>NC_053040.3:86004093-86307124 GCF_002575655.3 Aegilops tauschii subsp. strangulata
TTGACTTGCCCGATGATCGGCAAGCCATAGAAAATAAATGGATCGTCAAGAGGAAGACGGACGCTAATAGTAGTGTTACTATCTATAAAGCTAGAATTGTCGCAAAAGATTTTCGACAAGTTCAAGATGTTGACTACGATAAGAGTTTCTCACTCGTATCTATGCTTCAGTCTATCCGAATCATGTTAGCAATTGCCGCATTGTATGAAATCTGGCAAATGGATGACAAAAACTGCAATCCTTAAATGGATTTATTAAAGAAGAGTTGTATATGATGCAACCAGAAGGTTTTGTCAATCCTAAAGGTGCTAACAAAATATGCAAGCTCCAGTGATCCATCTATGGACTAGTGTAAGCATCTCGGAGTTGGAATATACGCTTTGATAAGTTGATCAAAGCATATAGTTTTATACAGACTTGCGGTGAAGCCTGTATTTACAAGAAAGTGAGTGGGAGCACTACAACATTTCTGATAAGTATATGTGAATGACATATTGTGGATCGGAAATAATGTAGAATTATTCTGCAAAGCATAAAGGAGTGTTTGAAAGGAGTTTTTCAAAGAAAGACCTCGGAGAAGCTACTTACATATTGAGCATCAAGATCCATAGAGATAGATCAAGATGCTTGATAAGTTTTTTCAATGAGTACATACCTTGACAAAATTTTGAAGTAGTTCAAAATGGAATAGTCAAAGAAAGAGTTCTTGCCTGTGTTACAAGGTGTGAAATTGAGTAAGACTCAAAGCCCGACCACGGCAGAATATAGAAAGAGAATGAAAGTCATTCCCTATGCCTTGGCCATAGGTTCTATAAAGTATGCCATGCTGTGTACCAGATCTATTATATACCCTACACTGATTTTGGCAAGGGAGTACAATAGTGATCTAGGAGTAGATCACTAGACAGCGGTCAAAATTATCCTTAGTGGAATAAGGATATGTTTCTCGATTATGGAGGTGACAAAAAGGTTCATCGTAAAGGGTTACGTCGATGCAAATTTTGACACTGATCCAGATGACTCTAAGTCTCAATCTGGGTACATATTGAAAGTGGGAGCAATTAGCTAGAGTAGCTCCGTGTAGAGCATTGTTGACATAGAAATTTGCAAAATACATACGGATCTGAATGTGGCAGACCCGTTGACTAAACTTCTCTCACAAGCAAAACATGATCACATCTTAGTACTCTTTGGGTGTTAATCACATAGCGATGTGAACTAGATTATTGACTCTAGTAAACCCTTTGGGTGTTGGTCACATGACGATGTGAACTATGGGTGTTAATCACATGGTGATGTGAACTATTGGTATTAAATCACATGGTGATGTGAACTAGATTATTGACACTAGTGCAAGTGGGAGACTGAAGGAAATATGCCCTAGAGGCAATAATAAAGTTAGTATTTATTTCCTTATATCATGATAAATGTTTATTATTCATGCTAGAATTGTATTAACCGGAAACATAATACATGTGTGAATACATAGACAAACAGAGTGTCACTAGTATGCCTCTACTTGACTAGCTCGTTGATCAAAGATGGTTATGTTTCCTAGCCATAGACATGAGTTGTAATTTGATTAACGGGATCACATCATTAGGAGAATGATGTGATTGACTTGACCCATTCCGTTAGCTTAGCACTCGATCGTTTAGTATGTTGCTATTGCTTTCTTCATGACTTATACTTGTTCCTATGACTATGAGATTATGCAACTCCCGTTTACTGGAGGAACACTTTGTGTGCTACCAAACGTCACAACGTAACTGGGTGATTATAAAGGTGCTCTACAGGTGTCTCCGAAGGTACTTGTTGGGTTGGCGTATTTCGAGATTAGGATTTGTCACTCGGATTGTCGGAGAGGTATCTCTGGGCCCTCTCGGTAATGCACATCACTTAAGCCTTGCAAGCATTGCAACTAATGAGTTAGTTGTGGGATGATGTATTACGGAACGAGTAAAGAGACTTTCCGGTAACGAGATTGAACTAGGTATTGAGATACCGACGATCGAATCTCGGGCAAGTAACATACCGATGACAAAGGGAACAACGTATGTTCTTATGCGGTCTGACCGATAAAGATCTTCGTAGAATATGTGGGAGCCAATATGAGCATCCAGGTGACGCTATTGGTTATTGACCGGAGACGTGTCTCGGTCATGTCTACATAGTTCTCGAACCCGTAGGGTCCGCACGCTTAACGTTTCGATGACAGTTATATTACGAGTTTATATGTTTTGATGTACTAAAGGTTGTTCGGAGTCCCGGATGTGATCACGGACATGACGAGGAGTCTCGAAATGGTCGAGACATGAAGATTGATATATTGGAAGCCTATATTTGGATATCGGAAGTGTTCCGGGTGAAATCGGGATTTTACCGGAGTACCGAGGGGTTACCGGAACCCCCTGGGGGCTTAATGGGCCATAGTGGGCCTTTGTGGAGAAGAGGAGAGGCGGCCAGGGCAGGGCCGCACGCCCCTCCCCCTAGTCCGAATAGGACAAGGAGAGGGGGGGCGCCCCCTTTCCTTCCTCTCTCCCTCCTCTTTCCCCTCCACTCCTAATCCAACTAGGCAAAGGGAGGGAGTCCTACTCCCGGTGGGAGTAGGACTCCACCTGGCGCGCCCCTCTTGGCCGGCAGCACCTCCCCCCTTGCTCCTTTATATACGGGGGCAGGGGGCACCCTTGGAGACACAACAATTGATCGTTTGATCTTTTAGCCGAGTGCGGTGCCCCCCCCCACCATAGTCCACCTCGATAATACTGTAGCGGGGCTTAGGCGAAGCCCTGCGTCGGTAGAACATCATCATCGTCACCACACCGTCGTGCTGACGAAACTCTCCCTCAACACTCGGCTGGATCGGAGTTCGAGGGACGTCATCGGGCTGAACGTGTACTGAACTTGGAGGTGCCGTGCGTTCGGTACTTGATCGGTCGGATCGTGAAGACGTACGACTACATCAACCGCGTTGTGCTAACGCTTCTGCTTTCGGTCTACGAGGGTACGTGGACAACACTCTCCCCTCTCGTTGCTATGCATCACCATGATCCTGCGTGTGCGTAGGAATTTTTTTTGAAATTACTGCGTTCCCCAACAGGAGCGTGTCATAACAAACAGAACGGTGGAAAGTTGCATGGCAATATATCTCGGAATGGCTATGGAAATGCCATAATAGGTAGGTATGGTGGCTGTTTTGAGGAAGCTATATGGTGGGTGTAAGATACATGCGAAATGTGCGCGGTATTAGAGAGGCTAGCAATGGTGGAAGGGTGAGAGTGCGTATAATCCATGGACTCAACATTAGTCATAAAGAACTCATATACTTATTGCAAAAATCTATTAGTTATCGAAACGAAGTATTACGCGCATGCTCCTAGGGGGATAGATTGGTAGGAAAAGACCATCACTCGTCCCCGACCGCCACTCATAAGGAAGACAATCAATAAATAAATCATGCTCCGACTTCATCACATAACGGTTCACCATACGTGCATGCTACGGGAATCACAAACTTTAACACAAGTATTTCTCAAATTCACAACTACTCAACTAGCATAACTCTAAAGAATCAAACTTCTCATCGTATTCAATACACTTTATATGATAGTTTTTATTATACCTATCTTGGATGCTCATCACTTTAGGACTAAAATTTTAACCAAAGCAAATTACCATGCTGTTCTAAAATACTCTCAAAATAATATAAGTGAAGCATGAGATATCAATAATTTCTATAAAATAAAATAAACCACCACCGTGCTCTAAAAAGATATAAGCGAAGCACTAGAGCAAAATTATCTAGCTCAAAAGATATAAGTGAAGCACATAGAGTATTCTAATAAATTCCGATTCATGTATGTCTCTCCAAAAGGTGTGTACAGCAAGGATGATTGTGGTAAACTGAAAATCAAAGACTCAAATCATACAAGACGCTCCAAGCAAAACACATATCATGTGGTGAATAAAAATATAGCATCAATTAAAGTTACCGATAGACGAAGACGAAAGAGGGGATGCCTTCCCGGGCATCCCCAAGCTTAGGATTTTGGTGGTCCTTGAATTTTACCTTGGAGTGCTTTGGGCATCCCCAAGCTTAGGCTCTTGCCACTCCTTGTTCCATAATTTATCAAATCTTTACCCAAAAACTAGAAAACTTCACAACACAAAACTCAACAGAAAATCTCATGAGCTCCGTTAGTATAAGAAAACAAATCACCACCTTAAGTTACTGTAATGAACTCATTCTTTATTTATATTGGTGTTAAACCTACTTTATTCCAACTTCTCTATGGTTCATACCCCCCGATACTAGCCATAGATTCATTAAAATAAGCAAACAACACACGAAAAACAGAATCTGTCAAAAACAGAACAGTCTGTAGAAATCTGTATCAAACGTATACTTCTGTAACTCCAAAAATTCTGAAATAAATTGGTGGACGTGAGGAATTTATCTTTTAATCATCTTCAAAAAGAATCAACCTAAAAGCACTCACCAGTAAAAAATGGTAGCTAATCTCGTGAGCGCTAAAGTTTCTGTTTTTTACAGCAAGATCACAAAGACTTCACCCACGTCTTCCCAAAGGTTCTACTTGGCACAAACACTAATTTAAAACATAAAACCACATCTAAACAGAATATAGATGAATTATTTATTACTAAACAGAACCAGAAAGCAAGATAAATAAAATTGGGTTGCCTCCCAACAAGCGCTATCGTTTAACGCCCCTAGCTAGGCATTGATAATTTTAATGATGCTCACATGAAAGAAAGGAATTGAAGCGCAAAGAGAGCATCATAAAACACGTGAAAAACACATATAAGTCTAACATACTTCCTATGCATAGGAATTTTGTAAGAAAACAAATTTTCAAGGCAAGCAAAAACTAGCATATGCAAGGAAGAAGAAACAGACGATAGCAATCTCAACATGACGAGAGGTAATTTAGTAAGATAAAAATTTCTACAACCATATTTTCCTCTCTCATAATAATTACATGTAGGATCATAGGCAAATTCAAAAAATAGCTATCACATAAAATATTTTCAACACGATCCACATGCATGCAAAGTTGACACTCTTCCAAAATAGTGGGATTAACATTAACTAAAGTCATGACCTCTCCAAACCCACCTTTATCAAAAATTCCATAAGATTGAACATTCTCCAAATATGTGGGATCTAAAGTTGACACTCTTCCAAACCCACTTTCAATAATATTGCGAACATTATTATCAATCTCATATTCATCATGGGGCTTAAATAAATTTTCAAGATCATAAGAAAAATCACCCCAATCATGATCATTGCAACAAGTAGTGGACCTAGCAAAACTAGCATCCCCAAGCTTAGGGTTTTGCATATTATTAGCACAATTGACCTTAATATAATTTATAATAACATCATTGCAATCATGCTTTCTATCGGAGGAACTATCAAGTATGGGCGCAATAGCAACGATCTCATGTTTAACATAAGGAACTATAGCAAATTCGTCTTCAAAAATATTGGCATCATGGCCACAAGAATAGCAAGCATCATGTTCATCAAGGGAAATTTCAATCAAATCATCGGAATCATCATTATCTATAGATTCATGCATATCATTATTTCTTCCAAAGCAACGGTCATTCTCTCAATAAATTCTTTGACATAGAGATTATGAGCATAGTTTTCATAGCAATATTTAAGCATGTCAAAATTTTCAGATTTGTAGAGAGTAATATCATACTTTTGAATCAAAGAAGCAACTTCATAAGCACCCTTAAAAGAAACAAATTCTTCAATTTGTTCGATATCATAGTAACTATAAACACCCGTTGCATAAGAAAATAAGATTTCATTATTATTAAATTCACATAGGTAGGGAAGGTGTTTTTTATGGCTCTTAGAGCAACAAGTAAAATCATAAATTTCACAAAGATTCCAAGCATAACACAACAATCTGTTTATTTGATCCCATAAGAGTCTCCCTTTTTCAGACAAACGGTGACGCACAAAATGAGCCCATCAACTAGGCTAGTTGGGGTTTCAGCACGAGCACATAAGGATCAAAGATGATCCAAGTAGAACACTTTAAGTGGATCCGTATCAATAGATGTTTAGCAAGAAAAGATGCAAGCAAACAGAAGGCACATGGAAACACAAACAAAGATACATATGGGAAGAAGGCGAAGAAAAGGCAATGGTGAAGTGGGGGAGAGGAAAATGAGAGGCAAATGGCAAATAATGTAATGCGAGGGATAAGACTTTGTGATGGGTACTTAGTGTGTCTTGACTTGGGCGTAGATCTCCCCGGCAACGGCGCCAGAAATGGCTAGTTGCCAGGAGATAAAATCTTGACTTGACTTGGTGCAAATATCCCCGGCAACGGCACCAGAAATCCTTCTTGCTACCTCTTGAGCATGCGTTGGTTTTCCCTTGAAGAGGAAAGGTGATGCAGCAAAGTAGCGTAAGTATTTCCCTCAGTTTTTGAGAACCAAGGTATCAATCCAGTAGGAGATTACACGCAAACCCCTCGTACCTGCATAAACAAATAAGAACCTTGCAACCAACGCGAAAAAGGGGTTGTCAATCCCTTCACGGCCACTTGCAAAAGTGAGATCTGATAGAGATAATAAGGTAAATATTTTTGGTATTTTTATGGTATAGATTGAAAAGTAAAGATTGCAAAATAAAATAGATCGGAAACTTATATGATGGAAAATAGACCCGGGGCCCATAGGTTTCACTAGTGGCTTCTCTCAAGATAGGAAATTCTATGGTGGGTGAATGAATTATTGTCGAGCAATTGATAGAAAAGCGAATAGTTATGAGAATATCTAGGCATGATCATGTATATAGGCATCACGTTCGCGACAACTAGATCGAAACGATTCTGCATCTACTACTATTACTCCACACATCGACCGCTATCCGGCATGTATCTAGAGTATTAAGTTCATAAGAACAGAGTAACGCATTAGGCAAGATGACATGATGTAGAGGGATAAACTCAAGCAATATGATATAAACCCCATCTTTTTATCCTCGATGGCAACAATTCAATATGTGCCTTGCTGCCCCTGCTGTCGATGGGAAAGGACACCGCAAGATTGAACCCAAAGCTAAGCACTTCTCCCATTGCAAGAAAGATCAATTTAGTAGGCCAAACCAAACTGATAATTTGAAGAGACTTGTAAAGATATCAAATCATACATATAAGAATTCAGAGAAGAATCAAATATTGTTCATAGATAATCTTGATCATAAACCCACAATTCATCGGATCTCGACAAACACACCGCAAAAAGAATTACATCAAATAGATCTCCAAGAGAATCGAGGAGAACTTTGTATTGAGATCCAAAGAAAGAGAAGAAGCCATCTAGCTAATAACTATGGACCCAAAGGTCCAAAGTGCGGCAGATCCAAAATTATAAAATCAATCTGCAGAATCTTGTTTATCCAGCACTTAGCCAAATGCTTACTGATAGATCAGAAGTATCATAACTTGTCATGGCGGCTTATATAACCATCGTTACCCGCCATATAACATTAGGCCCCTTTTAAGCTGCCATCATATGCTTCATAACCTGCATAACTCGGTAATATTCTCCGGCTTAACCATGCTTGCTTATTCATCCTCATAATTTGGTTCTGCACAATGTATTTGACTTTTAAACTCTGGCCGGCTTAACAGCATAATTCTTAACCTGGCAATATTTTCCTTTGTAGTTCATAATGTCAAAAGCAAAATCCGTCGCCTCTGGTTTAGAATTTACTTCATTTTCTGAAGTGTTGTAGATCCACAGCCATTAGCCCTTCACGATGGTTTAAACAATAATTTGTAACCTGCGAGGTGCCCGCCGGTTTAATAACATCTTAAAATCGTTTTGTTCAGGCCGTGCACCCCAATCATGACTAAGACAGTTATGTCATGCGACGGGGTCCCGTCTATTGTCACAGAAGAAATGCTTCAAGAATATGTCAAAATCGGCTTCTTACCAGCAAAAAATGTCATTCACTGGCGTGTTCCCCAGCCAGATGAAGTCAGACCTCAGCTGCAGGATAAGGAGGTTATTTTTTTTACTGATCACATGAACCGGGGTTTCTCACCGCCCGGGTCAAAATTCTTCCGAGATGTTCTGTATTTCTTTCAGCTTCATCCTCAAGACATCGGACCCTATTCCGTCTCAAATATCTGCAATTTCCAAGTCTTCTACGAAGTATATCTTCAAGAGGAGCCCAGCATTGAACTTTTTAGAGAATATTTCTCTCCGAGCCGACAGAACGAGTTCACCGATGGACCCAGCTTAGAGCTTGGTGGAGTCTCAATTCAGCGGCGGAGAGATGCCATCCTTCCTTATGCTCAGCTTCCAAGTCATCCCAAGGATTGGAATCAGAGCTGGTTCTATTGCCAAGATACTTCTCCTGCTGACGAGAACCCCTTGCCGGGTTTTCGTGACCAGCGGCTCAGCCCGAGGCACCTCTCCCCAAACGGCTCACCACTACTGAATGAGCCAAACTTATGCCTACCTTTTCAAAGGTTAGAGCGTTGTTGGCCAATAGATTGACTGGTGTCGACCTGGTCCTTTGTTGCGTAGCTTGGAGGGTCATACCTTTGAGCCGCCGGTCCGGGTTAATGTGCACATATACTGGTGATACCAAAGATCCGCTGCGCCACTGCCCAGCATGTTTATCTGATAAAGCGATTAATGATATGACAAAAACCCTTCTCAACGAAAGCTTGGAGAGCTGCAGCAAAGTGGGACTGAACCCCTTCTGCAAACTTAACCCACCACCTGAGGTAAGTTCCTTAATCCTCTTATTTGTCCTCACTGTTTATATGATATGTATATCTCTTATCTTCATATGACTTACATAGGCTACATCCGCCTTTTGGAACAAGAAATATGACGAGAAGGCGGCCAAGAAAGCCAGGGCTAAAACTAAACCCCTTCAGAAGAATAAGAAGAAATCAACCGCCTTATAACTTTTAAACTTGGAGGAAGATGATGAGTCGGAGGGAGATCTTGATTCCATTTGCTCTTTTTTCAATTATCTTATTGACACTGATTGCTATCAGGACGACGCGGAAACCAGCCAGGCGGGCGATGAAGAGATAACTATTATTTCCGCCGACTCAGAGCCTTTGCCAAGACAGAAAATTTGCCAAGTAACCCGGAAAGTAAGGTTTTCTCACCCCTTAGCTTACTTGGATCCCAACTTTATTTTGAAGCAACAACAACATGAGAACCGGCGCAGAACTCAGATTAGCGGCGGCGGAGAGCTTTCCTCCGGGTTACCTAACACACCAGCCCCACGTAAACGCCGGAACGAAGTGGTTCAGAATTCCAACTCTTTTATTCCCAAGGCAGGTCTTATTTGCCAGCCACTTAATCCTTCCGACTCAAATTATCAGAGGACCTCTCACTCCTCTTCTGGCGATTCATCTCAGACCCAGCTTCTGGCTTTCAAGACTGCCCCTGGGTAAAGATTTTATCTTTGTTATTTCACATTTCTGCACATACACTGACCTCGTCTCTTGTCCGCAGTGGGATGGCAAAGCCTAGCAAGAAGGCAAAAATTAATAAGCCGGTTGAAGACCCAAAAGCTCGTTAGCCGGAGAAGACCGGTATCTGAGGCTTCTGTGCAACACCCAGAGGCAAGTGCTGATGACCCGCCACCAAAGAATCCTGGCGCCTCCACTGATCATACAATTATCGACCCTTTGAGTGCTGAACCGCCAAGCCCAATCAAGCCTTCAGAACCAAATACTGAAGAGGTTCTGATCACCGGCACTGGTTTCCAAGAACCGGGGAATCCCACTGTCCTGGTGAAACACTCTGCCAAAGAAGAATTGATTGAGAAATGCAAAGTCAAGTTTGACATGGCCAATTATTCTCATCTGAGCATCAGTGAAGTACTCTCCGGTTATCTCAGCCAAGTGCACACCAGTCGCGATCTGGAGATTGACATGGTCAAACGCATGCACCAGAAATATGAGGTATCAACTTCTGCCTTGTCTGTAAGATATATTCCTTCAGCCCCCAAGTCTACTGAATATGATAGAATTGAATATGCTGTAGACTTTTTAGATAGCCTTAGATATGTATGAAAGTCAAAACCAGTAGCACCCAAGGGCCAGTTTAAATTTATCAAGTTAAGCCGGGCTTTAGATAGTAGTGATCAACTTTGCACCTGTAGCCCCCAAGGGCCGGTTTAATCAACATGAATAAGCTAGGACTTATCATCATCACTGAATAAAATCTCACCTTATCGCCCTCACAGGCCGGATTATCTTGGAAAAGATGAACTGGATTTTCCTGTCACTGCTTCATAGAAGAAACTTTCTGCACCCATTAGCCCCAAGTGCCAAGTGCTATTGCTTGCAAAGGGCTTGGTACTTTTTCCGAATTTATATTGTGACATAACTGTTGATAATTATTCAACCTTTTTATTTACAGGAAGCCTCAGCTCAATTTGGATCTCAATTGGCTGATGTAAAAAACTGACTTGAACTGCAAGAAGCTGAGACCCGGAAGGTTGACTCCAAGTTCAAATTTAGCTTGGATGAAGCAGAGAAGCTTAAACCTGGGTTTAATACTGAGAAAGCCGTCTGGGCTGAAGAAAAAACCACCCTAATACAGAGAGCTGGAAAAGCTGAAGCCTCTTTGCAAGATGTCACCACAGAACTTACCGGCTTAAAGCATCATATCACACAGATGACCTCTGCCATTTTTGGTAAGTAAGGCTTTAAATATTGTAATGAATTTCCACACTCCACTTTGTAAGCCGCCTAATGACTTAACCAAATTGCATTATACAGGCCCCAGGAGCAATAATCTTGGTCAAGAGATGCTGATAAAGCTCAAGGCGGTTTACACGCTGGTGGAACAGTTATATACTGGTGCGCAGTGTACAATAGCCACCATCTCACCAACCAATCAAGCACCATCCCTTCTTAGTGACGTGTTGAGCAAACTTTCTGTCCTGCCCGCAAGAATTGAAGAAATCAAGCGTCAGCTGCGAGAGCCGGTGCCATTACGGCTTTAAGCCGGGCTAAGGCATGGCAGGCAGAATTAGACCCGGCCGAGCTAGCTACTGGCTGCCCCAACTTCAAAGAGGACGGGTCTCCCTTTGATAAGAAGGATTTTGCTGCCTGTGTGAAAGAGATATGTCTATTGGCGAGCCTTATTGCCGAAGAAACAGATCTATCGAGATATCAAGCGGCTTATACAGCGGACAATCAGAAGATGACAACGCCGGCTTACAAAATTGTGGATCTCATCTCTCCAATCCGTAAGCATACTTTTGCCCCCGAAATTGATCCGTCTGAGCTTATCGATGACGAAGCTGAATTTCAAGCCTTGACTGGCATCAATTGGTCATCACCTAACTTCGAGACGACGGAGGAAGAAGAAGAACTAGCGCATGATGACCCGGAAGCCTCAACCCGCCAAGATCAGGAAAATTAATCCACTGGACGGCTCATAATCTGCCTCTTTAGACGTTGCTTAAAAACACTTAATCATTTGGGCTCGTGGAGCCATGTAATAGACTAGGAAAACAATGATCTGTCGTGCCATCGTGCACGTTTTATCCTCGGGAAAACTGATGGTACTTGTTCTTTTGCCTTGAAAGATTATGGAAAGTAGATCATGTTATCTCATAATGCATCTGCACATTGAAGAAAAAACGCCCTGGCGGTTCTCGTCAGGGCGGGTCATAACATCCAACATGATATGTCCTGGCGACTTAAAGTCTAGGACTAGGGCGGTTTGAAAAAACCAAATACTTATTCAAATATGATATCATACCTATAGACCAATAGTATATCGGTGTTGTAAATATGTAAGTTTACAAGCCGGAAGCTTGACATGAATCCAGAACAGTGCAGCTCGATTCTGTTTTTGAAAAAATTTCTTTTTTATCCCATAAGCCGGCTCTCACGTGACATAAATTCATTGTTTTAACGTTAACCAGTTCCGGGTCTTATTAAAAAGAGTAACTGGTCAAGAGTACAATGGGCCACATAGTGGAGAGACTGCGACAATGGGTGAGTTTGTCCTAGCTCTCTGTAAGCCGGCTCTCACGTGACAAAGGCCGTCGTTTTAACGTTGACAAGTTCAGGGTCTTACTAAAAGAGTAACTGTCAAGAGTACGACGGGTCACCTAGTGGAGTAGCATCAAGCAAACAGGCAGGTTTAACTCAATGGTCGGCTTGAAAACTGGATCACATGGGTGTGAACAGCTATGCTCGGGGAGCAGGAAGCCCCCATGTGACCAATGAGGTGGCTGGAAGCCGGAGCACGATGGGTGCGCGAGCTATGTTCATTGAACAGGAAGCCCCCAAATGTCCAATAAGGTGGCCGGAGGCCGGATCAAGTTGGGTGAGCAAGCTATGTTCAATGAACAAGAAGCCCCCAAATGTCCAATAAGGTGGCCGGAGGCCGGATCAAGATGGGTGAGCGAGCTATGTTCAATGAATAGGAAGCCCCCAAATGTCCAATAAGGTGGCCGAAGGCCGAATCAAGATGGGTGAGCGAGCTATGTTCATGAACAGGAAGCCCCCAAATGTCCAATAAGTCGGCTTGATAACCGGATCTCATGGGTGTGAATAACTATGCTCGATGAGCAGGAAGCCCCCATGAGACCAATGAATCAGGGAACAAAGACTCAATTTTGCTGGGAACTGAAACGACAGAGGCCCTGAATTCTCAGGGGTGCCGGCTTTATTAAACTGAATCATAATATATACATTGGTATAAATATGTACATCACAAGAGACGGTGGCTCACGTGTAATAAGGCCGAAGATGAGCAATATTCCACGGCCGACGTGTAGTCTCGAACATCGACAAGGTAGTATGACCCGTTGTTCAGATTTTTGCTGACCACAAAGGGCCCTTCCCAAGGTGGGGATAGCTTGTGCATGCCAGTTTGATTTTGGATGAACCGGAGCACCAAATCTCCTTCTTGAAAGGTCCTGGTCCTAACCCGATGGCTACGATAACAACGCAGATCTTGCTGGCAAATCGCCGAACGAGCCACTGCAAGGTCACGCTCCTCATCCAGAAGGTCAAGAGCATCCTGACGTGCTTTTTCATTATAGCTTCAACATAAGCCACCACACGGGGCGAGTCGTGGTGGATGTCACTTGGGAGAACCGCCTCTGCTCTGTAAACCATGAAGAACGGCATGTAACCCGTAGGTCTGTTGGGGGTGGTATTGATACTCCAAAGCACTGAAGGTAACTCCTCAACCCAACAACCCGGCGTCCTCTGCAAGGGGACCATAAGCCGGGATTTTATGCCTCTCAAGATTTCTTGATTGGCTATTTCAGCTTGGCCATTGGACTAGGGATGAGCCACTGATGACACATCAAGACGAATATGCTCTCATTGACAGAACTCTTTCATAGCACCTTTAGACAGATTAGTGCCATTATTAGTTATAATGCTGTGAGGGTAGCCGAAACGGAAAATCACCTTTTTGATGAATTGAGCCGCTGTCACCACATCACACTTACTGACCGGTTCTCCCTCAACCCACTTAGTAAACTTGTCAACCGCCACCAAAAGGTGGTTCTTTTTATCCTTGGATCTTTTAAAAGGTCCAACCATATCCAACCCCCAGACCGCAAACGGCCAAGTAATCAGAATCATCCTAAATTCTTGAGCCGGCACATGAGCTCGTCTTGAAAATTTCTGACAACCATCACATTTACTGACCAAATCCTCTACATCAGCATGAGCCGTCAGCCAATAAAACCCATGACGAAAAGCCTTGGCCACAAGAGACTTAGAGCCAACATGATGACCACAATCTCCTTCATGAATTTCTCGTAGAATCTCACGGCCTTCCTCGGGAGAAATACAACGTTGAAACACCCCTGTGACACTACTTCGGTGCAACTCTCCATTGAAAATAGTCATTGACTTAGACCGTCGGGTTATCTTCCTGGCCGAAGTTTCATCTTCAGGTAACTCGCCCCGGGTCATATAAGCCAAATATGGAACTGTCCAATCAGGAATAGCATGAAGAGCCGCCACCAACTGCGCCCCCGAGCCAGGAATAGCTAGATCTTCCTCCAAAGGCAATTTGACTGAAGGGTTATGTAGAATATCAAGGAAAACATTAGGTGGTACCGGCTTACGCTGAGACCCTAGCCGGCTTAAAGCATCAGCCGCCTCATTTTTCCTGCGATCAACATGTTCCACTTTATAACCTTTGAAATGACCAGCAATAGCATCAACCTCTCGGCGGTAAGCCGCCATGAGTGGATCTTTAGAATCCCAAGTGCCTGAAACTTGCTGAGCCACCAAATCTGAGTCGCCAAAACACCTCACCCGGCTTAGATTCATCTCTTTATCCATCCGAAGACCATGGAGCAAGGCCTCATACTCAGCCGCATTGTTAGTACAAGGGAACATCAACCTTAAAACATAACAAAATTTATCACCTCGTGGGAAAGTCAAAATAACACTAGCCCCCGAGCCTTCCAACTGCCTGGATCCATCAATGCGAATAGTCCAATATGTGCTATCTGGCTTCTCCTCAGGCATCTGCAGCTCAGTCCAATCATTGATAAAATCCACAAGTGCTTGAGACATGATTGATGTCCGAGGCATATATTTCAAACCATGGGACCCAAGCTCAATGGCCCACTTGGCTACACGACCTGTGGCTTCTCTGTTTTCAATAATATCCCCCAAAGGAGTAGAACTGATCACAGTGATCGGACGACCAAAGAAATATTGCTTCAGCTTACGACTAGCCATGAACACTCCATACACCAGTTTCTGCCAATGTGGATACCAATGCTTGGATTTAATGGGGACCTCACTGATATAATAAACTGGCCGCTGAATCAGATATTCCTTGCCTGCCTCTTTCTGTTCCACCACAATTGCTACACTTACCACTTGGCTATTAGCAGCCACATATAACAATAAGGGCTCCTTGTCAATAGGAGCTGCAAGGATTGGTGGCTCAGCTAACTGTTTTTTCAATGCTTCAAACGCTTGATCAGCAGCATCACTCACTACAAAAAAAGACACATCCGTGACATTTTGAGCCGAATTTTTTTTCTGTCATACTTATGACACTTCTATGACGATAATTGTGACAAAACCCGGTATCATCATAGATGTGGTGGGGTCCTACTTCTAAGACAAAAAATCATGACAGAAAATGGGCTTTTCGTCCTGGGCGGGCCGGAGACGTAGCTGCATGACATTCTTTGGGCCGTCCATGACGGAAAAAACCGTGGTAGTAGCGAGGGTGAGGAAAATATCGGGGTGTTCCCGGTTACGGTGGGTGGTCAGGGCCGAGCGATGCGCGTTTCTCTCGTACATGCACGCGCGTGGGTGCGAGGCGTTGGGCTCTAACTGAACCCGAGCAAGGCATTGGGATCTAACTAAACCCGAGCGATTGCACTGCAGGCTACGCGTTACTGAACCTGAGCGATCGATCGATGGCTATTAACTGAACCCGATCGAGCGATTCCTTCGCTACTGCTGCTAACTGAAGCCGATCGATGCTGCCTCTGGATGAACAGTGAGCGTTGCTGGGGGGTTTGGATGAACAGTTCCCGGTGGGGGTGGATGAACAGGACCCCGTGGCGTTGCCTCTGGATGAACAGGACCCCGATCGATCGAGCCAGTTGGGGCTGGATGAATAGGACCCCGTGGAGGGCTGGATGAACAGGACCACCCCGTGGAGGGCAGGATGAACAGTAGACGGTGGAGGGCTGGATGAACAGTAGCCCGTGGAGGGGTGGTTGAACAGGAGCCCGTGGAGAGGGCTGGTTGAACAGTAGCCAGTGGAGTAGCGCGCGGTGGAGGCTGGATGAACAGGAGCCCGCGGATGAACAGTCGCAGGTGGAGGCTGGAGGAGGTCAACGGTGGATGAACTGTAGCCCGTGGAGGCTGGAGGGGGTCGACGGTGGAGATGAACAATATCCCGTGGAGTCCCATTTTGCGGTACGCCACACCCCTCCTGATGAACTGGACCCCCGTTTTGACCGTAGCGCTCCAACACAAGTCTGTTTCCTCCGTTTTGCGGTATGCCACACCCCTCCCGATCAACAGGACCCCCGTTTCGACCGTAGGAGGTCCATTTCCTCCATTTTGCGGTACACCAGACCCCTCCCGATGAACAGGATCCCGTTTCGAACGTGGCCGGTCGAACACAAGGCCGTTTCCTCCGTTCTGTGGTACGCCAAGCCTCGTTTCCATCGGCTGTTCCATCCAAGCCCACCCGATGAACACGACGACGCATTCCGTTCCGACCCAGCCGGTTGGCTCCACATGAACACGACGACGACGCAGTTTCTTCGTTCCGACCCAGCCATGTACACGAGCCCTGGCCGTACTGTCGGGGGGAAACGGCACCTATGGGATCACAAGAATCCCTACCACGGTTGCCGGGGCGCAGGGTTGGAAGAAGAGCAGGATCAGTAGCCAGCACAAGGAGCGTTTACCCAGGTTCGGGCCGCGAGGATGCGTTAAACCCTAGACCTGCTTTAGTGGGTGTATTTCAGGGAGTTCTTGAGCTCTCGAACTAGCTGTGGTGAGTGCGTGGTTCGAAAGAGCCGAATCCTTCTCCAGTATGCCATGGGCCTCCTTTTATAGTCGAAAGGAGGTGGAAAGGCGCACAGTGCCCTGAGCTTATCGCTTGTATTACAGGACAAGAAGCATTTAATGCGTAGCTTAGGTGTCCCCCTGCTTTATCGGGGACAGGGGCGAGGACCGTCCCGTCCGTCGCCGCTCCTCGTTGCTTCGACACGTGCCTTGGCCAGCGATGCATGCGGCGCCATGTAGGCAGGCAGGCAGCTGAGGTGGCGCGGTGGTGGAGCCTTCACGAAGATCTGCATGCCGCCACGCAGGCGCTCGATGAGTTGCCCTGGGGGCTGCATGTTGCCACGCAGGTGCCTGCCCAGCTGGTTGGGCTGGCAGCTGCATGTGAACGGCGGTGGAAGCTTGGTTGGCGTGGGCCTGGCGGTGGTCCTGCTGGCGTCCTTGGTGAGGGCCTTGCCGGGCGGCCCGGCAAGGGTCTTGCCGTGTGGCCCGGCAAGGGTCTTGCCGTGGCGCGCTGTCGTCCCCGGCAAGGGCCTTGCCGGGGGTCTAGTGGCCATCCTCGGCAAGGATCTTGCCGAGGATCGTCGTCTTCTAATCCTCATCTGATCTTGAATATGTCTTCACAAAGATCTGCATGCCACCACAGAGGTGCCTTCCAGAGCCCTGGCCCCATGTGGATGATGGCGTTGGGGACTGTGGGCTCAAGGGTGGCTCGCTCTATTGTTCTGGGGCTAGCTGCCCCGGCAAGGGTCTTGCCGGGGCTGCTGAGGCTGCCCCGGCAAGGGTCTTGCCTGGGGAGCCTGCTTCGTCCCTCTGCTCCTTGTGGTCTCGGCCTTGGCGTTGCTCTGATTATCTTGGGCTTCGGTCTTACCTTGGCTCACCTCCCGTGTTCTGCTTGGTGTGACCGTGGGCGTGGCTCTGACTGCCCGTGCACAGGTAAAGGGGTACAAAAGCGTGCCCCTCTTTTTATACACCGACAGGAGCCCCCGGGCCTGGGCCACACATAAGCGCGACACGCTGTTGGGCCAAGGCCAAAACGGTGCGTGGGCAGGCGGGGCGGTTTTTACCGTGGTAAGGCTTTTGGCGCGCTGCGCTTCCCACGGCCCGCGCGTGCGGCGCGGCGTGGAGGGGTGTGCGTGACGTGGGCGGCATGCGTGGGGCGGTTTCCACACGCATGCGTCATATCGCAGTAAAGAGGCGGCTCGCGCCTTCCCCGTAAAAAGAGGGAGGCATGGAGGCATGGCTCATTTACTGGACGGGGCTGGGTCGTTGTCTTCAAGGCGTCCACTCCCCATGTTCACGGGGTGGGGAGAGGTCGCTTCACCCGTCCCCTCAGTTCTGCAGGTCCGCCACGCGTCCTTCATGCGCTTGGGGTGGCAAGAGGTGGAGGCGGGAAACCGGGCTGTCGCTGGTTGGGGCAGCGGGTCGGTCCTGATTCCCTGCGCCTCCGGTGGTTGGATTGGCCGAGCGGGGCGGCCGAGCCCCAACCCCGCCTCTTTATACAGAGGGGGAAGGGGTGATGGCGTCCCGCATTCTTCTGTCATCCATCTTCTCTTGCTTCTGCTTCTTCCTTTCACTCGCCATGGAGAAAGGGAACCTGGGTCCCTCGACGGTGGCGGCGAGGGTTGCCGCTCGACAGCGCGTCCCTCCTCCTCCTGAGCCCGTGGTGGTGGAACCGGCCGCGAGGGGAAGGGGGAGGGGGCGAGGCCGTCGGCGAGGCCGGGGCAGAGGTCGTAGTGCTCGGGGAAGAGGAGGACGGGGTGGGGCGCCGGCTTCGCCCCTGCCAATGGTGCCTTTCCCGATGGAAGGTCATGTCGGAGACCAGCCCCGCGAGTTCTTCATTAGGCCTCCGCGTCGCCGTCTCCGTCTTCCCGCCCCGTTTGCTCAGGAGATGGAGCGTGACCGGCCCCAATCCCTCAGATTGCACATGAGGGGTTGTGGGAATGGGGGCACGCAGGTCGATGTCGACTTCCCGGCTCCTCGGGTCATGTACCTCTGTCGCGAGTGGAAGACGTTCACTCGCATCCACAGCCTAACGGCGGGGCTCGTCCTCTACTTCAAATTGATGGAGGATGACTTCTCTCCGTCAAGGTCTTCGAAGACTTCGGGACTCGCCTGAAGTGCTGCGTGGAGAGCTCCTTCGTTGGAAGCTCTTCCTCGAGCGACAGTGATGAGGAGGACAGCGGGGCAGATGACGGGGATGAGTCCGACTAGGCATTGGACGCCCCGCGCCTGGGCGGGTGCGGCAGCAGCGGCATCTGCACCTGGCCGCTCCTCCGGCAGGGTTTTGCCGGGGGTGGGGCCAGCTCCTTGAACTTCTCGGGTCCGTCTCCTTGGGCGGCTGGCGTCAGGAGGCTGCGGAAGAGGAAGAGGGTGGGCGGCAAGGCCGTCAACTCGGAGTACGCGGGCACCAAAGCCTTCGTCACATACTGCCGATCCTGCCGCCTCGTCTTCCAGCTCCTTTCCCGGCACCGTCATCACCGGCCTATCCGTGGGCGGCCACCGAGGTGTTCTCTTGGTGCTTTCTGCTGCTCGTAGCTCGCCTAGGCGCCCCTTTTGTCCTCTCGCCTCCTTGACCTGCCTCCTAAGGAGAGGGACAAGAAAGGGATCACGGGCACCTTATCTCTTTTTTAATCTGTAAGCCTTCGGGCCTTGTTAAATTTAAAGCTTGTCATCCCCTTTGTTCATGTTTTTCATTCCGTACGAACTGTACCTGTTGTGGGATGCGTTTAATGAAAAAGGGATGTTTGCCGGGTTTTTCGTTCATGGGCAGACCCCGCGACAAGGAACGGATCCTTGTTATAATTTAAGTTAAACCTTTTCACCCGGCAACAGGCCTTGCCGTCCCCCTACTTCGCTCGACCATTCTCGCGCCCTTGGCGGAGGCAGGGGTGAAGCGGGCTCAGGCTCCTTGTTCTACTTCCTTGCCACCGCGGCTACAACCAAATCCGGGCCGAGGAGATAATCCTTGGGTATAGAAAAGGGGAGCACGGTGGCCTAGAAATAAAACGAGGTTCCACATATCCCCGTTCCGTTCCGAAATGCATGATAGAGGATGAAAGACTTATCTGGATCTGCAGCCCCCGGCAACCTTGTCTTGCCGCGGTTGGATCCTCGTGCTTGCGGCCCCCGGCAACCTTGTCTTGCCGCGGTTGGATCCTCGTGCTTGCAGCCCCCGGCAACTCTGGTTTGCCGGGGTCGGGACGCCGGTCCGTTTCCCTTCTTCCAAGTAGCTCAGCAGAAGTGCTCATGTGCCCTGCGAACCAAAGGAGGACAGAAAAGAAACAGATTGACACACACTCGACCTCTAGGCTAAGGGTCAGTCGCCGCTAAGCACTATCAACCCTAACCAAGGAAGAGATTCGACCTAGCATGCATGCTATAACTTAGGGCGCCAGGCTTTATTTATTTATGCTCAGGGTCCGCGCTTGGCTTTGTACAAAGGGTTACATGCCTTGTCGGCAAGGCTTGTACAAAAGGTGGCTTGCCGGGAGGCCCGGCAATCCGCGCCTTACGGGTAAAACTTGCGAAGATGCTCGATGTTCCAGGAGTTGCTCACTGGGATAGCATCTTCGGTCTCCAAGCGGACTGCGCCGGGCCTGGTGACTCGTATTACCCGATAAGGGCCTTCCCACTTTGGCGTCAACTTGTTGGAATTCTTGGCCGACTGAATGCGTCGAAGAACAAGGTCGCCTTCCTCAAAGCTTCGGGCATGAACCTTGCGGCTATGGTAGCAGTGCAAGGCTTGATGGTGGCGCGCTGCTCTCACAGCCGCCCGAAGACGATCTTCCTCAAGGAGCGTTGCGTCATCTTGGCGCAACTGCTCTTGCTCAAGCTCATCATAAGCGAGCACTCGAGGTGACCCGTATATGAGTTCCGTGTGGAGAACTGCTTCTGCCCCGTATACCAGGGCAAAAGGTGTATGGCTGGTGGCTCGATTTGGCGTCGTCCTGATCGACCAAGGAACCGCCAGCAATTCATCAATCCACCGCCTTCCTCTCTTGCGCAGCTTGTCAAAAGTCTTTGTCCTTAGGCCTCGCAACACTTCAGCATTTGCCCTCTCCGCTTGGCCGTTGCTCCGTGGGTGTGCCACGGAAGCAAACAGACCTTGATGCCGAGGTCTTGAATGTATTGCATGAAGGCGTGGCTCGTGAACTGCATGCCGTTGTCGGTGATGACTCTATTTGGCACACCAAAACGGCAGACCAGTCCCTTGAAAAACTTGACAGCTGATTGAGCAGTCACCTTTCTCACTGCTTCCACCTCCGGCCACTTTGTGAACTTGTCGATCGCAACGTACAAGTACTCAAAGCCCCCGACAGCGCGGGGGAAAGGGCCCAGTATATCGAGCCCCCAGACCAAGAATGGCCAGGAGAGAGGGATTGTTTGAAGGGCTTGAGCTAGTTGATGAAGCTTCTTTGAATGGAACTGACACGCTTCACACTTGGTTACTAGTGCCGTCGCATCCTGGAGGGCGGTGGGCCAGAAGAAACCTTGCCGGAATGCCTTCCTGGCAAGGGCCCTTGACCCTATGTGGGAGCCACATATGCCTCCATGTATCTCCACCAACAGCTCCAGTCCTTCCTCCCGGGGGATGCACTTCAATTTCACACCGTTTTGGCCTTCTCTTGTACAGGACGCCATCGACGAACTGGTACAGGGCGGACCGGCGGGCTACTTTTTCCGCTTCTTCCTGCTCCTCAGGAAGCTCCCCTGTTTGGAGGAATTGGACGGTATGCTGCGCCCATGCCGGAGCCTGGGGCGCGATGGCAAGGACCAAAGGCATTTCTTCCACCATGGGAGCAGCTGTCTCTACGGCCAGGGCTTGACGCCCTGCCGGAGCTAGTTGCTCTTGGGCAGGCTAAGCGTCTGTAATGCCCCGTATTCGATGCGCCAGGTGTCTGCCAGTTATTCACCGTCGTTGCCATGTCATTTGCTTGCATGTTGCATTTTGCCATGTCATCATCTGCTTTTCATTTGCATGTTTTTCAAAACTTGCATCCGTTCGGGTCCTCCCGGTTCTCTCCGTTGTCCGTTCCGACCCTTTTCACACTCGCACGCGCCCGCGGCACCTCCGAATATTATTTTATAAGTGGCTTAAAAATGTTCTAGGAATGGGATGTAAGTTGGCGTGCGGTCTTGTTATAGCGTAGGTAGACCGCCTGCCTAATTTCGTCGCATTCGGAGTCCGTTTGACTGCCCAACCGTTAGACTTATAGCGGCATCGCTGCCGGTACCTGCGCCGGATGTTTCGGTCTCCGAAACCATTGCCGGGCTGCATTTCATCTCTCTCCTCTCAGCCCAAGCCTCTCTCTCACCGCCCACCTAGGCCTAGCTACCCCTCCTCGCGTCCGGAACCGCCCAATCGCGATCGGAGGGCTCCGAAAGCCCCAAAAACCCTAATCCTAACCCCCCCTTCCTTATATAAACCCCTCCCATGCCATTTTGGGCAGACCCTAGCCTCCCCTAACCCCCAGCCGCAGCTATCCCCCCTCCTCCTCGGGATCTCCGCCGCCTCCCCCTCGTTTTCCGGCGCCGGCCACCTCCACCTCGCCACTTGGCAGCTCCCCATTGGCCAGCCGCCACCGCGCCATCGCCCTCCTCCTCTCCCTGCGCAGCACGTCGCCCCAGCCCCGCGCCTCCAGCCGCTCGGGCCCGCCGAAGCCCGTGCGGGGCCCGCCAGGCCCATCGGCCTCGCCCCGAGCCGCCAGCGCCCCGCGCCAGGAACGCTCGCCTCCCGCCGCTCGGGAGCTCCTCCGCCGCCGCTCGCCGAAGCCCCAGCTCCTCCCGCCTCCTCGCACCGGCCAGCAGAACACCAGAGCCGCCCCGCCTCCTCGCCAGGTCGCGCCTCCCTGAGGCCCTCTCCCTCTCCCTTCTGTTTCTCTCTCTCTCTCTCAGATCCGTCTCTCTCTCTCCCCGCGACCTCATCTCCCCTCTCTCTCGCAGTTGCTCCTCCGTCGCCATCCACGGAGCTCGTCGGAGCCCCTCGCCGCCTGGGCCCGAGCCCCGATCCGATCCAAACCTGACGCCCGCGTTGACTTCGCCCCCCCCCCCTCGAGGTTGATTTCTGCTAAGTCCCAAAATCATACATTCTGGTGCTCTGTTCTCTGCATCATAACTCCATGCATGCTGCTCCGTTTCGTGCGTGTAATATGTCGAAATGTTCATTCATAGGTGCTCTACATTTCATTCCATTGTGTCATGTTTGTTTGAGCTCATCTTGATGCCCTAATCATCATTGCAAGACTGCTATGTGAAGTTATCTGCTGTCTGTTAACAGAACTTGGTGATTTGTCTTTTTCATTGCATTTTTGTGTGTGCACCCTATGAGCATGAGCCCTACATGTGTTTTGATCTACATCATGCCATATTTACAGAGGTGTTTGTCTTGTATTTTTGTGATCTCTGTGGTGACTAGCACAAGCATGCAAAGTAGCCTCCCTGATGTTGCTGATTTCTGTGACTTGGTGTTTTCTGTTAAGTCTGAGTCTGTTATATTTTGTTGCCATGTAAACCTGCTGCTACAAGTCATTCTATGCATAATCTGGAGATGTTCACTAAGGATGTTTTGTTATACATGTTATGATGAATCCATCCATGCCCTTGTTTGCATTTATGCCCTGCTGTAGCTTGTTGTAATCATGCTCCCAAGTTGCTAAATAATGTTGCCTTCAGCCTGTCAACATGAAGTTAATTATTGCCATGTGCTTTGTTAGTGTCCATGTACCCTGTGACTATGATATTGCCATTCTTAGCTTCATATTTATGCCATCTTGGTGTTTGTTACCTTGTCATGCCATGTATTGCCCTGTGGTGAGTGGATCAAGCTTACCAACATGCCTACTTATCGTTGTTTCTGCCATGTCCTGTTATTTTCACCAAGTCTGAATCTGTCATATTACTTGCTATGTTTACCTGGGTGCTATCACATCTTCTGTGCCCTTTTAGCTCATATTCAGTAAGGGACTTTTGTTCTATGCAATTAGTAGATTCATGTGATGCCTTAGTTTGCTATGATTTGTTCCTGTAGCATGTTGCTTGATAGCTCTAAACATTGCAATCTGATGTTATTTCTGCCATGTCCAGTAATTTCTGCCAAGTCTGTGAACCTGTTATTATTTGCAATCTTGCCATGTCATTTTGAGCATGTTCTAGTGATTTCTGGAGATAGCTCAGTGTTCATGTTTTGTCATGTTTTACCTGTACATCATGCCTATGCCTTTTTTTTCATGTTAGGTTGCTGTAGCATGTTGTTTTGATGCCTGCATTATGCCTAGATGCTGTTTTGGACAGATTGTTGCTATGTCTTGTTTGGAGTGTATGTGTTGCACCGTTGCTCCGTTTTGAGTGTGTTCTATATGAAACTTGCTTAGTTTTGCATGAAGTTTCATATTATCATGTTGCATCCTTGTTTTGAGGTGTTTGCTTGATATATGGATGCATTTTGCATCAATGCCATTTTAACTTGCTTTGCTCATATCTTCTAGGCCATAGCTACCAATCTAATGAACTTTATATGTAACTTGACTAGAATTTCATGTAGATCATCACGGTGCTCTTTAAATTGCTGTTTAACAACTTGAACATGAGGTTTAGTCAGATCTGGACCAATGTCGAAATTTGCATATGAGGACTTACCGGATTTGTTATATGTTGTTTCCGGCCTCATTTAAACTTGCTTTGATGTGTTGCTCTTGTATGCATCATCTCTTGCCATGTGTAGCTTCATATAGCCTTGTCATGCATCATACTTGATTGAGCTTCATGCCTTGTTCATGTGTGGTGTGTTTACCTTGTTGTGTGCTTCTTCTCGATAGTTCCCGTGTCGTTACGATCGTGAGAATTCGTTCGTCTTCGTGGCTTCATCTTCTTCATGGACTCGTTCTTCTTCCTAGCGGGATTTTAGGAAAGATGACCGTCACCTTGGATCTCATTACTATCATTGCTATGCTAGTTGCTTCGTTCTATCGCTATGCTGCGCTACCTATCACTTGCTCTTCAAGCCTCCCAAATTTCCATGAACCTCTAACCTTTGTCACCCTTCCTAGCAAACCGTTGTTTGGCTATGTCACTGCTTTGCTCAGCCCCTCTTATAGCGTTGCTAGTTGCAGATGAAGATGAAGATTGCTCCATGTTGGATTATGTTTATGTTGGGATATCACAATATCTTTTATTTAATTAATGCATCTATATACTTGGTAAAGGGTGGAAGGCTCGGCCTTATGCCTGGTGTTTTGTTCCACTCTTGCCGCCCCTAGTTTCCGTCATACCGGTATTATGTTCCTTGATTTTGCGTCCCTTACGCGGTTGGGTGATTTATGGGACCCCCTTGACAGTTCGCTTTGAATAAAACTCTTCCAGCAAGGCCCAACCTTGGTTTTACATTTGCCTCACCTAGCCTTTTTCCCTTGGGAGTCGCGCTCTCGAGGGTCATCTTTATTTACCCCCCCCCCCCCCCGGGGCCAGTGCTCCTTCGAGTGTTGGTCCAACCTGTCAGTCGCCGGTGGCCACCAGGGGCAACTCTGGGCTAGCATACCGGAACCTTGCACAATCCGGTGTGCCCTGAGAACGAGATATGTGCAGCCCCTATCAGGATTTGTCGGCACATTCGGGCGGCTTTGCTGGTCTTGTTTTACCATTGTCGAAATGTCTTGTAACCGGGATTCCGAGACTGATCGGGTCTTCCCGGGAGAAGGAATATCCTTCGTTGACCGTGAGAGCTTATAATGGGCTAAGTTGGGACATCCCTGCAGGGTATTATCTTTTGAAAGCCGTGCCCGCAGTTATGTGGTAGATGGGAATTTGTTAATATCCGGTTGTAGAGAACTTGACACTTGACCTTAACTAAAACGCATCAACCGCGTGTGTTAGCCGTGATGGTCTCTTCTCAGCGGAGTCCGGGAAGTGAACACGGTTTCTGGGTTATGTTTGACGTAAGTAGGAGTTCAGGATCACTTCTTGATCATTGCTAGTTTCATGACCGTTCCGTTGCTTCTCTTCTCGCTCTTATTTGCGTATGTTAGCCACCATATATGCTTAGTCGCTGCTGCAACCTCACCACTTTACCCCCTCCTTACCCTTTAAGCTTTGCTAGTCTTGATACCCATGGTAATGGGATTGCTGAGTCCTCGTGGCTCACAGATTACTACAACACCAGTTGCAGGTACAGGTTTTGCGATGATCATGACGCGAGAGCGATGTTTCTTGTTTTGGAGTTCTTCTTCTGCTTCTTCTTCGATCAGGGGATAGGTTCCAGGTCGGCAGCCTGAGCTAGCAGGGTGGATGTCATTGGAGTTTCTGTTTGTGTTTCATCCGTAGTCGGATGTTGATCTCTTGTATGATATTGATGTATTCTTGCGGCATTGTATGCTTCTTGTATGTATCCCCATCTTTTATGTAATGTTGATGTAATGATATCCACCTTGCAAAAGCGCGTTCAAGATGCGCTTCTATCCTTGGTGGGACCGTCGTGTCCCTTTAGGATAGGGTCGCATCTTGGGCGTGACAAGTTGGTATTAGAGCCTCGACCGACCCTAGGACCCCCCCCCCCCTTGATTGATCATGTAGTTTGGCCGTTGTTGAGTCTAGAAGAAAACTTTTTGGAGTCTAGTTATATCGGAGAGTAGGAATTCTTTTTACTCCTCAGCCACTTCGCCACTCTGGTGAGGTCTCCTGACGTAGGTGTTTTGAATTACTTCTCTTCCCCTTCAAATTTTTCTTTAGGATCACGCAGTTGGTTTTGCGATCGTTGTTTCTCTGTTCTTTGCATCCGGTGCATTTCTCGTCAAGATGATTCGATACTCTTTGTCTTTTGCGAGATCAGTCCTCAGTTCTTTCTCATCCGATGTTGTTTCCCTGTCCGAAGTTGTCCTTGTTTTTCCCACCCGCCCACCCTTTTTCTTCTCGGAACCGGAGTCCGTAATCGAGTATCCATCCTACTCGTGCGAAGCTTTTGTTTTTCTCCTCAATCGTTTCAACCGGCGCTTCTCTATTCAATTATTCGTCGTTCCAGTTGCCTGTGTTTTTCCCGCCCTCCCACCCTTTTTTTCCCGGAGTCTGAGCCTCTATTTCATTCGTGCGGAGTATCTTCAGTCTTTTATCAATTATTTCAACCGGTGAATTCTCGTCTCGTTTGACATTCTTCATCTCTTTTTCTTTTCCCGTGGATTCAATGAAAGTATTCCATGTTGCTCATATTCTTGTTCGTCTGTTTTCAATTCATTCGTGGTTGTCACCTCATTCAAGTCCTTCATTTGTTCCGGTTCATCATCTATCTGGTCAACAATCCTTTATCAACGGTGTTTCTTTTCAAGTGGGCCCTAACCCACAGGTCTTTTCCCAGGATCTTACCTGACTCTTCTAATTTCCCGGAGCTATTCTCAAATCCTTTTCGAAGTTTGACGTAAGTATGATTTTCATTAGTCAGATGCTTCTCCAAGATCGCTTTCAAATTCTTTCATGATCGGGTCAACCTTTTCCTCTTTTCAGTCTACCGGAGTATCTCATCAATTTTGGAATTATTTCTAGTCGTACAATTCTTTTCAGCCATCCGGAGTATTTCAGGAGTTGTTTTCTCTCTCGATCATTTGAAGGCCATCTTTTCAGAAGATTTATTCGTCCTAAGTTTTCAGGTTCGTTCTCCAATTATTCTATATTCGTGCCCCTTCGTTCTTTTACATATTCTTCCGGTGCTTCGTTCAAGTATGCTTCATTCAGCTCGCGATCTTTTCTTTTAATTGCATCTTGTTTCCATCAAGTATATTCGTGCTTTTCCTATTTTTCCCGGTGATTCATTCTCTTTCGTCATTCAATTTTGAGTTCTAACGGTGGTTCGTTCAAGACCCCTTCTCATGTGTAATCATATCAATTAATTCGTTCTTTCCAAATCCTACCTGTTGAGGATATAGACCTTAGAGTCACCCGCCAGAAGGGGTCGGGTTACTCATAATGGTCATCGCCAGAAGCCCGACGACAAGCTTGAAGACGGTGGGCCAAAGATGGGCTTAAGACCCGGATATGGCTTAAGGCCCGTAGTTACAATCATCATTATAGTATAGCTTGTAGTGTAAGGCAAGAATACTTGAGAGTCCGAGCCGGACACTCTTATGAGCCGGCCGGGACTCTGAGAGCTGCTGGGCGTCAGCCTCCCTATATAAAGGGACGACCCGGTGGCGGTTTAGGGACGAGAAAGATCTGATCGAGAGCCAGGCATAGCAGTTAAGCTCCCTGGTGATCGAAACCCTAATCAATACCACCTCAACTGGACGTAGGCTTTTACCTTCACCATAAGGGGCCGAACCAGTATAAACCCTCGTGTTCCTTGTCCCGCTTAACCCCTTCAAGCTTTCTAGTGGCGATGGCTCCACGACTAAGTCCTAGCTCGAGGACATCTGCCGTGACAATTCCACGACAGTTGGCGCCCACCGTGGGGCTGGCGCACGATGGATTTGAGTTCTTGAAGGGCAGCTTCAAAGGGCTCAAGGGATACGCTGTGGGCCGGATGACCAAGAGTCGTCGCGGCAAGCTCTACATTGATGATGCAGACTGGGGCCCTAACGCCGGCTCAATTGAGTACGGATACCGGGTCCCCTTCGGAGGAATTCATGTGTTCATCGGCAAGATTGGCGAGCCGGGCCCTGAGCCGGATCTCTGCGCCGATCTCGTCGAGACGGCTCAGCGCGCACGACCCGCCCGGGCCCAGCCTGCCTTGAAGCGTGCTTTCGTGGGATGTATCCATGGAGGGCTTTCTCATGGATCCGGATCTGGTGATGAGGCGGCCGCCGGCTCTGACGGAGAGTCGTCTACCGGTGAGTCAAACTCGTTGTATCAACTTCAAGATGGCAGGCTCATGGGTTATTCCGATGGGGACAGTATTCCGGATCCGTTTGAGCCGCCCAGCCGGGTTGGAATCTTCATGGCCGGTGCGCAGCCTGTTCAGAACCCTGCTGCTGGGGCAGGAAACCCGGTGCCTTCACCGGCTCAGGTGCTGATGGATCTCACGGACAAGATGACGGTCTTGTTAACCGCCACGGTTGACCCGGCGGATCAAGCCCAGCATGACGCGGAGGTGGCACAGTTAAAGTTAGACCTAGCAAAAGCCAAGGAGGATCTAGCAGCGGAAGGGATCAGGATGGCAGCAGAGAGGGCGGCTCTCGACGCCCAGACTCAGTTGATTCAGGCGCAGTCCTTCCAGCTCACGATGGATCAGAACGCGTCCAATGAGGTCATGAGAAGGAGGCATCAAAAGGCCCAATCTCGACTCCCTCTGGTTTACGATCCTCGGAACCTCTTCAACACGCCGGGTGCAGAGACTAGTAACCCGCCGGGAGTCGTAGTGTCCGGGTCTGGGACCCCTGTTATGGGGCCTCCCCGGGTGAACCCTGCCCCGCCTCAGTATGTGCCAATACCACCGGGTCATTATGCTAACCCGCTGGAAAACATGGTCGCCGCAGCAGCACGGCTGGCGGCTCTCCCAATTGATGGCGACTCTCCAATGGCTGTGGAAACCCGTCGGGTCAGGGAACTCCTTCAGACAGCACTGGCGCAGCAAGAGGCATACTCTTACAGCCGGGATAGGATCCACTCGACCCCTCGTCCAGGCCGGAGCCCGAGTTACAGCAGACACATGGTTTCAGCGACCGGCTCAAGTAACGTCCGGCGCCATGACCCGGCCCTGGCCATGGTCCGGTTCGTAACGGAGCCTTTCACGCAGCGGACCAAGACAGAGCGCGGCAAGAGGCGGAGCAGGGGCCTCAGTTGACGGCTTACCAGACTCCCCCGGCTTATCCGACGACTTCCGTCGACGTGGGTATCCCTACCAGGACTGGAGGTGTCCCTTGTTTAGTACTAGCTATCCGCAACGAGCGTCTACCCAAGGACTTCAAAGGCCCTAGAAAGGTGCCTAAATACACAGCTGACTTACAACCCGCAGCCTGGATCGAGAGTTACGAGATGGCCATGGAACTGCTGGAAGTCAGTGAAGCAGCAATGGCCAAGTACTTCACCATGATGTTAGATGGGACTGCCCGCACTTGGTTGAAGGGGCTACCACCGAATTCCATCGGGTCTTGGGCTGAGCTGAAGGCCCGGTTCATCCAAAACTTCAAGGATACTTGTAGGCAGTCTATGTCAATTGTGGATTTGACTAACTGTAAGCAGCAGGAGGGTGAATCCACGACGCATTGGGTTCGCCGGGTCAAAGAGATCATACATTCATCAGATAAGATGGATGCCGGCTCTGCAGTCTTAATGTTGGAGCAGAATTGTCGTTTCGTGCCCCTGAAGATGAAACTCGGGCGGCTTAAGCGCGACTGCAATGATATGGGTACACTGATGGCGGCTCTTGTCAAGTACGCCGATTCTGATGGTACCAAGGACCCCGCTTCAGATGATGAAAGGACAGGGAAGGGAAAGAAGAACGGCAATGGCAAGGGTCATCAGCATAACCCGGGGAACCAAGGAGGTAGCAAGCATAAGGCGGACGGCAGCCTAGAGTTCGTGGCCAACACCAGCTCGCAGGGGAATAATCAGCGACGCAAAGGGAGGCCACCTCCCCGAGGCGGCGGATCAGGCCCGACGCTGGAGCAGCTGTTGAATGAGCCTTGTCCAAGGCATGGCTCTAGGGAGAAGCCAGCAACTCATCTATGGAAGGACTGTGCAATCATGAAAGCCTTTAAGAATACCAACACCTTTAACAGCAACAATGGCCCGGGCGGCGGCTCAGGCGCCGGCGGCTTTCATGGCCCGGGCGGCGGCTCAAGTTCTAATCCTCAGAACGGTCAAGGGGGCTTTAATCAGCAGTCTGGCCAAGGTCATCAACAGCAGCAGGGGGGTTATCAGACCAATCCAAAGCAGCTTAATGGTGGCCAGTATCATGTGTTTACCACCAGTCTGTGTAAGCGAGATCAGAAGCTTCATAAGAGGGCTGTAAATGCTGTTGAGCCGGCGGTTCCACGTTATTAAGATGGTCTGAACAGCCTGTCGTGTGGAGCAGGGAGGATCACCCTCCCCGGGTTGACAACCCGGGTCATTTGGCCTTGGTGGTGGCTCCTCAAGTGGGAGGATATAAGTTCACTAAGGTGCTTATGGATGGAGGCAGCAGTATTAACATCCTCTATTATGGGACTTCCCGTCGTATGGGGTTAATTGATAAGGACCTCCACCAGTCAAACACTGTTTTCCACGGTGTGGTGCCTGGTAAATCGTCTTATCCAGTTGGCAAAATCGAGTTGGAAGTGGCTTTCGGCGACGAATACAACTACAGGGTGGAAAAATTGACCTTTGAGGTGGTCAAGATAAGAAGTTCGTATCATGCCATATTTGGGCGGCCGCTTACGCCAAGTTCATGGCACGGCCGTGTTACGTGTACTTACAGCTCAAGATGCCGGGTCACAATGGGACCATTACGGTTCACGGCAGCCGGAAGGTGGCTTTGGAATGTGAGGAAGGCGATGCGGCTTACGCAGAATCTGTTTGTGCAACAGAGGAGTTGAAATTCTACAAAGACAACGTCGACCCAACAGATATGACCTCTCTGAAAAAGCCGACTACGGAGCAGGAGCCGGCAATAAAATTTAAGTCGGCTGATGAGACTAAACTTGTTGATTTCGTTCCAGGAGATTCATCTCAGCAGTTTAGCATCAGCGCCAATCTGGATCCGAAATAGGAAAGCGCGCTCATCGAGTTCATCCGTGAGAATAGGGACATTTTTGCATGGAAGCCGTCTGACATGCCAGGTGTACCTAGGGAACTCGCTGAGCACATTCTCAATGTTGATCCAAAATTTAAGCCGGTCAGGCAATTCCTTCGGCGGTTTAATGAAGAGAGGCGGAAAGCTATTGGTGAAGAGGTGGCCCGGCTCTTGGCGGCCGGGTTTATTGTTGAAGTCTTTCACCCAGAGTGGTTAGCTAACCCGGTGCTCGTGCTCAAGAAGAACGGCACCTGGCGGATGTATGTGGATTACACGGACTTGAACAAGGCGTGTCCGGCTGATCCTTTCGCCCTTCCCCGTATTGATCAAATCATTGATGCTACGGCGGGCTGTGAGCGCCTGAGTTTCTTGGATGCTTATTCTGGATATCATCAGATTAAAATTGCAGTTAAGGACCAGGAGAAGACGGTGTTCATCACTCCCTTTGAAGCCTTCTGCTATGTGTCTATGCCCTTTGGACTCAAGAGTGCACAGGCGACTTATCAGCGTTGCGTGCAGAACTGTCTTCGTAACCAGATTGGGCGCAATGTTCATGCTTATGTGGATGATATTGTGGTTAAATCCAGGAAGGAGGAAACCTTGATAGATGATTTGAGGGAAACCTTTGATAATCTCCGGGTCTACAAGATGATGCTTAACCCGGCCAAGTGTGTTTTTGGTGTTCCTGCAGGCAAGCTCTTGGGTTTCTTGGTTTCTAACAGGGGCATTGAAGCTAACCCAGAGAAGATCAAGGCCATCACCTCTCTAGCTAAGCCGGCGTGTATAAACGACGTCCAGCGCTTGGCGGGTCGTATTGCTGCTTTAAGCCGGTTTTTAAGCCGTTTGGGTGAGAAGGCCATGCCATTATATCAGTTGATGAGGAAAACTGATGACTTTGTCTGGAATGATGCAGCAAATACTGCTTTTGAGGATTTGAAGAGGCAGCTGGCAGAGCCCCTGGTCCTTGCTGCTCCGGTTGACAAGGAGCCTTTATTCCTGTACGTGGCTGCTAACGCACGAGCCGTCAGTGTGGCGGTGGTGGTGAGCGCAAGGAAGAGGGTAAGGAGCATCCGGTTCAGCGGCCGGTTTATTATGTCAGCGAAGTACTCATTGAGTCCAATCAGCGGTATCCGCATTGGCAGAAGCTTGTTTATGGAGTGTTCATGGCAAGCCGGAAGCTTAAGCATTATTTTCAGGGTCACCCCATCACTGTGGTCAGTTCTGCCCCCCTTGGAGATATCATTCAAAACAGAGAGGCCACAGGGAGAATAGCTAAGTGGGCTATAGAGCTCGGACCTCATGGTCTAAAGTACGTGCCACGCACTGCTGTTAAATCTCAGGCTTTGGTGGATTTCATCAATGATTGGACAGAGCTACAAGTGCCCGAACAAAGGCCGGATAACACATATTGGACGATTCACTTCGATGGGTCCAGGCAATTGGAGGGCTCGGGGGCTGGAGTCGTTTTGGCTTCCCCCAAAGGTGACAAGTTCCATTATGTGCTGCAGTTGATGTTTCCTTGCACTAACAATGCGGCTGAGTACGAGGCCTTGCTTCATGGTCTTCGGATGGCTAAGGAGATGGGCCTGAGGCGAGTAAGGTGCTTCGGCGACTCAGATTTGGTGGCTCAACAAGTATCCGGAAAGTGGGACTCCAAGGACCCTCTCATGGCGGCTTATCGTCGCGAAGTCGATGCCATTGCAGGGCACTTTCAGGGTTATCAAGTAGAACACATTGATCGCAGGAAGAACGAGGCGGCTGATGCTTTAATCCGGCTCAGCTCTCAGCGAAAGCCAGTGCCGCCTAATACTTTCCTGGACATCTTGCATAACCCTTCTGTTAAGTTGCCGACGGAGGAAGACTTGGCTGTCCCTGACCCGGAGGCACGACTGGTGGCGGCTCTCCACATCATCCCAGACTGGACATTGCCCTATCTGGCTTACATGACCCGGGGAGATTTGCCTGAGGATGAAACTATGGCCAGACAAATAACCCGGCGGTCTAAGTCAATGATTGTTATCAATGGTGAGTTGCATCGCCGCAGTGTTACGGGAGCGTTCCAGCGTTGTGTCTCCCCTGCGGAAGGTCAAGAGATCTTGCGTGAGATTCATGAAGGGGATTGTGGCCATCACGCCGGTTCAAAGTCTCTTGTGGCCAAGGCTTTTCGTCATGGTTTTTATTGGCTGACGGCTCATGCTGATGCGGAGGACTTGGTTAGTAAATGTGATGGTTGCCAAAGGTTCTCGCGACGGGCTCATGTGCCGGCTCAGGAGCTGAGGATGATCCCAATTACTTGGCCCTTTGTGGTCTGGGGGCTTGATATGGTTGGGCCTTTTAAAAGGTCCAAGGATAAGAAGACCCACCTCTTGGTGGCAGTTGACAAGTTTACCAAGTGGGTTGAAGCAGAGCCAGTTAGCAAGTGTGATGCAGCCACGGCAGTTCAGTTTATGAAAAAGGTGATCTTTCGCTTTGGCTTTCCACACGGCATTATAACTGACAATGGTACTAATTTATCCAAAGGAGCCATGGAGGAGTTTTGCCAACGAGAGCATATTAGACTTGATGTTTCATCAGTGGCTCACCCTCAGTCCAATGGTCAAGCTGAGAGGGCTAATCAAGAGATTCTGAAAGGCATCAAACCCCGGCTTTTGGTCCCTTTACAACGGACGCCGGGTTGTTGGGTGGAGGAGTTACCCTCCGTGCTGTGGAGCATCAATACTACTCCTAACAGGTCTACGGGTTTCACGCCTTTTTTCATGGTTTATGGAGCGGAAGCAGTTCTCCCCAGTGACATCCGTCATAACTCGCCTCGAGTAGCGGCTTATGTTGAGGCGGATAATGAACAGGCGCGCCAAGATGCTCTTGACTTGTTGGATGAACAGCGTGATATGGCAGCAGCTCGCTCAGCGATTTACCAGCAAGACCTGCGCCGTTACCATAGTCGCCGGGTTAAATCCCGGGTCTTCCAGGAGGGTGACCTGGTGCTCCGGCTCATCCAGGATCAGACAGATACACACAAGCTATCCCCGCCTTGGGAAGGACCCTTTGTGGTCAGCAAGAACTTGCACAACGGGTCATACTACCTTATCGACGTTCGGGAGCATAAAGATTCACGTAAGTCGGAGGAGGAGACCCGTCGGCCGTGGAACATAGCTCAGCTTCGGCCTTATTACACTTGAGCCGATGGCTCTCATAATGTACATATTTCTCTAAGCCATGTATATATTATGATAAGTAATAAAGCAGGACCTCTGTCCTTTTTTCTCCTCCAAAGATAAATGTGTTGTTTCCATTATAAGATCACATGGTACCTTGGAGGTGGATCCGGCTTATGATCGTATTCGAATCTAGCCGTATGCAATATAGTCACTTGGGGGCTTCCTGTTCAAACATAGGTCGTATTCGAACCAAAGAGAACATAGCTGTCGATACCCATTTGATTGGCAAAGTGCCGAGCTCATTGGGGAGTTTTTCTTTGATCATATTTGAATCATAGTTTAACCCCTTTGGGAACCGACGTGGATCGTATTCGAATCAGCGTCGTTAAACAACTCCTAAAGTCATTTGGGGGCTTCCTGTTCAAACATAGGTCGTATTCGAACCGAAGAGAACATAGCTGTCGGTACCCTCTTGATTGGCATCGCCACACCCACTGGGGGCTATATGATCGCATTCGAATCTTAGCATAACCCCTTTGGGACGGGTTTCTGGTCGTATTCGAACCGGAAGCCCCTAAGCCTTTCTGATTTACAAAAAGTTCTTCTGATTATTTCAAGTATGCACGGCCGGGTCTCACTTTGCCGGCTTAACTTTGATTTATGATACTGGTCGAATACAGTCGGTGTTATTAAGACTGGTAATCGGAAATGAGGTACCAACCTTATTACCCGGGTTATATAAGCCGGAAGAATGCTCGCAGGCCGGTAAGTGTGTTATTACGGCTATATCAAGGACATAATTGAGGACCAGTCTTTTTTGATTCATCTTCCGGGTTATATGTCTAAAACTACGACTCTCAGTGCGGTAAGCCGCCTAGAGACTTGTGATTTGTCTTTCTATGCAGGATAGTTAGAGGCAACTATTTGAGACTAAGGAAAATGAATGACCCGGAGAAATATAAAGGAGACAACTTCAATAGACTTCAACATTAAATGCGTGCACGATGGCACGGCAAAGATAAAGTGTTGGTCCTACTCTATTACAAGACTCATTGAGTCCAAAAGGGTGAGGCATTGTTTGATAAGCCGCCAGCAGAGTTACGATGTTTGCTGGGTTGAAGTCTCCGGCTCATCCCTCTCTTCTCCTCCGGCTGTTCCCAAGACCTGGAAGGTTGACGACTTCCAGTCGATGCCGCTCAGAGCTTCAAATTGAGCTTCCTCGTCAATCAACCCCGCCGGGTCAATCTCCGGGGCGAAGGTGTGCTTGCGAGTCGGCGGGACTAAGCTGAGGGCTTCATAGCGCGGAGTGGGGATCCTCTGATTCTCTGCATCGTAACCCGGCTGATACTTAGTTAGATCTGTATCATTGCCAATCAGAGTGGCCACCGGGCGTACGATCTTCACGCAAGCTGCGAAGTCCTTCTGGTCGAAGGCGGTGCCGTCTTCCTTCAAACTGGGATAGCCCAGAGCGATGTCCGTCGGGTCTAGCTCTGGAAGGAACGCCTTAGCCCGGCTTAGCGCCGCAATGGCTCCGGCTCTTGCAGAGGCCCATCGCAGCTCTTGGATGCGTTGAGGAAGAACGGCGAGATGGTGAAGAACTTCCGCCAGGTGAGTCGGCACCTCATTGTATAGGGCCACCACAGCCAGAGCACGTTGTGACCCGGTGTAGAGTTGCTCCACCAGGGTGTACACAGCCTTCAGCTTGGTTACCACACTTTGGTTGAGGTTGGCGCTTCTGGGACCTGTTTAACGGAATAAGATAAGCCGCTGACAAGGATGAGTTATGGGATATAAAGATTCTAAACTTGATGAAAGCCGGTGAAATGACTTACCGAAGATTGCGGCAACCATCTGGGACACTTGGCGCTTTAAGCCGGAGAGTTCGGCGGTCTTCTCTGAGAGAGCCTTCTCCGCCTGTTCGGCCCGGTTCACCAGAGTGGCCTTCTCTTCGGCCCAGGCTCTCCGTTCAGCATCAAAGTCCGTCTTCAGCTTTTCTTGCGCAGCAATACTGGACACAAATTTGGCATTTGCTTTCCGGGTCTCAGTTTCTTGCGTCTTCAGACGGGTCTTGAGATCAGAGATGTCAGCTTCAAACTTCTTGCCAGCAGCCTGCATAATTTCCGGGTTATAGGATGAACAGTTATTATACAATTTTAAAAGTCCCAAGCGCTTTCCAAGCAAAGACACTTGGCACTTGGGGGCTAATGCATATTGAACGTTTCTATCTACAAATTGCCGGTTCAATTGAGTAACCGGAACTTAAGTCTACAGCATATTCTATCATAAGTCATAGACTTGGGGGCTAGAGCATGGTAAGAATAACAAGATAGCTATACAGTAAACAAGAAGAAAGAAGAGTGGTACCTCTGACTTCTGCTGAATCTGGTTCACCATGCCGATCTCTGCATCCCGGCTCTTGTGCACTTGGCTGACGTAGCCGGAGACGAGCTCTCCGATGCTCAGGTTGGCGTAGTCGGTGAGATCCAGATTAACCCGGCGGGGCTGTAGCAACTCCCCCTTGGCAGAACACTTGGCCAGCGCAGTAGGTCTCCCCGGCTCAAAAAATTCCGTTCGGGTGATTACCACATCCGGGTCATCTGCTGGTTGAGCCGAGCTGGAGGCCTCCGGGTTAGCAGAAGCTTCTGCTATGGGCTTGTTGGTTGGAGCAGCGGCCTCAGGAGCAGAGGCAGCTGGCGGTTCTTGAGCGGCTACCTCCGGCTTAGGCAAGTCCGGCTCATCGACCGGCTTGTTCTTCTTCGCCCTTTTGCTGAGTTTTGCTTGGGCACTGAAAGGACAGAAAGGTTAAGCACAAAAGTGTAAGTAAAGACAAAGTACAACATGAGATGATCATTATTACCCGGGCACGGTCTTGAAAGCCGGCAGGTTCGACTGCATAGAGTCGCCAGAAGAGGGGGAAGTTTCCTGATAATTTGAGTCAGAAGAGTTGAGCGGTTGACGTATAACACCTGCCAAAGGATGAAAAGGGTACAACTTTGAGATCACCTCGGTCCGACGTTTCCTCGATGCGTCAGGCAACCCGGAGGAGAGGTCAGTGTCTTTGTTGGTCCAGGTGTGCCGCCGGCTTTCATGAACCTGTCGCTTCAAAATATATTGAGGATCTTGATAAGCTAAAGGATGTGAAAAGCTTACTTTCCGGGTTACCCTTCGGACTTTCAGCCTTGGCAAGGGCTCCAAGTCGGAGGAAAGTGACATTACCTCTTCAACCACCGGGTTACTTGCGCCGGTGTCATCCTGTTGATGCATAGTATTGATAAGGTGGACAGAAATAAATAACAGATATCACCAGAGTCTATAGGTTCAAGGGTTACCTCTGACTCGGAGCTCTGAAGCAGTAGGCCTACTTCCCTTCTTACGGGGAGCGGCTTTCTTGGCGGCTTTCTTCGCCTTCCTGGCCTTCTTGGCCGCCTCATGGTCATATTTGACCTTCCAGAATTTGTCATCAGCCTGAAAAGTACAATGATGATTTCTTAAAATATTCAGATGAAAGTTATCTACAGAAGAAGATAAGATGTTCAGATCAGCGGCTTACCGCTGGGGCTGGGTTGGTCTTGCAGAAGGGGGCTAACCCGGTCCTCCCACAGTCTGCGAGGCTCTCGTTCAAAAGAGCCTTGGTCATGTCCTCAACAACATCTTCAGGAAGATCGTTGCGGCTGTGTCTCTGGGGTCATCCTTTCGACCCGTGTACTCGCACATTAAGCCGGGGCGGCGGCTCAATGGGATCACCCGCCAGGAGATCCAAACTCGGACCAGATTAATTCCATTGAGACCATTGCCCAGGAGAGCCTTGATCTTGTTGATAGTGGGGAGCAGAGGTTGGCGCTCCGCTTGAGTCAGCTTGTCTGACAGAGGGTGTGTTGGCTCCAGACGTGAAGGGCGAAAGCCGAGCAGCGGGCTCTCGTCAGCCGGCGACGTGTCTTGGCAATAGAACCACGTCTGGTTCCAGTCCTTTGGGTGACTCGGCGGCTCAGTGTAAGGGAAAAGGCAGTCTCTCCGTCGCTGAATGGAGATTCCGCCGAGTTCCAAACTTGGCCCGTTGGCGCACTCATTCTGGCGGTTCAGATAGAAGAGCTCTCTGAAGAGTAACAGGCTGGGCTCTTCTCCAAGATAAACCTCGCAGAACACTTGGAAATTGCATATGTTGGACACTGAGTTGGGTCCTATATCTTGTGGCCGCAGGTCAAAGAAATTCAGTACGTCCTTGAAGAACTTTGAGCCGGGCGGTGCGAAACCCCGGCTCATGTGATCCGCAAAAATCACTACCTCCCCGTCCTTTGGTTGTGGTCTCTCCTCTGACGGGTCAGGGGCACGGTAGGACATGACGTCCTTCTTAGGCAGGTAACCTGACTTGACAAAATCCGCTAAAGTCTCGTTGGTGACATTGGACCTCATCCAATTGCAAGTAATGGAGGCTTTAGGAGCTTTCGGAGGCATGGTGAAAGTCGGCAGCCTATGATAAAAGGAAACGTCCGGTTTAATTATAAGCCGGAGGAAATTTACAGTTCAATGTTAAGGTGGCGGCTTATGAAGGGGACTAATGACATATATCTAAGTGCACCAGGTTATTTAAGCCGCCTGAGGTATTGAGAGTAATTCGATTGTCTACGGCCTTATCACAGATGAGCCGGAAAATTTCTGTCGAAAGAATTGAAGATTGACATGAGCCGGCTCAAATCAATCTGGGGCCTAATGTTGAGGATATAGACCTTAGAGTCACCCGCCAGAAGGGGCCGGGTTACTCATAATGGTCATCGCCAGAAGCCCGATGACAAGCTTGAAGACGGTGGGCCAAAGATGGGCTTAAGACCCGGATATGGCTTAAGGCCCGTAGTTACAATCATCATTATAGTAGAGCTTGTAGTGTAAGGCAAGAATACTTGAGAGTCCGAGCCGGACACTCTTATGAGCCGGCCGGGACTCTGAGAGCTGCTGGGCGTCAGCCTCCCTATATAAAGGGACGACCCGGTGGCGGTTTAGGGACGAGAAAGATCTGATCGAGAGCCAGGCATAGCAGTTAAGCTCCCTGGTGATCGAAACCCTAATCAATACCACCTCAACCAGACGTAGGCTTTTACCTTCACCGTAAGGGGCCGAACCAGTATAAACCCTCGTGTTCCTTGTCCCGCTTAACCCCTTCAAGCTTCCTAGTGGCGATGGCTCCACGACTAAGTCCTAGCTCGAGGACATCTGCCGTGACAATTCCACGACACTACCGGTGGTTCATGAAGACTTTCTCAAGTTTTGCGCTGTATCCCCCCCCCCTTAATCTTTCCAACGAGAATAAGTAGTATGCAAATCCATGGTATCTCATCAATTTAATTGGTGGAGGATAAGCATAACGTAATCCTTATTTTCTTTCTTCAAGTGGTTCTATCTCTTCTTTTCGGAGATTGTTCATCTTATCAAATTCTCGGTTCAAAGTGTTTTCATCTTTTCTTTTCCGGAGTTCTAAGCTTCTCGCCGATTTCGTCGCGAACCTCCATCTAAATCATCACAAGGCTTTAACCTTATACCTTTCATCCTTCAAGTTTATCTCGTCATTCTTTTGTTACCGGAGTCCTTCACGGTGGCTCGTCATGATTAAATCCATTCTCCAAGTGTTAACCAAGATTCTTATCGAAGGAGCTCAAATATCTTTCCTTTTGCTTTTCGAAGTGCAATTAATTCTCCGTATTTCTTTTGAAGTGGAGTTTTGCATCTCTTCGTTCTTCTTAGCTATCCAATCATTTCCGCTTGTGGCCGGTTATCACCTTATGATCTGGAGGTGTTACCTATAAGTCCACAACAAGCTTATTCTTTTTGCTGTTGATTTTCTCAACAACTCCGTTTAAACCTCCCTTCTAAAGAGGTTTTCAATTTCATTAGTGGCACGAGTTGTCATTTTCTTCTCCGTTCTTTTCATTCAACTCTTTCAATTCTTTCCGGATGTTTGGTGTCGTGTCTTCATCAAGTATCATTCCATTCTCTCTAGCTCGTGTTCTATTCCTCCGTGTTTCATCCGGAGTGCTGCCTAAATCCTTTCAGTCTTATTCGTTTCTTATCTCATCTAACCGGAGTGGTTTCAGAGTCTATCTGATTCCGTGAGCTTTTGACTCTCATCATTCTCGTCGATCCTCTCTTCTTCTTGAGTGCTCTCGATTCTTTGCTTTTCCTCTTGTGTTCTTATTTCACCTCATCACTTTTTCCTTCCGTCTCGGTCCTAAGATCTCGGGACGAGATCTCTTGTTAGTGGAGGAGTGTTGTAACGCCCCGGATTCGATGCGCCAGGTGTCTGCCAGTTATTCACCGTCGTTGCCATGTCATTTGCTTGCGTGTTGCATTTTGCCATGTCATCGTCTGCTTTTCATCTGCATGTTTTTCAAAACTTGCATCCGTTCGGGTCCTCCCGGTTCTCTCTGTTGTCCGTTCCGACCCTTTTCACACTCACACGCGCCCGCGGCACCTCCGAATATTATTTTATAAGTGGCTTAAAAATGTTCTCGGAATGGGATGTAAGTTGGCATGCGGTCTTGTTATAGCGTAGGCAGACCGCCTGCCTAATTTTGTCGCATTTGGAGTCCGTTTGACTGCCCAACCGTTAGACTTATAGCGGCATCGCTGCCGGTACCTGCGTCGGATGTTTCGGTCTCCGAAACCGTTGCCGGGCTGCATTTCATCTCTCTCCTCTCAGCCCAAGCCTCTCTCTCACCGCCCACCTAGGCCTAGCTACCCCTCTTTGCGTCCGGAACCGCCCGATCGCGATCGGAGGGCTCCGAAAGCCCCAAAAACCCTAATCCTAACCCCCCTTCCTTATATAAACCCCTCCCATGCCATTTTGGGCAGGCCCTAGCCTCCCCTAACTCCCAGCCGCAGCTATCCCCCTCCTCCTCGGGATCTCCGCCGCCTGCCCCTCGTTTTCCGGCGCCGGCCACCTCCACCTCGCCACTTGGCAGCCCCCCATTGGCCAGCTACCACCGCGCCATCGCCCTCCTCCTCTCCCTGCGCAGCATGTCGCCCCAGCCCCGCGCCTACAGCCGCTCGGGCCCGCCGAAGCCCGTGCGCGGCCCGCCAGGCCTCGCCCCGAGCTGCCAGCGCCTCGCGCCAGGAACGCTCGCCTCCCGCCGCTCGGGAGCTCCTCCGCCGCCGCTCGCCGAAGCCCCAGCTCCTCCCGCCTCCTCGCACCGGCCAGCAGAACACTAGAGCCGCCCCGCCTCCTCGCCAGGTCGCGCCTCCCCGAGGCCCTCTCCCTCTCCCTTCTGTTTCTCTCTCTCTCAGATCCGTCTCTCTCTCTCCCCGCGACCTCATCTCCCCTCTCTCTCGCAGGTGCTCCTCCGTCGCCATCCACGGAGCTCGTCGGAACCCCTCGCCGCCTGGGCCCGAGCCCCGATCCGATCCAAACCTGACGCCCGCGTTGACTTCGCCCCCCCCCCCTCGAGGTTGATTTCTGCTAAGTCCCAAAATCATACATTCTGGTGCTCTGTTCTCTGCATCATAACTCAATGCATACTGCTCCGTTTCGTGCGTGTAATATGTCGAAATGCTCATTCAGAGGTGCTCTACATTTCATTCCATTGTGCCATGTTTGTTTGAGCTCATCTTGATGCCCTAATCATCGTTGCAAGACTGCTATGTGAAGTTATCTGCTGTCTGTTAACAGAACTTGGTGATTTGTCTTTTTCATTGCATTTTTGTGGGTGCACCCTATGAGCATGAGCCCTACATGTGTTTTGATCTACATCATGCCATATTTACATAGGAGTTTGTCTTGTATTTTTGTGATCTCTGTGGTGACTAGCACAAGCATGCAAAGTAGCCTCCCTGATGTTGCTGATTTCTGTGACTTGGTGTTTTCTGTTAAGTCTGAGTCTGTTATATTTTGTTGCCATGTAAACCTGCTGCTACAAGTCATTCTATGCATAATCTTGAGATGTTCACTAAGGATGTTTTGTTATACATGTTATGATGAATCCATCCATGCCCTTGTTTGCATTTATGCCCTGCTGTAGCTTGTTGCAAGCATGCTCCCAAGTTGCTAAATAATGTTGCTGTCAGCCTGTCAACATGAAGTTAATTATTGCCATATGCTTTGTTAGTGATCCATGTACCCTGTGACTATGATATTTCCATTCTTCGCTTCATATTTATGCCATCTTGGTGTTTGTTACCTTGTCATGCCATGTATTGCCCTGTGGTGAGTGGATCAAGCTCACCAACATGCCTACTTATCGTTGTTTCTGCCATGTCCTGTTATTTTCACTAAGTCTGAATCTGTCATATTACTTGCTATGTTTACCTGGGTGCCATCATATCTTCTGTGCCTTTTCACCTCATGTTCATTAAGGGACTGTTGTTCTATGAAATTAGTAGATTCATGCTATGCCTTTGTTTGCTATGATTTGTTCCTGTAGAATGTTGCTTGATAGCTCTAAACATTGCAATCTGATGTTATTTCTGCCATGTCCAGTAATTTCTGCCAAGTCTGTGAAGCTGTTATTATTTGCAATCTTGCCATGTCATTTTGAGCATGTTCTAGTGATTTTTGGAGATAGCTCAGTGTTCATGTTTTGTCATGATTTACCTGTACATCATTCCCATGCCTTTTGTTTTCATGTTAGGTTGTTTTAGCATGTTGTTTTGATGCCTGCATTATGCCTAGATGCTGTTTTGGACAGGTTGTTGCTATGTCTTGTTTGGAGTGTATGTGTTGCACCATTGCTCCGTTTTGAGTGTGCTCTATATGAAACTTGCTTAGTTTTGCATGAAGTTTCATATTATCATGTTGCATCCTTGTTTTGAGGTGTTTGCTTGATGGTTGGATGCATTTTGCATCAATGCCATGTTTAACTTATTTTGCTCATATCTTCTAGGCCGTAGCTCCGAATGTAATGAACTTTATATGTAACATGACTAGAATTTCGTGTAGATCATCATGGTGCTCTTTAACTTGCTGTTTAACAACTTGAACATAAGGTTTAGTCAGATCTGGACCAATTTCGACATTTGCATATGAGGACTTACCGGATTTGTTATATGTTGTTTCCGGCCTAATTTAAACTTGCTTTGATGTGTTGCTCTTGTATGCATCATCTCTTGCCATGTGTAGCTTCATATAGCCTTGTCATGCATCATACTTTATTAAGCTCCATGCCTTGTTCATGTGTGGTGTGTTTACCTTGTTGTGTGCTTCTTCCCGATAGTTCCCGTGTCATTACGATCGTGAGGATTCGTTCGTCTTCGTGGATTCACTTCTTCATGGACTCGTTCTTCTTCCTAGCGAGATTTCAGGCAAGATGACCGTCACCTTGGATCTCATTACTATCATTGCTATGCTAGTTGCTTCGTTCTATAGCTATGCTGCGCTACCTATCACTTGATCTTCAAGCGTCCCAAATTGCCATGAACCTCTAACCTTTGTCACCCTTCCTAGCAAACCGTTGTTTGGCTATGTCACCGCTTTGCTCAGCCCCTCTTATAGCGTTGCTAGTTGCAGATGAAGATGAAGATTGCTCCATGTTGGATTATGTTTATGTTGGGATATCACAATATCTTTTATTTAATTAATGCATCTATATACTTGGTAAAGGGTGGAAGGCTCGGCCTTATGCCTGGTGTTTTGTTCCACTCTTGCCGCCCCTAGTTTCCGTCATACCGGTATTATGTTCCTTGATTTTGCGTCCCTTACGCGGTTGGGTGATTTATGGGACCCCCTTGACAGTTTGCTTTGAATAAAACTCTTCCAGCAAGGCCCACCTTGGTTTTACATTTGCCTCACCTAGCCTTCTTCCCTTGGGAGTCGCGCTCTCGAGGGTCATCTTTATTTACCCCCCCGGGCCAGTGCTCCTTTGAGTGTTGGTCCAACCTATCAGTCGCCGGTGGCCAGCAGGGGCAACTCTGGGCTGGCCTACCGGAAGCTCGGACAATCCGGTGTGCCCTGAGAACGAGATATGTGCAGCCCCTATCAGGATTTGTCGGCACATTCGGGCGGCTTTGCTGGTCTTGTTTTACCATTGTCGAAATGTCTTGTAACCGGGATTCCGAGACTGATCGGGTCTTCCCGGGAGAAGGAATATCCTTCGTTGACCGTGAGAGCTTATAATGGGCTAAGTTGGGACACCCCTGCAGGGTATTATCTTTCGAAAGCCGTGCCCGCGGTTATGTGGCAGATGGGAATTTGTTAATATCCGGTTGTAGAGAACTTGACACTTGACCTTAACTAAAACGCATCAACCGCGTGTGTTAGCCGTGATGGTCTCTTCTCGGCGGAGTCCGGGAAGTGAACACGGTTTCTGGGTTATGTTTGACGTAAGTAGGAGTTCAGGATCACTTCTTGATCATTGCTAGTTTCACGACCGTTCCGTTGCTTCTCTTCTCGCTCTTATTTGCGTATGTTAGCCACCATATATGCTTAGTCGCTGCTACAACCTCACCACTTTACCCCTTCCTTACCCTTTAAGCTTTGCTAGTCTTGATACCCATGGTAATGGGATTGCTGAGTCCTCGTGGCTCACAAATTACTACAACACCAGTTGCAGGTACAGGTTTTGCGATGATCATGACGCGAGAGCGATGTTTCTTGTTTTGGAGTTCTTCTTCTGCTTCTTCTTCGATCAGGGGATAAGTTCCAGGTCGGCAGCCTGGGCTAGTAGGGTGGATGTCGTTGGAGTTTCTGTTTGTGTTTCATCCGTAGTCGGATGTTGATCTCTTGTATGATATTTATGTATTCTTGCGGCATTGTAAGCTTCTTGTATGTATCCCCATCTTTTATGTAATGTTGATGTAATGATATCCACCTTGCAAAAGCGCCTTCAAGATGCGCTTCTATCCTTGGTGGGACCGTCATGTTCCTTTAGGATAGGGTCGCATCTTGGGCGTGACAGCATCCGCGGCGGCACCCTTGCTGGTAGCCCCAGGGGGCTTGGTAGGAAAGTACTTGCCGGGACCTGATTTCCTCCGCTTGTTCTGCCACACTGATGGTTCGATGGATGGTTGAGTTAACCGGAGCAAAAAGGTACCTGGTTCCACAGGTAGCTTGAATGCGGCACGCTTTGACAGGTAATCGGCGATGTCGTTCTCCGCTCGGGGGACGTGCTCCGCTTGGATACCGTCAAAGCGTTCCTCCAGCTTCCTCACCTCATCTACGTAAGCTTCCATCAATGGGCTCTGATAATCCTTGTTGACTTGTCTGACAACGAGCTGCGAGTCACCCATGACGATGAGCTTCTTAACCCCGAGGTCTGCCGCGATCCTGAGACGGGCAAGCAATCCCTCGTACTCAGCAATGTTGTTGGTGGACATATCCCTGGGGAAGTGCATCTGGATCACGTACTTGAGGTGCTCTCCGGTGGGTGCGACGAGCAGCACACCGGCACCGGCGCCTTGCAGCGAGAAAGCCCCATCAAAGTACATGACCCAGTCTCGATCTGCTTCCTTGCCGGGGAGAGTGGTCTCCTGGATTTCTTCATCAGGCGCCGAGGTCCATTCTGCAATGAACTCCGCCAAGACTCTGCTCTAAATTGTCGAGGTACTTTCAAACTTTAAACCAAAGCTTGACAACTCCAAGGCCCATTCCACAATCCTTCCAGTCGCATCTGGGTTATGCAGTATCCGTTGTAATGGGAGGCGGGTGATGACAGTGATCTCGTGGGCTTGGAAGTAATGACGCAGCTTCCTTGAGGCCATAAGGAGGCCAAAGAGCAATTTCTGCACACCGGAGTACCTCGATCTAGCTCCCTGCAAGAGGGAGCTGACAAAGTAAACCATGTGCTGCATCATCTTCTTCTTTTGCACCACCTCACTTGACTGCGCGGGCACTGCCTCGGTGGCATCAGACTCTGCCGGGGGCCTCGCCTTGCCGGCACCAGGCCCTGCCGGGGGAATTTTGGGCTTGCCATCCGCTGGTTCTGCCGCGTCACTACCTCCTTGTTGACCTCCCTCTGTGCCACCAGTGCGGTGCTGACCACTTGATTCGTCGCCGCCAGATGCAGCAGAAACGGCTCTTGTGGTTTAGGCGCAACCAGTATTGGCGTGGAGGAAAGGTATTTCTTCAGATCCTGCAATGCTGCCTCGGCTTCTGGGGTCCACTCCATTGGGCCTGCCTTCTTCAAGATTTTGAAGAAGGGAAGGGCGCGCTCGGCGGACTTGGAGATGAATCAGCTCATGGCGGCAACGCAGCCGGTGAGCCGACGCACATCCTTGATCCGCTTGGGCGCCTCAATCTGCTCAATAGCCTTGATCTTGTCTGGGTTTGCCTCGATCCCGCGCTGCGACACAGAGAACCCGAGAAGCTTGCCGGATGGAACGCCGAAGACACACTTCTCAGGGTTCAGCTTGAGGTTGATCTTGCGCAGGTTAGCAAATGTCTCTTCCAGATCTTGCACAAGAGTTGGCCCGTCCTTGGTTTTGACCACTATGTCATCCATGTCTGCCTCCATATTTCTATGGAGCCGAGGTTAAAAACCAATTTGGACTGCTCTTGCGAACGTTGAGCCAACACTCTTCGACCCGAAAGGCATCCGTAAAAAGCAATACGTACCACATGGGGTGATGAATGCTGTCTTTTCTTCATCCTCTCTTGTCATGAAGATCTGGTGGTAGCCCGAGTAGGCGTCAAGGAATGATAACAGATCACACCCGGCTGTGGAGTCAACAATCTGGTCGATGCGCGTCAACGGGAAGGGGTCCTTAGGACAAGCCTTATTGATATCTGTGTAATCAATACACAGTCTCCACTTCCCATTCGCCTTGCGCACCACTACCGGATTGGCCAACCACGTCGGGTGGAGCACTCCTCTCACCAAACCTGCCGCTTCCAACTTTTTGATCTCCTCTGTGATGAACTCCTGCCTCTCGAGAGCCTGCTTTCTGACCTTCTGCTTGACGGGCCGCGCGTGGGGGCAGACAGCTATGTGGTGCTCAATCACCTCCCTGGGAACACCGGGGATGTCGGATGCTTGCCACGCAAACACGTCAACATTCGCCCGCAGGAAGGTGATGAGCGTGCCTTCCTATTTGCTGTCTAGGGTGGAGCCTATGGTGAAAGCCCCTCCCGTGCCATCCTCCCTGACGGGCACCTTCTTGGTCTGCGCCGGCTCGGCCCTGGATCTCTTGCTCTTGTCGGTAGACCTCTCTGGCACGTCCTCGACGGTAGCACAACACTTCGAGGGGGTGCGCTTGCCGGAGTGGGCGCGAGAGGTCTTGCCGGACGGCTTCTTCCCTCCCGGGCCTTCAGCGGCAGGAGCAGGTGCCTTGACGGCAGCTGCTGAAACTGCTTCCCGGTAGAGTTGGTCGGCGCAGATCAGCGCGTCCTTCTTGTCGGAGGGGACGGAGATGATGGTCAACGGCCCGGGCATCTTTAGCATGTTGTAGGCATAGTGTGATGCCGCCATGAACTTGGCTAGTGTCGGCGGCAGAGGATCCCGTTGTAGGGCAAGGGGATCTCGGCCACGTCGAAGATGATCCTCTCCGTCCTGTAGTTCAACTCTCCTCCAAACGTCACGGGCAGTGTGACCTTCCCCTTCGGCTGGCTCCTCCCCGGGATTGACCCCTTGAAACGTGCCCGTTTCCTCGAGGTCTCCATCAGGGATTTGCAATCTTTTGTTCACGACAGGCGAGATCAGTTTCAGGCCGGCCCCGCCGTCAACCAACATCTTGTTCACTCAGAGGTTGCGTATCGTTGGTGAGACCAACAATGGCAAACACCCGACCGCGGTAGTGCCGTCAGGGTGGTCCTCGGTGTCAAAGATGAGGGGCGTGCTGGACCACTTCAGCGGCTTCTGAGCGTCGAACGACGGCTCCGCTGCTGTAATCTCACGCGCCCACTGCTTGAGCTGGCAGTGAGAGGTATACAGCAAGGCGGCGCCATCGACGCACATGGCCTCCTTAGCCTTCTGGAACCCTTGCTCACCAGACTCGTCGTCCTCGTCGTGGTCATCATTTTCTTGTTTCTTGTCACGGCCTCGGGCGGGCCTCTCTTGCTGGTTGTCCTTGCCGGGGCAGATTCCTTGGCCGCCACGCTTCTTGCCGGATCCCTCAGCACCGTCCTGGTCCTTCTCCTTGTCCCGCCTCTCATACTTAGCTTTTTGCTTCTCAGCAAGCAGCTCGACTTGTCGGCAGTTCTGGAGGTCGTGGCCCTTGGTGCGGTGGATCTTGCAGTATTGCTTGCCGGAGCTTGCTGGCTTGTCGGTAGCCGCCAAGGCCCGGCAGGCGGTGCACCCGGCAATCTCCTTGCCGGGGGCGTCTGTCTTGACCTTCTTGCTGGCACCAGTATCGTCAGATCCCTCAACGGCAAGCACGGCCTTGCCTTTGCGTTTCCTGTTGTGATGCTGGCCCTTCTTCGTCGGGGTGGCGGCGTCTTCATCGGTAGAGTCGGTTTCCGCGCCGGCGCCTTCGCCGGGGTACTTCCTTCCCTCTTCAGCCCGGGCGCACCTATCGGCCAAAACGTAGAGCTCGGCCACATCCTTAACTTTGGTCATCGCCATCTCTTCGCGCATCTTGCGGTTGTGCACGTTCTGGTGGAACGCGCTGATCACAGCAGCAGGATGAACGTCGGGGATGTTGTACTGCACCCGGCTGAATCTCTGGATGTACCTGTGCAGGGTTTCCCCTTCCTTCTGGGGAATGATATGCAGATCACTGGCCTGGCCATGAGCTTGGTGGCCTCCTGTGAAGGCGCCAACGAACTCATGACACAGATCCGACCAAGAAGAAATGGAATCCACCGGCAGGTGCATCAACCAAGACATCACATTGGGCTTCAGCACCAGCGGGAAATAGTTGGCGAGCACCTTGTCGTCGCGAGCTCCAGCAGCCTGCATCGCGATGGTGTAGATGCTGAGGAACTCGGACGGATGGGTCTTGCCAGTGTAATTCTCGCCGATGTCGGGCTTGAACGTGCGGTGGGACGGCCACTGGAACTGCCGCAGCTCACGGGTAAAGGCCGGGCAGCCCACCTCATAAGGTAGGCCGCCGGGGCCCCCCGGTGCTGGGTGGTCCATAGAGAGTCCCGCCCGCTTGTCCGACTAGCGGCACGTTTCGCGCCGGCGCTCGACGGTGGTTCAAGTGTCTTCATGGGCTCGCTCCCGAAGGACCTGGCGCTGGTCGCGGAGGGTCCGCGGGTCAGACAACGCTATGGAGATGTTATCACAAGCGTCGTCACGACGGGCCGACGCCCGCGACGGCTGGCGAGGAGGAGGAGAGTGCACCGTGGCCGCAGCTCCCCCGGTCCTCCCAGCGCCAGCATGTGGTGGCTCGGTGGAGCGCCGACCCGAGGGCCCTGCCGATCGCCGATCGTCTTTTTTTGCGACGGCGATGAGGCTCCGGATGGTGGCCCTCCACTCGTCGAGCTTCTCCGCAGCAGGAGGGAAGTCGAGGAGCAGCTACGCGCGCGCCAAAGCTTCTGCTGGTGTGGGCGGCGGTGACAGATGTGTGGATCGCGGCACGCTTCGACTTCTAACTACGTTAGAAGGAGCTCCGTTACGACCCAGCGGCTGCGTGCCATTTTCGCCAGCGCTTCGGCGAGCGTGCTGAACCCCTTCATCTTGCGGATGACGCACAGGGCTCTTCCCACGGCGGTGCCCAGGGTCACCAACGTGGTGACGCTTCTCGGCGCGCACACCATGGGAAGAGCGCGCGGTGGTCGCCTGTGTGGGCGTCTTGGAGGTCGCTGCGCCGCCCGGAGGTGGCACAATGACACCCCTGGAGGGCCCCGTGCCACCTGCGGGGGGCCCAGCTCCGTCTTTGGATCTGGCGACGTGCGGCCGGTCGTCTGGCGCGCGAACAACGCCGCTCGCCAGGCTCTGACTGCCTGGGCGATAATGGTGCTCGCGGACCGCGGCCCGGGTCCTGTCCGCGACCGGTCCACTGCTCGTCCGCACCGGCACGGGCCGTTCGGCTCCCAATGAGCCGATCGCCGTGGCCGTCTTCTTCTTAGGAGCCATGGCGACGAATAACTGCTAGGCTAACTACTAGACCAGATTCTCACAATTGCGCCCCCTACTTGGCGCGCCAAAGATGTCGGGGGAAACGACACCTATGGGATCACCAGAATCCCTACTACGGTTGCCGGGGCGCATGGTTGCAAGAAGAGCAGGATCAGCAGCCAGCACAAGGAGCGTTTACCCAGGTTCGGGCCGCGAGGATGCGTAAAACCCTAGTCCTGCTTTAGTGGGTGTATTTCAGAGAGTTCTTGAGCTCTCGAACTAGCTGTGGTGAGTGCATGGTTCGAAAGAGCCGAATCCTTCTCCAGTATGCCATGGGCCTCCTTTTATAGTCGAAAGGGGCTGCCACAGTGGCATATAGGAGGTGGAAAGGCGCACAGTGCCCTGAGCTTATCGCTCGTATTACAGGACAAGACGCATTTAATGCGTAGCTTAGGTGTCCCCCTGCTTTATCGGGGACGGGGGCGAGGCCCGTCCCGTCCGTCGCCGCTCCTCGTTGCTTCGACACGCGCCTTGGCCAGCGATGTGTGTGGCACCATGTAGGCAGGCAGGCAGCTGAGGTGGCGCGGTGGTGGAGCCTTCACGAAGATCTGCATGCCGCCACGCAGGTGCTCGATGAGTTGGCCTGGGGGCTGCATGTTGCCACGCAGGTGCCCGCCCAGCTGGTTGGGCTGGCAGCTGCATGTGAACGGCGGTGGAAGCTTGCCTGGCGTGGGCCTGGCGGTGGCCCTGCTGGTGTCCTTGGTGAGGGCCTTGCGGGGCGGCCCGGCAAGGGTCTTGCCGTGTGGCCCGGCAAGGGTCTTGCCGTGGCGCGCTGTCTTCCCTGGTAAGGATCTTGCCGAGGATCGTCGTCTTCTAATCCTCATCTGATCTTGAATATGTCTTCACAAAGATCTGCATGCCACCACAGAGGTGCCTTCCCAAGCCCTGGCCCCATGTGGATGATGGCGTTGGGGACCGTGGGCTCAAGGGTGGCTCGCTCTGTTGGTGTGGGGCGAGCTGCCCCGGCAAGGGTCTTGCCGGGGCTGCTGAGGCTGCCCCGGCAAGGGTCTTGCCGGGGGAGCCTGCTTCGTCCCTCTCCTCCTTGTGGTCTCGGCCTTGGCATTGCTCTGATTATCTTGGGCTTTGGTCTTACCTTGGCTCACCTCCCCTGTTCTGCTTGGTGTGACCGTGGGCGTGGCTCTGACTGCCCGTGCATAGGTAAAGGGGTACAAAAGCGTGCCCCTCTTTTGTACACCGACACGTACGTATGCGCGAGTAGGAGTTCGAGACCCTGCCCGTATGTACGTACGTGGCCGTATTTTCTTTCTTGCACACTGGCCGTTGTACATACGTGTACATGCTACGTGCGCGCCTCTACTACGACACGTGCGCGCCTCTACATCGACCAGTATGTACGTACACGTTCGCGACCAGAATGACAACGCTACGTACGCTTCGACCAGGTGGGTCCCGACTATCAGGCACTTCCTTGTGTGTGAAGATGTAGCTGGTGGGTCCCAGCAGTCAGGGGGGCGAATCGTTTTTTTTTTTTGCCCGGACGCACTTCCTTGCACGCGAAGATGTAGCTGGTGGGTCCCAGCAGTCAGGGGGAAACGTTTCTTTTGCGAAATACGGTGGCCCGTCCGGTGGGTCCCCGCTGTCAGGTGGAGGAATAATTATTTTGCGCGTAATAAGGAGGCACTTCCTTGCTGCGGCCGTGGACCCAGCTGTCAGCCTCTCCATGTACAGTCCACGTTCGATGGAAGCCGTTCCTTGACCACGTTGACCACGCCGCGCCGAGAGCACCAGGGCTATGGACGACGGCGAGGCCTAGGAAGGGGACGATGTGGAGCCAGGGAAGATGCGGCAGTGGATGCCCACGCGGAGAGGAGTACGAGGGTTCACTGGTTCGGCTGCGGTGTGAGGCTGCCGTCGCCGCAGAATAACAGGGGGTGTGGGTGAGTAGAGGGATGGCCTAGCCAGCGGTGGGAGTAGTAGGGGGCGGTTAGGCCTCCGCGGCATCGCAGCCGGCCATGGGAGGCAGGAGCACCAGGCACGACCAGCGCTGGTTTGGGCGGCTAGAGCAAGAAGACCAGAGGTTGAAGAAGCACTACGGCCGTTGGATGGACATCGTACGGGTAATGGAGCTAGAATCGTGCATATTGACTAAGTTGACAAAGCCCTCCGTCCCCGTCAACTTAGTAGGCCCACAAGTCAGCCTCCGACTATACTGGGTCCCAGCTAGCAGGGGGAGTGTTCATTTTTTTGTGCGTAATAAGGAGGCACTTCCGGTGGGTCTGAGCTGACAGCGGGGGAAACGTTTTTTTCACGAAATACGATGGCCCGTCCGATGGGTCCCAGCAGTCAGGGGGAAACATTTTTTCGCCAAATACGATGGCCCGTCCGGTGGGTCCCTGCTGTCGTGGCTGCCGTGGACCCAGCTGTCAGCCTCTCCACGACAGTACTCTTCCGATGGAAGTCGTTCCTTGACCACGTTGACCACGCCGCGCCGTGAGCACCAGGGCGGTGGACGATGGTGAGGCCTAGGAAGGGTACGACGCGGAGCCGGGGAAGACGCGGGAGTGGATGCCCACACGGAGAGGAGTACGAGGGTTCACTGGTTCGGCTGCGGTGTGAGGCTGCCGTCGTCGCAGAATAACAGAGGGTGTGGTTGAGTAGAGGGATGCCTTGGCCAGCGGTGGGAGTAGTAGGGGGCGGCGAGGCCTGCACGGGAGGCGGAGCAGGCGGTCCCGCCGGCGCTGGATTTGGCGGCTGGAGCAAGAAGATCAGAGATTGAAGAAACACGACGGCCGTTGGATTGACATCCAACGGTTACGTCTGCTAGAATCGTTTGTTGACGTATATAATAACTAAAAAATCTTGCATGCGCGTCAACTTAATAGGCCCATAAGTCAGACCATTCCCTCTATTTAATAATTTATATATAGCTCACTTCGACTTCTTATGCAATTTATTGGAGTCCTTTTTTTTGGTTGGCCAGGGCCAATTTCGCATATTTCTGTGGGTTCCAAACTATTTTTAATACCGAAATGTCAAGCCAGATTTAAAGTACTTTGAAGATGTATTTAAATTAGGTTAATGCCTAGTGAAATAGGAATCTGAAAATGTGAAAAAATTTAGAAATTATAAAGTAATTGCTAATTTATCATCTGTTTTTATATTTACAACCAATTTCATATTACTTTCAAGATTTGCAGGCGTCTTGAAAGAGTTGCAGCCCATCAGGGCGTAGAAAAATAAATAGGCCTGGATTGGGTATTCTTCAGAAAAAATAAACTAGGCTCATTTTCACAAAGAAAAAATAGCTGGGCTGGTCACATGGTGAACATAAAATATAAGCCTGGGCTAGACGGGCCACAGCCCAGCTCAAACCCTGCTCCGTCCCAACAATAACAAAAAAAATACTTCTCGAGCAGCTACGTCCCAGGTGTCAGCCGATCTTGTGCTGTTCTCTTGTCTATTGACTATATACGCTCACAATGTCGTGGGTCCCATATGTCAGGAAAACACTAGGAGGAAGCATTTTATTTCTCCATACACTGACATGGTGGGCCCGTACTGTCATCCTCTCCACGTAACTTCCGCCGATTCCTGTTGTTTGTTGACCATGTTGACAACGCGAGAGGGCGGCGCTGCAGCGAGCGCACCAAAGTGCGCGGAGGATGACGGCAAGGCCTCGGACGTCGGCGTTAACGATTTAGGAGACGATGGGGCGGCGATGCGTGCGCTGAGGCACAGCCAGCCGTGGGAGGCGGAAGCAGGCGGCCCCGCCGGCGCAGGTTTGGTTTTGGCGGCTGGAGGAAGACAGGACTGAAGAAACACGACAGACTGTAAAAGCAGCAGGAGTACTTAACAACCTTAACTAAAACCAGCAGGGGCACTTAACAACCATAGCTGAAAGCAGTATGAGTACTTATACAGGTTCAACCGTACAAAGCACGCCTCGAACAGTGCTACTTTGCCTACAGTTAACCAAGGGTGAGGCTGCCAAGCCCCAGGACAAGGCCCGGGCGCCACCCCGCCCATCCACAACCTTCTGAAAGCGGCTTCATCTCGCAATGTGGTCAATAAACAGGATATTCGCTTTAGAGCCATGGAAAAGCAGGAACATAATCTTCTGTCCTATTCTCCAAGATGGACGGGCCTTCATTATTTGAGACCACCCATGAATAAGTATCTTTTCACCTCCAAGGGGAATGCAGTAGGTTGACATAAACATCATGTTGTGACCAAGCGCAAGTCTGACCCGACCATGCTCAGGCATCTGTATAGGAACAATAGAACTGGGCAGTTTCTGTTTCAAGAAGATCACAGCTGTAAAACTGTGTATAAGCAATAGTTTATGAACAACATATATAACAGAAAACAGCTCGTACCATAAGTTTCTCGACACAGTTGGACCTGTTCAACGAGTGCAGCAGTGGCACACATATCCCACGTGGCCTTCCACCATTGAAAGGCCCCACAAGGACCTCAAGACGATCAATAAAGTGTAGGAACTAGTGGATGTCGTCCCAGTCAACTTCAGTGCCATCAGTAACAGCCGAGTTGTTACAGAATAACAAACGAGCAGCCTGCTTAACTCTGAAAAAACCTACACGTGCCACCAATTATAAGAAAATATTAGTTAGAAGTAGCATCTTCGTGAGAGATTCGTTGCTACTTCTAAAGTTAAATTGTGATTAGTTAGACAGAATAGGTGGATTAAGAAGTAATCGAGGCAACAAGCAAGAACCATATACAAAACTAACATGGATGAACAATTGGAACGACGTCGGGGTGGAAGATCGCAGTAAAGATGAGACCAGGTTCTGCTATTTCCATCAACATTCGTGCGCCAACTTTCAGTCTGTAACACTTGAGAAAGTTTATCCAAGTTCGGCCATAAAAAAAGCAGCGATCTTCTTGGTTCATGAACCTCGGAACTTATATCCATGGCTTGTCTTCACTGTGACCATTAAACTGGTGTATTCAGTTATGGCAAGGCCGAGCATCTTGAGTACATGTGTTCTGGCAGAGCAAATAATGCACTGCAAGAAAAATAATATGAGAACACAATGTATTCCCTATCTAAATCTAGAAATAACTTCCTCCTTCACGTCAGTGTTGACCATCATACTGGTAGTACCTTTTATCCAAATATAGCAATCCAAATTTCCAAATTAGTCGACAGCATGTTCAAAAAAACCCCACCCTCCCGGATAGAAAAGAGGATTCTAGGAACATACTGTGCGCGTTTTAAAATCCTGTGTTAGGATGAGAAGGAACAAGTGTGGCGTCTCGCCGAGGGCGCAGAAACCTGTAGGGTCCTCGCACTTTGGGCACTGCAAATGAAACACACTAGATTTAGTAGGAAGAAAAATGCATCAACGGCGGAGGCTGCCATCCTAGGATTACCCGCGACTAAGGGACTTGGATTTATCGGGGATGGAGGAAGAATTTGTACCTGGTTCTCCCAGAGAAAACCGTATGCAATCGCCGAGAGGGGGTTTTCTCTGAACAAGCAGACGAGGGAGAAGGGGATTCAGGCCCAGTGAAATATTGCCGCTTTGTCCGTCTAGCTTACTGCTAAAGCTGGAAATGGGGGGTTTGTGATTTGACGGCTCATTGGGCATTACTGCGGCGCTACGACCGGGGTGTGTCTACCGTGCAGTTGTGCACTCTAATTTGTGCATATGGAACGTGGACCCCATTGCCGAATGCCCCACATATCAGCGAAAGGAAGTAGAAAGACAGGAGTAACTAGTTACACAAAAATATATTTTTGACAGAGAGATACTCCCTCTGTAAAGAAATATACAAATCTTTTATATCACAACTTTATACATAAGAAAAATCAAGGGGAATATATATAACATATATAATTTTAAAAAACAGAGTTGTTTTTAACACAGTATAGACGAGTTGGTGATGATGGTGTGCCTGCCATCCTGCAATATAGGCCGTCCGATTTATATCTGACGGATAGGAAGGAAACTATGGCAATTTTGCAAAAAGGTACCCACACACCTCTCCACATTTGCAAATAAGGCCTTCCCTCGTTCATCCTTTTCTCTCACAAGATAAAATACTCATACAAATGCATCTTGATGTTACGTGCAACGCACGGGCATTATGGGGGTTCAGCTGAGAATATAATACTCGGACAGGCTCACGATTCTGGACTTTGGGCTGCAGGCCCACCCTGCATGTTTGGGGGGCCATGTGTTCTACCTCAGCGCTTTTTGTATTGCAAGCGATCGGTACGGCACTGGTTTTAGATGCTGTCGCAAGGCGAATACACAAAATTGAATAAAGCACGACAGCTGTTGGAATGAAATCGAACGACAGTTCCTAACCAGCAATGAGAGTTGCAGTTCTATCAACGATATACCATGTGATAAATAATATTGTCGTATTACTTATACACACAGGACACTTGTTTCACCATGCCAGATTATTACATCAAAATCTCTCGTAGGATAGATCAGTTCAGCAGTTGCGTGCTGCTACTAAAGAATTTCAAAGTTGATTTGGACTAGCTCTCCTTGCCGAGAAAGTTCGATTTTCAGATCATCCCCTACCGAAAGATATGATTTAGATTTGAACCTTGACCATCCTTTAGCATCAATCATCATGCGACCATCCTTTGTACTTATGGTATATTGAGTAGGTTCATTCACACCAAGGCTGTGCATGGTAAGAGAAACTTGGCCGCTGTCGCCCGGATTATTGAACGACTCCCTCCTTGCTCTAGGAATTCTCTGTTTGCAAACAAGAAGACATACCCAAACAGTTAGATCAGCAGAGTGAATCATGCGAAACAACATGGAAAGAAAAAAGAAAGAAACACTTGGGCGGCCAATGATCCAATATCCAAACAGTTACCAAGGCTGCACCATCACCTGCACCAACACTTACCAAGAAGGTGGACATGTCGGTTTTTGTAAGGACTTTGGTATATGAAGTGAGAACTGTAGCCCAGTCTGTTGCCGGTGCAACTGCTCGTTCGGTTGCCGCTGCACAGGCCGGAGCAGATGCAAGTCCAAGTGTGGTGCAGGTGCCGAAGCCGCCGCCGCTGCCAGAGATGTTGCTCCTTGTAGAGCTGGTGCCGGTGTCGGAGCAGGTGCCAGTGTCGATGCCCGATCCTCCGGTAGATCGGCCTGATCCGCTGACGCGGTCAGTGCCCATTACTCAGCTGGATCAGACTGAGTTGCTGCCGCTGTCAGTGCTAGAGCAACTGCCGGTGCTCGATCCGTTGCTGAAGGTGGTACCGATGTGCGAGACAGCGGCGATCGTGTCTGGTCTGCTATGATCAGCTTTCTAACTTGACTAGGCTTCGTGACCGTGATCCAGTTTTTTCTTCATTTCTTTTAAACGTGAGAAGGACTAATTGTGGCGTTTTAGTTAAACCAAGCTGTAGTTCATCATAGGGATTCAGCTTGTACTCAGACAACAGACTGATCCAATTTTTTCCAGTAATATAAGTGATGGACAGTGCCTTCGTTACTCACACGACATAAGAAGTGAAACCTGCAAAAATAGCTATCGTAGAGCAAACCAAACGGTTTATTCTGTGATGAATGTCACATGGCAAAACGTGCATCCTAAAATTGCAGGAAAAGAAAGAAAACGTGACATTAAATCAATAAGATTTAGACAGTAAATCAATAAGATTTACTTGATGTGACACGAGTGAATCCTTACCAGGAAATCACTATGTTGAAGTAGTAAACAGAAGATTGATCGTCCAACTACGGGTGGCATGCAGGGGCCCTGCCTACTCCCACAAGCAGGACAATCCAAAGGTCATGACAAATCGTATGGACCGAAAATCCATGGGACTGGAAATCCTGGTGGGTGCGATAAACCCTGCAATGCATACAGATATTGGAGTGTAACCATAATTGCTAAACCGTCCTCACAAAAAAGATGATCTGGATACTTCAAAATATACAGACTGAATTGAGTGGACAGACATTAACATAGACCGTTCTCAGGACTGACCACACACCAAAAGCGGCAGTACTAATAAACAATACAGGGTTCACAAACACAAATCAAGTACTGAACAATAGTACTTACTACAGACAAGCAAAGTTGCAATAATTAAACTTTGCAGACTATTTCTTGCCACCGACCTACGGGATGAACCCCGCATAACTGACTAGGCCATGGACTTTGTGAGAGATGTCTACATGCACCATCACCATCTCGTCAACCTTGGAGAACCTAACAGAGTGGTCTTTCCACTCATAAACATGATCATGAAGATAGGCTGCATCAGATATGTTGGGAAGCTTTACAAGAACCACACCCTTCGTAATCGAAGCCATAGTCAGGAAATTGTTGTGGTCAAGTACAGCCTCGAGAACACGCCTGACAACAATGCTACAAGAAAACACTAGTTCAGGACACGTGGCGACAAGGACACAGCAACTAGATAGTTTAGCAGTAGAACTCATCCTCAGGTCTTCCAGTTCACACGGCATGACTTTGAGAACTTCATCTCCACCGCGGACTTGGTTCTAATTCAAACAGAAACCATATTTTATTACTACCTCCGTTAAGAAATATAAGATGATTTTCGATATTATACTCCATATATAACTACATATATGCACAGAAATGAGTGAACAAAGACACTAGAACATGTCTTCAAAGGCATGAGAGCAGGGGGATTACTTGCAATATCCATAACACAAGTTACTGAGGCAAATAAACCCTCTTCAAAGGTAGCATTGATGTTCGTAAAGTACTCCCTCCGTCCCAAAATTCTTGTCTTAGATTTGTCTAGAAACAGATGTATCAAGTCACATTTTAGTATTAGATACATCCGTATCAAGACAAATCTAAGACAAGAAATTCGGGACAGAGGGAGTAGTTGAAAGTAATCTATAAGAAATCAGTGTCAACCTCTCGCATGTTTTGGTCAAAAGAGGAATTTAGAACTGTCATTTGGCACACAAAAATCACATGCAAGATTACCCAGAAAGTTGTACTACTAGTACTAGTACTGCGTGTTAGATGAAAAAACACGATCAAGATCGAGAAAAAGATCGTCAAGAAGAGATATTACCTGGACTTGCTTAATGAGGGATCCCGGAGAGGGGGGCTTGGACAGGGCGATGGCTTTGAGCTTGTCTGCGGTAGTCTCGGCGGGGTGCTTGCGCTTCTTCGTACCATGAGCCTCGACGGTTTTGGCCAGATCCATAGACGTCACTTCGGCCAGTGCTCCAGCGTCCCTCAAGAAACTGTCAAATAGAAATAAAAGAAAAGAGACCATAATCACAAACCCAAAAGAAGAAAAGAGAGGGAGTTATAGGATCAGTCTCGGGGTTGCAAGACCGGGCCTTGGCCAGAATCAACACCATTGATGTGCTCACCTTTCCTTCTTTGGGAGAGAAGAACAATGGCAGAAGCAGGTCGGGGTTTTTCTTGAAGAAGTGAGGAACAAGATGAGGGAGAAGCGAGGGTTGGGTAGAGAGGAAGCTGAGAGAGAAGAGTGAAATGATGGTTGCTTCGTCCGTCCATCTTACTGCTGGAAAGGAGGGGTTTTTGTGATTTGACGGCTCGTTGGGCATTACTGCGGCGCTTCGATCGGGGTAGTCTACCGTCACTCTAATACGGAGTAATTTAGTGCATGGCTGGTGGACCCCGATGCTGGCTGTCCCACACGTCGGCGAAAGTGAGTAATTTAGTGCATGGCTGGAGGAGGATCCGCACGGTAGAGCGTGTCTGCTGTTTTTCTGAAGAAGAAAAATGATTACAGCAAGCGTTTCCAGTCTTACGACGGAGGAGTGCGAAACATGGCAGCCACTTGAACATACACAGTGCTCCTACTACTAGGCATGTGCAGTGGTTCATACGTCAGTACTACATAATCTTGTTGCTAGTGTATTAAGATATGACGACAACAAATGATGTTGTGCGCATGTAACTATATGAACAATAATGTAGTAACATAGTACCACTTTCTCGACTGTCCGGTCGAGAATGAACGGTGAGATCAATGTTAAGAGAACTAGGTCTACAGCGCACAGAGAGTACGGTGCTACAGTACTCAACGAAACATGAACCATATGAAGCACGAATAGTGTTAGGCAGGGTGTATGAAGGGTGCACGGGATGGGAGCAAAAGTTCCCTTCTCGACCCACTTTTGGGTGTTTGGCAGAGTGCATGAAGGGTGCATGAGTCCACACTAGTAGGTTAACACAAATACACGAAGAGGAAACAACTACGACCAAGGCGGAGAGGAAAACGAGAAAACTTAATGTCTTTTTGCTAATTAATAGCATTGATGCAATGAACTAACCACTGCATGTCATGTTTATTAGTCTCAAGTCATTGAAAGCATGCACGGCCCACGTCTCTTATTGGTTGATATGTCACAAAACAAGAAACGGGGAGGGAGTTAATGTACCGTGCCTAAGTGTTTTGGGATTATTTGGTTTTCGTAAGGTGACTTAGACACCTAGACAGAGGAGTATGTTGAGATGAGAATGCAGCCAAACGCACCCACATGCTTTGTGCTACAGTGAATGATCTGCACCGTCTGAGTTTGATCCAACGGTCATGTTGCGCCGAGACATGGACATGCCCATGCAGAGGGCGCCTAAACAGCACCGAAGTCCCTCTGCTTCTCGAGGCGCACGACGTTCGTGATGCAGGAGGCGAAACAGCTGAAAGGCAATGCAATCTACGGGAAGGCAGAGGGAGCCAGCCAAGGAGCGGGGAATCTTTTGGTTTTCAACATGGTAAAACACCAGTCGACGACTTCTCACATCAGGGAGCAATGGGTTTTACAGGCGGAGTCATCGTGACTAATTGCTGCCGCGCCTACTCCCGTCCATCAAAACATAAAAAATCCTGCTGCGCCTGCTCCCGTCAATCAAAAAATTAAAAATCCTGCCGCATTCAAACACCAGAGCAACGCCGCGGTGGATATTTAAATTTACCTGCCGGCAAGTAGATAAAAAAAAGGGGCGAAAAAACAAATGTGGCGGCGGCCTAGCTAATCGGTGGAACTAGCCCAACTAGCTAGCCACCGTGCTTCACTGATGTACTCGGCAGGAAAAGTGGTCTTTCGTGATTTGATGACTCATTTACTTGCTTCGGTGAAAACGCGCGGTAGGGCATCCCACATCAGGAAGAATATATGCGTGCACCACCCGGGAGGACCCCGAAACCGCGCGGTAGGGTGTGCCATGTCTCGGCACGGAGGAAAAATGTGCGTGTAAAAATTTACTGTATCAGACGTAGTATCTATGGTTCGACCTCGGGACCTAGCCAGTCGGTCGAAAACACCCCACTAGCCACACAGCTTCATCATGCTAACATGGCACGGAGGATAGGTGTGGTTAGCTCTGTCTTGACCAGCCACAATGTCTCTTGTTCTAGGCGATTCTTCTATTTTTCCAAGCTCTTTTTTTAGTTGTAATAACACCACGGCAAGCTAGCGCCGCTCTTCGTGTGTGCCCGTGCAAAGGTTAGACGATGGAGAGAAGAGAGAGATCGCAGACCTGGGACCCACCAGTAAGTGTGTCAACGGTCATGCACGTGTTGACGAGGCACTCCCTCTACTCTACTCAACGTAATACTGTATAAAATCAAGTTATGGGACAAAGCCAACAACCGTTGTTGTTTCAGGCTATCGACTTACGCTTTGTAGTCTAGGTTGCCAGTTCGAATCTCGTCTTTCAGATTTGTTAGTTTTAGGTCCAAATTTGATTAATGACAAGTGGGACCCCCGTGTGTTGTTCCGATATTTCAGTGCAGGATGGTTTTTTTGAACAAACACTTTGTGCGGTTAGACAAGTAACGGCACAAGTTACATGTATTTTGCAAGTTTACGAACAAAAATGACAGCGGCATAGAATATCACATCCACCCCGCAGCTTAGATGCTATGGTGATACGAGTTTTTACACCGTTGGAAGTGAGATCCAATGGCTTGGGAGTAGTCTTTGTAATTATGCGCAATTTCCAAACTCACCAAAGGTTTTTTTTTGCAAATAAGACATTCAGGCCTCGTGTGTGCCGCTGCATCTTGGATCCAACGGCTGCCCGTTGCTCATATTAGGTGCTCCCCGTAGCTTAATTACCCGCTACGGTGATATGAGCATCTAGGTCGTATGATCAGTGATCAGATGGCACATGCGTAGTACTTGTACTTTCTGCGCAATTCCCAAACTCTCTCAGCCGGATATTGCAAAAACATTCAAACCTCCAACTGTGGGCCGTTAGATCTCCGTGAACTTGTATCACCACAGAATCTACGGTTCGGGAGCACCTCATGTTCTCCCGTGTGAGAAAACATAAGGTGCTCTCGCAGCTTGGATGCTACGGTGATATGAGCTTCGAGGTCGTTTGATCTGAGATCCAATGGCATCTGAGCAGTCTTTGTGCTTGTAAGCAGTGGCCGAACTCTTTGGGGGCTTTTCTGCAAAAAACCATTCGAACCACCGAGGAGGTGTTGGGTCACAAATCCAACGGCTCCGAAGAGCTTGTATCACCAAAGCATCTCAGGTGTGGTAGCACATGATATTGTTACATACAGGAGAATATGATGTCCTCCTTCATCTTAGATGCTACCGTGATACGAGCTTCGAGGTCGTTGGATATGGGATCCAAGGGCATCTGAGTAGTTTTTGTACAAATTGTGTGCAATTCTCAAACTCATCAAGGTTTCCTGTAAAAATATTAAGACATCATGTGAGCTGCTATATCTCAGATCTACAAGCTCCAAGCAACTCATATCGGCATATCTAAGGTATGGGGGCACATGATATTATCCCGGGGAGGAGGGGTGGGGGTGCACAACCAATCGGTGGTTGGGAGGGTGGGGACAAATATAATCTAATAAACCCTAAATAGAGCTTCACAATTTCATCTAAGGTCGAGGGGGTGACCCCCGACAATCATAGCTCCGCCTAATTAAACACAACATTTGCATGTACTGTAGTACTAGACTTAACATTCATGTTTCAGTTTCATGTTCGTTTTAAATATTGAATTGAGGACCATGCATGTCTTACATTTTACTCCCTTCATTCCTGAATATTAGTATTTTTAGAGATTTCAAGTGGACTGGCACATACAGATGTATATAGACATATTTGAGAGTGTAGATTCACTCATTTTGCTCCGTATGTAGTCGCTTGTTGAAATCTCTAAAAGACTAATATTTAGCAACAGAAGGAGTATTTTTTAATTCGTGTCATACATGCATGGTTTGGAAAAATAGATGCACTATACTTATTAGATTGTTGTTGTGTCCGTGTGTGGGTGTCTCTCTGTGTGTGTGTATGTGTGTGTGGTCATATGCTTGATACATACAAAGTTTTCTCACCTCCATATTCTAGCTAGGCGAGCATGCCCAAACGCCGACCCGAACTAGGTATCCACACATCACTCCCTTGTGCACTGTTCCGACGATGTTTGGATATGCTTTCACTTCTCTCTTAGCTTACACACCTATCCAACTCTGACTTTAACTCTTATTTCTTCTGGAGATATCATCTGAAACAAGCAAATCCATTTTTTAGCGAAGCATGACGGCGCTACGGGATCTGGTACACATCCTGCACACCCGTATAACCTTGTAAGTATCTGTCCTCCGGTACAACAGCAAGGTCGATTCCTCTTATTTGATTAGCCATTCACCGTGTCAAAAATGCAGAGGGGGATGCAAGGAGCACAAGGCCTGCACATCCAAGCAAGCGGTAACATGGACTTGTACATGGAACATCCCAAGCGTAAGCAGAGCTGCAGTGAGCCTGTACAACGAGCTAGCGTAAGTCCCTGCATTTCATTTAATTCGTACTGGCATTCGTGTATGATTTGTGTGTAGTGGCAGATCCACGAATTCAAGTTACCAGGGGCGAACATTTAACTTAAAAAATACGAAGGCACTTGCACTCCGGAAATCAACATAACTTGAGAAATGTGAAGCTACATGCACTTTGAAAACCAGCTAATGATCCAAAGTAGTTTAGATTATAAACACTAAATGATGCAAGCACCAAAAAACACAAAATGCAACATGGTGTACAAGGACTACAAACATGGTCTGTACCTGCTTGAATTATTCATTCTCTGGCTGAAAATATCGAAGTGTAATTGCACCTATAACCAGTGCGCAAACTGCATATCAATATATCTATCCTGCACAAGTATGCCATTAGTTTCAACCAACAGATTAGAAAAGTATTTATGCTACGTTGTCATGATACGGGGACTTTCTAGTAGATGGCCTCGACGTTTCCTCAAGCCATGGAAATGCACTATAATTTGCTTGTCATCAATGCCTGCAACTCTCTATGTCTCTCTCAACATAGGAGATCATCATTAGACACTAAATCCTTCAATGGGAGCTTGCAAAATGCTTGCATTAGATGCCTCATTAGACACTATATGTTCATCAACAGGAGCATGTAAAATGTTTGCATCAAATCCTTCATTACCAGTCTGTTCATTAGACACTTCAGGCTCAAGAACAAAATGAGCTTGGATGTTTGCACCGGAAACTTGATTAGATTCATCAGATTCAGTCAGTTCAGTATTGATTGGGGGAGTTATAAAATAAGTACAAATTGGTTTCATTTTCTCATAGATTCCCTACATACAAGCAGTTTTACAACACCGTCAGGTTTAACTATTGGCCAGAAATTGAAGAGTTGAATTAGATATAATCAGGGATGTGATGTACCTGCTCGTTGCGCATGCTACTCTTGCAAGCTGCAACTGTCCGTTTGCGCAAGCTCGATGCCATGCCCGTGCTGCCGCCGCTGCCTCCGACGCAGGCTACACCCAGGGTTGGATCTTCATCTTCTTGTCCTTCCGTTCGCTTGAAGCCCGGCGACCGCCCTCCAACGAGGGCGCGAGGAAGTGCTGTGTCGGTCTGTCCAGCGGCGGCTAGGTTAGGAGCGAACCAGACTGGAGGCTGGAGCGGATGAATTGGGATTTTTCCTACTGTCGATCGATATGGGAGGCGCTCGTTTGGGCCGCGAGCCTGCTATAGGGCCTGCCTTGCACTTATGTTATTGGCCTATCCAAATTGAAACATTTTTCTTCATTTTTTACATTGCCTGCTCGTGGGTTGGGACGAACAAAACTAGCCTGGGCCAACCTGGACGACTCAAACTAGGTGCACACTTTCGAGCCACCCGAGGCAGCCGCCCATACCAGCCCCTATGGTGGCGTCGCCCCTTTTTGCGTGTATGATAGGGGTAGTGAAAAATATTGCAGTGGCGCTTTTGATTTACCCACAGAATGGTTGAATTGCTTGTTTCTATGAACTGAGTTCGCCAATAATGTGAAGGATGTCAGTCTTTTCATCCTATTGTAGATTGCTTAGATCTCGATATGCCAAAAGTAATCGCATGAAATATACAGTAAAAGCCAGTGTGATGTGTGTGGCTACAACTAGTCTGACTACACGTCCTCATATAACATATCAAGGACGCACCATCTTACCAGATTAACCATTCAACTTACCAATGCAGCGTGGGAAGAAAGAAGTATTGGGACTGCGTATCCAAGCAATTGATGCCATGGACTCCTTCGTACAACCTTGTAAGCGAAAAAGAAGTTGCAGTATGCCTGTACAAAGAACTAGTGTAAGTTCAGTTACCTGCTTCTCGGAATTTCAGTTAGCCACTTATTGCAAAATTGTTCAACTATGTTGCTTGGCTTAATTTAGTTTGCTACTGATTATATAATGCCACAGCCTGTTAATCCTATTATAGATTGCGCCTATCTATGTGTTTGATACTTACTGTTAAGAATTACTTGTTTGCCTGAACTTAAATAGCTACTTGTTTGTTTAACTGCTTTGCTGCTGCAACAACGGGTTACAATGATGTTAATAACTACTTTTCAGCATCGAATTGAAACTCTTTAATTCCTTGTTTGTTTAACTGATTGCTGTTATAACTCCCAGTTGAGATGTTTTGCTAACTTCAACTTTTCTGAATCCAATCGGAACTTTAATGGCAAAACAGGTTAGCCCAAGATCAAAGAGTGAGGTCCCCATGGACGTTGTATCATCCCATGGGAGTGGCACTGGCCCAATCGTGCATTATGAATTGCCAACTGCTGATGCTCTAGAGGCTAAACTAGTGGTAGAAAGAGATTCTGCTTTTGCACTTAGATATGAAGTTGACATGTTGAGGAAGCAAACAGCACAATCAGTAGCAGTACTCAAGACAACCATTAAATATTTGATGGATTTCAAAACAAAGCAAACTGAGACTGACCACATTGTTAAGGTCCTGAAGGAAAAAAGGAAATTAAATTCCCACTTGGTAAATCATAGGTGAAATGTTCTTTCCATCGTTGAATAACCTTTGTGTTGTTTGTTCATGTAATCAATCAAACCATTTGTTTTAGAGATCATCTAATCAATCAAACCATTTGTTTCGGAGACATTTCATTTTGATTGCTGTGCCAGACCTACAAATATGCGAATCGGGCTGAATGTGCATTCAGCAATAATAGTAGTATAGATGGACCATAAGTGGCATGCATCGGAAAGGGCCAAGATGCTGTAGTAGCTTGGCTAAAAAAAGGATGTTGTTGTAGCAATGAAAAGTACAGCGGCCTGGCTTATGAATGTTAGATGATATTATTGATCCATATTCTCTATAAGTGTTTATATGTCTGTTAGTTCTGTACATTCTTGGTTGATTGACTTGGTATTTGAATCTTGATACATCGCTTGTGTACATATCTAAATGGGAGTACACATTATGCTGCGTGTAACATTTGAGTTGGACATGAAGTGTTCCAAATATTCGAATTCACCTTAAACTGGATTCTAGGTTCTGAATTTGAGTATCGGCATTTGTAAACCATATTCATATATGACAGTGGAATACATCTGTGTCGTCCTTTCGAAGATATATAAAAACACATAGAATGATTTATAAAGATTCGTATAGGAATACAAAATGGATTCGAATTTAGTTGCCAGGGTAAACGTGGATGCTTATTGTCCCAAAATTCGAAAGAAGCTGCAAAATGTCCACTCCCATGTCGGCTGCCCGAAGCCAAGTGTTTGGGAGATGGAAATTACTGTCTACCCATTACACGGACAATCCATCGGCCCGATTTCCACTTCTCTAAATAGGGGTAGGATAGTAACTTCAATTAGATGTGCTACGACCGCCTCTGAGCCCATTCCGACACAGTGGGCGCCAAACATGGCCGGCAAAACACATTTGATTCAAGCTCGTCTGAAAGACCTTTGTTTCTCCCTCCATTTCCCCATTCATACACGATGGGCGGCAAAACAAACTCGACTCGGCCAAAATCGATGTAGGCAAATATTTTCAATAGGGGCAGGTTTGTAACTTCACTCAGACGTGACACAACCGCCCTACCTGTCAGCCCCGTTCATACACCGTGGGCGCCAACCATGGGCGCCAACCACCCTCTCCTCGCCCGAAATCGCTTTGGGCAAATATTGGCGAGATGCGAGATTACCGTCGTATCCCCAACCGACGAGACGTCCAAATTTTAAACGGGGGCTAAGTTCATAACTTTCCCATATTTCAGACAGGCGCATCCCAAAAACATGGTTCCCTGTACCTCTCCCTCCATTTTCCCATTCATACAGCGTCCGCGCTAGAACACCATCCCCACACCAGCCTCCGTCCGCCACCCCATCCATCGCCGCCATCCTCCACCACATCCATCGCCGCCGTCCTCCACCACATCCATCGCCACCGTCCTCCACCATGCCGGAGCGCCTACCAAGACCGCGTCGTCCACTGCTAGAGATGGACGTTTCTCATCCACGATGGCGGACCAAGAGCCTTGCATCATGTCCTCTCGCTTCATCGGCGCCGTCGTCCTCTTTGCCGGGGCCGCTCACATGACCTTCTCTTCCACAGCAACGGGACTTATCCCCCGATGCACCCATCTACCGTCGTAGATCTGCTTCAACTCCACCGCAGCCATCGCACTCCCGATGCCTACACGGCGCCGCAAGAGAGGTGGTACTTCATATCTCCTCAACTTTTTGATCTCAACCAGAAAATAGATCTTAGCTTGGTTACTCTACTTTCTTTTCAGCTCTTAGAATTTAGTTCTTAGTTCGAAGCAAACAATGGCTGCTAAATATCATTTCCCTGGTTTCCCCCGTTTACGATCACTATACAATCAGAATACGTGCTTCGTGTCATAATAGCACTGCTCGACCCATCAAGCTATACAAGCTTAGTTGTTCAAATACGAATCTGATATTATTACAATAGATTCGTTTAATTGGTCAGCTAAATGTTCCTAAATTAGTTTCAAAAATGCATGTTCGCCGCTCGGGTGTGTATCTCTACAGGGTGCCCATGGTGGGCCGGCCCACCCTGGGATTTTGGGTCGTCCCAGGCCCTGATTCCCCTCCGTTCTGCTGCGCGCTTCCGATCTCTACTCGCCCCCAGCCGCCTGCCTCGCCGGTGAATTGCCGTCCCTGGACGGCATGACTCTAGGAGGAGATGCCGGACTAACAGGAGGTCAGGAGCCGCTCGCCCAATAGCGTCACCGCTGCCCGGGCGCGCTGCCGTGCCTACCTTCCCAGTCTGTTCAGGGCTCAGGCGTGTAGCACCCACTAAGCCAACCCGATTTATCCTGAGATAAGTCCTCAACACTCAGCAACCACTCCTCATCACACATTTTCTAATTGATTCATTACTCATTAGGTAGGACTGTCATTAGGGTTTGTTGTGTGCTCAGTGCTACCTACACTTAATGGTTCAGATGTATTTCGGTAATCTTTAGTACCTGTAAAGTTCACAGGGTTTTCAAAATTCCGGCCCTAGGAACAAACACTAGTCATTTTGGATTGTTGGTCATAGTGACATTGACCCAGATTACTACTGCAAGCAAGGTTTGTTGACAATTTTACTTGTCTTTCTTCCTCATTCGATATAATATCCAATTATTCACGTTGATTAGTTGCAAACAATAAGTGATAGACAAACTTCTTGATTCAGATTTTGGACGGTCTCTTACTGTAGTTACAATTCTGCATACTTGTCCTAGTAAGCTCACAAGTAAATGATTGATTCACTACATCTATGCTTGCCTTGTCATATTTGTTGTCAATATTCTTTTAGGGTGGACCACCCTGTTTCTAAATACTGCAACCGTAGACATGAGTGAATAGTATTTCTCTATGTGATCTCTTCCATCATGTGTGGGCACCAAACACTGCATTGTATAGAAAGAAAGTGTCATTTCCAACTTTTACATAGGCTTCGATCTTTTACATGGAATACAATCTGCCTACTTGCTTTGTGTCGCACTAACAACACTCCACCCTTGAAGCTAAACATTATGCCACTCATAATTCCTTAGTTTATTTGTTCAAATACGAATTTCATATGATTCTAATGTTCCTACTTCAGTTTTGAAATGTGTGTCTGCCTGTTATAGAGACATAAGGGGTTTCTATTTCTGTGTGTGGTCTGGTCAGCACGGTTTGGGGTGAACTTTGCATATGCAGGGGTTTATAGGGAGACACTCTTCGAGTTAAATCCGCAATGCATTCCATAGATAATCTGTCTACTTTTTATGTTTTCATGAATCTCAGATTCTGAACAGCATCATAATGATTATGAGCTTGCGCGCATGAAAAGAATAAAGCAGAACAATGCCATGGCTGTCAAACTTGGCATTAAGGGACAGAAATCAAGTCTGGATGCAATGCAATGCAAACGCTCTCCACCTACAGATTCATGCTCAGCATATGATCCTAATAGTGATTCTGAGCTAGAGGGAGACCTAAGTCAATGTAGCTCCCTAGTGGAGGAGTCAGAGGAAGATGCCCTATCTTATTCACCCATCAAGGTGCTTGCTCTAACTTTCCAAGGTTATATTTGTCGCACATATCTTGCAACTGATGCTTTGCATTGCTTCTACTTTGTTGAACTGCCATTAGCTTAGTTTACACATCATGTATGTGAATACGCCCTTCCTATCCATTTTCAGTACATATTCCATCTGTCATCATACCATATTTATCCATTCAAATGTTGTTCTTGTGTATCAGACGTTCAAAAGGAAGAGGGCGATTGTTGATCGTGGAGGAGCACAAGCAAAGTATTTGGAAAAGGTAGTGGCACCTGATAAATCAAATAGCCCATTAGGTGTAGTTGCAATATCACCTGACCCACAAAACACCCCAACTCTAGCAGACTCTAGCCCTACTACACTGGTCATTTTTGATGCCCCAACTCAGCAGACCCCAACTGCGGCAAACATTATGATTATGCCAATTGACATAGCACCAGCTCTACGACGCAAAACCCCCATTCCAGCAAAGAGTACACCAAATCCAGTTGCCAAACCCCTTTTCAAACCAGAGAGAGCCCCAATTGCAGCAAATAGGACCCCTGTTCCATTTCTTCCCAGTTTAGAAGACAAAGCTTATATTGTTGTCAGGAACTTTGTGCGCATCTTTCCTTCATGGAAAGATTATACCGCAGACACAGAAAAATTTCCAGTCTTCCTCCGCAACTTACGCGTAAGTAATGTACTAATGTTATTCATGGTCATTGCTGCATATGTTTCTACTGACAGAAGACACAAGATTTCATTCTTTTAAATAGGCGAGGACCAAACTAGATTGTGAAGACGAGCAAGGGTTGGTTGCGCTTTTCAAGCACTCGTTGATGAAGTATCGTTCCTACCTGAGGCAAGCGCACTCCGGTGCTACATTTATCCGACGGTGACTGGAATAATCTTGTTACACATTGGTCTCGGCTGCAGCGTAAGGTACTATCTATGATATCACATCACAATTTGAACTACATTTCTGCATTTGCCTTAACGCCTCACTTGTACGAAAACTGTTAGCAGAAGAACATTCATTCTCAAGGGACCACAGAATCTCGCAACTATACTGCACACTGCATTGCTCTTGTGAGTACATCTTGCCCTGTATGACCATACTTACTTTCATAGCTGTTTGATTATGTAGCATCACTGCACATGTTAACCTCGTTATCGTCCATTTGGTGGACATTATAAGATCCGTATGGACTCTTACATAAATTTAGAATCAACCCAATGCTTTTGAAGAGGTTTAGCTCTGCAGGCCTCTTGTAAGGACTGAACGTCGTCTATCATTGTACTTACATTAACAGCTACTCCCTCCGTCCCATAATATAAGAACGTTTTGTACAGTACACCAGTGTTCAAAACACTCTTGTATTATGGGAAGAGGGATTGGTTCATTGTGTAGCATTCTGCATCTTATCTCCCTCGCCCACCATTTACTAAAAAAGATCAGATCTATATTTAATCTTACCAAAAGTAGAATACACACACAATGCCAGTGCAGAAGTGTAGCCCATTGCTCTTGTCAGTACATTTTGTCCTGTAATGCTTGTACTTCTAGGGATTGGTAGTTGATTATGTAGCATCAATCTGCATCTTATCTTCATTATCCTCTATCCCTTCAAGTATTATCATATCTATAATTACTCTCTACAAAATGTAGAGTACAGGCAATGCTTATGAAGAAGATTATGTGCTGAAATTCTTGAGTTATCCTTCCCTTGACATGGAGAAGGGCATTATAAAGCCGGTGTTAACTGTTAATGTAAGTCAGTCCTTCTAAAGCCTTTATCCTCAACTGCTGTTTAATTTTCTCATACTCCCTCTCGTTTACTACTGTTTAGTTTGCTGTTTCTACCAAAATGCATGTTCGCAAGAACCGTAAGTTCTAAGTTTTACTTGTAAAACCAAATTCCTTATTCATACCATGCACATTACTCAATACTCCCTATATGTATGCTTGTTTTTGTGGATCTATAATCCAGTGTGTGGTGAAGCAGCCCACGTTTGCACCTTGTCATCTCCTGTTTTATCTTACTGATGTGGCTGATGATATGAACAACATGCCATGCACATTAACCAAAATAGATACAATGATTTTCTTTGCCCTTCATCTATGCTTGTTATGTTGACATGGTAATCCAGTAGTGTGGTGAAGCTCCCCACATTATGAACAATGCGAAATTATGCTATTGATATTTTGAACTTACTCTTTATTTTCTAATTTGAAATTGGCTGGAATTGACAGCATAGTTATCATCTTTGTTTATACACGTGCAAAACATGTCATCTCTCTGCTTTGTTTCAGGGTGATATGCCTAATGGCATGCACAAGTCTGCTGAAGGCTGTGAGACAAACCCAACATATATTGCAGCAAAGAAGGCAAAACATCTTGAAGATAGCGAGACAACCCCAAAGTCTTGTCTTGATGCAATGTTCAAGTTACTCGAGACTAGCAGTCAGACAAGCTCACAGAATTCGGTGTCTGAATCAGTTCGACTTCTTCGGTCCCAAGTTCTAGCAGAAAGGCATTCTGCAACTCAACTTCGACTTGAAGTCCTATCTCTAAGAAAGATTGCGGAGAACACCAATGAGAACCTCATCGCTAAACAGCTACACCTGGAAGCTATGACCGACATGCTAGGCCGGTCTCACAGCCTTGCTCAGCAGCTTGCGCCGTAGTTCCCGCGCAAGGCTAACCTTTCTTGAACTGTCTTGGAAGTGGTCTCGGTTCAGTACTATTTTTTTACGCTGCAATGGTGCCCAGTTTTTGTAATCTGCTTCTTCGTTGCGCGTTATGATCACTGGTGGCGAACTTCGATGCCCAGTGGATGTAATATACCATAAACCCTTTATTGTATAGTGTAGGTTTATTCTTATTTACTATGCCATAATTTGTTTATTGTATAGAGTAGGTTTGTTCTTAATTCTTACTAGTTACTGCCATCTAAAAAAATCAGATGTAGTCGACCGGGCCGAAACATTCGCCTCTAACGGGCCTGGTGTTTAGCGGGCCACAATTGGGCTGGTCTGCATCTTTCTTAGGCCCGAATCATTGGGGCCTTCACACTTTGCACGAGGCCCACAACTTACACCGGCCTATATTTTAGTTGGGCCTTTTGTGGACCCAGCGCTTAGTTTGGCCCAGGTAGCGTTGGGCCATTACCAGGCTGAATATTGTACTGGCCTGTTATGGCCCAGATGAAACCGGGGCCTTTAGTAGGCCGAAATGCATATTGGGCCTCAATTTTCACTAGTCGTCGATGGGCCTTCAGCAGGCTGAAATGTAGACGGGGCCTTTTTGGGCCCAGTTATATCACGGGCAGTTACCAGGCCGAAACATATCTCAGGCCTTTGTTGGCCCACTGATATCATGGGCCTTTAAGAGGCCGAAAGCTTAGTACACACATCAACAGGCCAAATTATGCGACAGGCCTTTAACAGGCCCAAAGTCACATTGGGCTTAACTGTTGCCACCTTTTTCACAAGCTGTTAGTGGGCCCGATGTCCTGTTGGACCATATATGGCCCATGGGCAGCACGGGCCATTCCCAGGCCGAAAGCCAGACCAGGCTGAAATGGGCCCATGTCTACATCGGGCCTCTAACAGGCCGAAAGTCACTGGGCTGTAATTGGGCCCAAATATTCGGCGAACAATTAACGGGCCAGATCTGGCTTCGAGCCATAAATGGGCCCAAATATTAGGCCAACAATTAACGGGCCAGATCTGGCTTCGAGCCGTAAATGGGCCTTTATTAAGCAGGCCGTTCTTGGGCTGGCCCACTAGTAGCTGAGTAAGTACTACGGGCCTTTGACTGAGCCGGCCTTTTTAACCTATATGCGCCTCTGTTGGGCCGTACCACGTGTCGACGTATCATAGGCGCTTTGGGTCCAATGAGTGGAGGACATCTGTCCCAATGGTGAGCCGACACGTGTTTCCTCCAGCCAATGATGATTTTACACATGGAAAATCCCCATTGGTCGGGGCTGTTAATGGGTTATCGGATCCAAAACTGGACCCGATAGCTTAACAGCGTTCCGTTACGGTGGATGCCATGTGTCGGTCACCCTTGACGAAAGCACTTCTGTGACGCGCGATTTATCGTCATGGAAGTGGACACTTCCGTGATAATAATTTTGGTAATATCATGGAACACTTCTACGACAACACAGGTATGACTATCTTGATTCTGTCATAAATTTGTCTTGGATGTACATGCATGACAGAAAACGTGACCTACTGTGACAAACACGTATCATCACGGAAGTGTATTTTTTTTTGTAGTGACTCCAGACAAAGTGATCTGTTTTCTTTATCATCTAGTACAGAGGGAAAGCTTTTTCGCCCAACCGGCTTATGAACCGGCTTAAGGCCGCAATATGACCCACCAGACGTTGGACATCATTAATACACGCCGGCTTAGCCAAGGAAGTGATAGCCTTGATTTTCTCCGGGTTAGCTTCAATGCCCCTTTGAGAAACCAAAAAAACCCAAGAGCTTGCCTGCTGGCACACCAAAGACACACTTGGCCGGGTTAAGCATCATCTTGTAGACCCGGAGGTTGTCAAAGTTCTCTTTCAAATCAACTATCAAGGTCTCCTTCCTGGATTTTACAACAATGTCATCCACATAAGCATGAACATTACGTCCAATCTGGTCATGGAGGCAATTCTGAACACATTGCTGATAAGTCGCCTCGGCACTCTTGAGCCCAAAAGGCATACACACATAATAGAAGGTTGCAAAGGGAGTAATGATAGCTGTCTTATCCTGGTCCTTAACTGCCATCTTGATCTGATAATATCCAGGGTAAGCATCTAGAAAACTCAAACGCCCACAACTTGCCGTAGCATCAATAATCTAATCAATACGAGGGAGAGCAAAAGGGTCGGTCGGACAGGCCTTGTTGAGGTCTGTTTAATCCACACACATCCACCAAGTGCCATTCTTCTTAAGCACCAGCACCGGCTTAGCCAACCACTCAGGATGAAAAACTTCAACGATAAACCCAGCCGCCAAGAGCCGGGCCACTTCTTCACCAATGGCCTTGCGTCTCTCTTCATTAAAATGACGAAGGAATTGCTTGACCGGTTTAAACTTCAGATCAATATTAAGAGTGTGCTCAGGGAGTTCCCTCGGTACACCTGGCATGTCAGAAGGGTTCCATGCAAAGATGTCCCAATTCTCACGGATGAACTCGATGAGCGCACTTTCCTATTTTGGATCCATATTAGCACTGATACTGAACTGCTTGGATGAGTCGCCAGGAACAAAGTCAACAAGCTTAGTGCCATCTGCCGACTTAAACTTCAATAAAGGATCATGCTCTATGGTTGGTTTCTTCAAAGGTGTCATATCTGCCGGGTCAACATTATCTTTGTAAAACTTCAACTCTTCTGTCGCACACACAGACTCAGCATAAACAGCATCGCCTTCTTCACATTCCAAGGCTATCTTCCTATTACCGTGTACGGTGATGGTGCCCTTATGACCCGGCATCTTAAGCTGCAGATAAACATAACAAGGCCTTGCCATAAACTTGGGATAAGCCGGCCGCCCAAACAAGGCATGATAAGGGCTCTTGATCTTAACCACCTCAAAGGTCAATGTCTCCACTCTGGAGTCATGATCATCACCAAGAGCAACTTCCAAAGCTATCTTGCCCACTGGATACGCCGACTTACTAGGCACCACACCATGAAAGACAGTATTAGACGGCTTAAGATCCTTATCAGTCAAACTCATAGGACGAAAAGTATCATAGTAAAGGATATTGATGTTGCTGCCTCCATCCATGAGTACTTTAGTAAACTTATACCCCCCCAACCTGCGGCGCAACCACCAAAGCCAACTGACCCGGATTATCAACCCGGGGCGGGTGATCCTCATGGCTCCAAAGAATAGGATGTTCAGACCATCGCAAGTAACAAGGAATCGTCGGCTCAACTGCGTTCAGCGCCCTTTTATGAATCTTCTGGTCTCGTCTTCATAGACTCGTGGTGAACACATGATAATGTCCACTATTCAACTGCTTCGGATTGCTCTGATACCCTGACTGCTGCTGTTGATTCCCCTGGTTGGACTGCTGGTTAAAACCCCCTGACCACCTTGTCCTTGAAAACTGGAACTTGAACCGTCGCCTCCAAAGCCAGGTCCGTGTGAGCCGGAGCCTGCTCCGCCATGCGGGCCATTACCATTATCGTGGTCCTGGTTGAGGTTGTAGTTCCTGTACTCCCTCATGATGCTACAATCCTTCCACTAGTGCGTTGCTGGTCTATCAGGCCGGCTATGCTTTGGATAGGGTTGGTTCAGCATCGCCTCCAGACTAGACCTTGACCCTGCAGATTGGGGCTGGAACCTTCCCTTGCGGCAACGATCATTGTTCTGCACATTAGTGTTAGCCACAAAATCTGAGCCATCGTCCGTATGCCTGTGCTTACCATTGTTATCTTGACCCGCCATATTTTTTTGCTGCCCCTTACCGTTTTTCTTCCCCTTTCCAGCCTTCTCCTCATCAGATTCTGGATCCTTGGTACTATCTGAGTCGGCGTATTTGACGAGAGCCGCCATGAGCTCCCCCATATCACTACAGTGGCGCTTAAGCCGCCCCAGCTTCTGTTGAGGGGAAGGAAACGGCAGTTTTTCTCTAACATGAGGATAGCTGAGCCGATGTTGATACCGTCTGAGGAGTGAATAATGGTTGTGATCCGGTGCACCCAATGGTTCGTTGACTCTCCTTTGCCAGTGTCTAAGTCAAGAATTGACATGGGCTGCTTGCACGTAACCTTGAAATTCTGAATGCAACGGGACTTCAATTCATCCCATGAACCAATGGAGTTAGCAGGCAACCCTTTTAACCAGTTACGAGCCGGCCCATCTAACATCATGGTGAAATACTTAGCACACGCAGCATCACTAACATCCAACATCTCCATAGCCATCTCATAGCTCTCAATCCAAGCTTCTGGAGGATGATCTGCTGTGTAGTTAGGCACATTATGGGGGCCCTTGAAATCCTTAGGCAAGCGCTCATTGCGTAGAGCCGGCACTAAACATGGCACACCCAACGTTCTAGAGGTCACTCCTGCCCCCACAGACATTGACGGATAGATCGGAGATTGCTGTTGAGCCGCCAGCTCGGCCTCACGCTGCGCCCTGCCCTGGTCCACCAAAGCATGCACATCATTGCCAACACGAGGCGGGTCATGCCCACGAGGCTGATTATGGTGTTGTTCACTGCTCGAAACTGCTGGCGAGTCAATGTGCCTGCTATAACTCTAGCTTGGACGAGGGGTTGAGTGAATCTGTTCGCGGCTATACGAATAAGCCACCTGTTGTGCCACGGCTGTCTGAAGAAGCTCTCTGGCCCTCCATGTCTCTATCGCCGCCAGAGACTCGCCTTCAACTGGGAGAGCCGCCAATCGTGTCGCTGCAACAATCATATTATCTAGAAGGTTAGAATAATGACCCGGCGGTGTCGGGATATGCTGAGGCAGAGTCATATCCAAACGAGGTGGATTCGTAGTACGCGGCTGAACCGACGCTCCGGTCACGGGCGCCTCAACCGCCCAGTTCACCACAGGTCCCTGCCCTAGGTGTGTTGAAGAGGTTTCTCGCATCGTAAACCGGTGGTAAGCGACTCTGGTGCCTCCTTCTCATGATGGCATTTGAAGCATTTTGATCCAAGGTAAGCTGAAAAGAGTCTGCATGAATCTGTTGTGCCTGAGCATCCAAAGCAGCTCATTCTGTGGTCATCCTGGCGTTCTCAGCCGACAGCTCCTCCTTGGCCTGAGCTATCTCATCTCGTAGCTTCACAAACATCCACTTTGTGCTATTCTTGAGTGTTTGGGGTCACCTCCACCCCCATCAAAGCTGCCAAAGCATCCAGCAATTCAGTCAGAACCTGAGCTGGCGGGCGCGCAGAGCCGCTAGCCCCAGCCGTCACCGCAGTCGTTGAGCCGGAGGTCATGGCTGCGGCGGTCGTCGAACCGAGCGCTGGTTGTGTGCCAGCCATGAAGATTGCAACCCTGTTCGGCGGCTCATAGGGGTCCGGAATACTGTCGCCATCGGAACAGCCCCCGAGCCGGCCTCCTACAGTTGGTACATTGAATCAGTCTCACCGGTTGACGACTCCCCATTATAGTAGATGGCTGTCTCACCACCAGACACAAATCCTTCCTCAAGTTCAGCCCCATGGATGAAACCCACGAAAGCGTGCTTCACAGCGGTTTGATCCTTGGCGGGTCGCGCATGCTGAGCCTCTCGACGATGTCGGTGCACGTGTCTGGCTCAGGGCCCGATTCGCTGATCTTGCCGATGAAGACGTGGATTCCGCCGAAGGGGACCTGGTACCCGTACTTGATTGAGCCGGGCTCGGGACCCCAACCTGCGTCGTCGATGTAGAGCTTGCCACGGTGACTCTTGGTCATCCGGCCCACGGCGTATCCCTTGATCCCTGTGAAGTTGCCCTTCAAGAACTCAACACCACCGTGCGCTGGCCCCATGGTGGGCGCCAACTGTCATGGACTTAACACGGCAGTTGTCCTAGCAAAAGGACTTAGGTGTGGAGCCAACGCAACTAGGTTAGCTTAAAGGGGTTAATCGGGAAAAGGACACAGAGAGTTTATACTGGTTCGGCCCCTCGTGATGAGGTAAAGGCTTAGTCCAGTTTGGGATTGTATTGCCACTACAAGAAATATGTCAACTAGTGACCTTCTGTCAGTGACCCTGGAAGAATTGGTCATAGATCTATGACCATTTCAGACCAATTGGTCAAAAGCTGTTCGGGGGGCTCCAAACCCTAAACTATAACGACCATTTTGGTTAGAAAGGTCGTAATTTCCTTACACAAAATGGTCATAAAGCAGATAGCACTGGTCTGCTGCCTTATTTCTAGCTGATCATGACCAATATAGATGGTCATAACCTTGTAAATTGTGGTGGGTTGGTATGAATAGGTGCCACCTCATCAGTTTTGCCTATGTGTCATGTTCATGTGGCAATTTTTGCCCCAGGTTGTGAAGCAACCTATATTTCTATCATTCCCAAAATTCCCAAAAGAATCTCATAAATTCTTTGGGTCATATCTTTGTCAAATATGTAAAAAACCTTCCTTACCTAGTTCAAAAATAATTCAACAATATTCCTTTTCCTATTCTGTTCAGAACAACACTTTGTGAAGGAAGTACCACTTTGGCATGTCCAAATAGTATCCATTTTCTACAGTGCTTTCCTATGCCCAAATAACCGTCCTCCACCAAATGCCAGCTCAATCCATTCATTATTTTGAGCCCAGCTTCAACATTCGTATTTATGTCCAGTGTGGTACTTTGCAAAGCAAGTACCACCTAGGCTCCTCCTTTTGAGCTAAAAATTTGTGAAGACGGTCTTCTTAGTAACTGATCATCCTTAGCCAAAACTCACGCCCATTAGCCATGTACATTTCTCGTACCGCTAATCAAACACTTGGCTGCTAATTCATGTTTGAGCATCGATCGGTCTCCTCGTGAGAATCTTATGTTGTAATTTTCTTCCTAGCACCTACCTGGGGAGTGCCCAACCCACTAGACATGCCTAGGCCGCCCAAAACACATGGCAACGCCACGGTCACGCGGTGACCACGCGGCAGGCATGTGAGTTTACGCGCCTAGAGTTGGGGCCCTCGGCCACCGCCAAAACCTCGACATATCGCCACCAAACCATGTATTTATGATTAAATAGGGACTTATGTAACTAGAAATGATTTTTGGAAAAAATAAATAGCAAACTACAAGGCAGCTGCAGTTCAAATTTGACCCGCTTCCAACTGAATCGGCGGAAATTTGTCTTTTTCACGAGAGGTGGATCAAAACGTTTTACACATAACCATTTTGTCAATTGTGCATTAAATATGTCCTAGTATTTTAGAAAATTGATTTGGTCCAATTTTGCAACATATATTTGGGAGGTCCTTCACAAAAAAACCTCCTTTTGGGCACTCGAAAAATGGAAAATGTTTTTTTCGTCCAAAGGAAATGAAAACTTCCTTAGGCAACATTGTTTGCCATTCCAATATGCACCCTTGTGCACAATATGAGATCATTTGAACAAACTATGCCATGAATGCGGCCATAAGATTGATCATTTGGGTTGAAAGCCATGAATCTTCACACATGATAGCTCATTTCTGAGAACACTTTTTTAAAAGAATTGCCGTATTACAAGTTTATTATTTTTCCTGGTAACTTGGTCACATATAATGACACAATGCGAAGGTTTTCCAATTTTTTGATTTTTTTTTTAATTTTTTATGCCCGTTTCAAAATGTGGTCAAAAAGGCAGGAATGACCGTTCCTAGCTAGTGGTTGAATCTTGGAATTTTTTTGGTGTTTCTTTGATTAAATAGATACTTTTGTATCTAGAAATGATTTTTGGAAAAAAAAGAGCAAACTACGAGGCAGCCGCAGTTCAAATTTGACCCGCTTCCTACTGAATCGGCGGAAATTTGTCTTTTTCACGAGAGGTGGATCAAAACTTTTGACACCCAACCATTTTGTCAATTGTGCATTAAATATGGCCTAGTATTTTAGAAAATTGATTTGGTCTAATTTTGCAACAAATATTTGGTAGGTTCTTCACAAAAAAACCCATTTTTGCCACTCGGAAAATGATTTAAAATAGCTAGAAAGATCATAAATGCATACAAATTGGTCCTTATCCATAAAATGTGGTCTACAGTACTAGGAAAAGGGCTATAGATGGAATGGCCACTAATGGCGCACCAGACATGTGGTGCGCCATTGCTATGTAGTAGTGGCGCACCATGTGCTGGTGCGCCATTAGTGTGAAATACACTAATGGCGCACCAGACACACGGTGCGCCATTAGTAAGAAATTTTTTTTTGCCAGACATACTAATGGCGCACCAGGACATAGTGCGCCATTACTAGTTGTAACTAGTAATGGCGCACCAGCAACATAGTGCGCCACTACAATATTTTTTTTATTTTTTACCTTTTTGCAAAACTACTAATGGCGCACCAGGGGCAGTGCGCCATTACTAGTTTAAGCTAGTAATGGCGCACTGCTCCCCCGTGCGCCATTAGTGTTTTTTTGCAAAACTACTAATGGCGCACCACCAGCAGGTGCGCCATTAGTAACCAGGGTTACTAATGGTGCATTATGGGGTGGTGCGCCATTAGTAACCTGGGACGAGCTAGATATTTTGGACAGCCACACCTACCCACTCACTTTCCCCACTTCATTCTCTCCTCCCTCCTCCAAGCTTGTCTCGGCTGCCTCCTCCTCCTCACCTCATTTGCACCATAAATTCATCCAAATTACGTGGTTGAAGCCCCTTTTTTTGATAGGTAAGTAAGGGGGAAGCTATCTTTATGTTGTTCTCCCTCCAACAACGTGCACATGCACTTTTTATGTCCTAGCTAGATCTATGTATGTTTGTGGTGTTGCATATGTTTGTGGTGTTACATATATGTTTGTGTTTGCAGGTACCGGTATTTCAAATGCGATAGTTGCCAATATTTTGCCAGAATGTTCATTCATTTCCGTTTCGGCGAGAATTTTGGCACTATGCATTCTTTTTGGTCCTATTTTTAGGGAAAGTCATGCCAAATTTTTTCTTGGTTCTAAAATATCGTTTTGCTCTACCCCGCAGGTGACCATGGTCCGCACGATGACCGAAGGCATCGTGAATAGGTTTTTGAGCTCCGCGAAGGCCGAGATGCTTGAAAATAACGAGACGGAGATAAGATGTCCGTGTCGAAGATGCAAGCTGAAGAGCCTTATTGTGGACCCGGATTCCGGGTAGGTGCGGGACCACCTGCTCTTGCGTGGTTTCATGGATGGCTATCGGTGGCAAGGTGATGAAGATGACTATGAAGTCGTCCATGGGGGTCGGGCAAGAAATGAGGATGGGCAGCAAGACAACCACCGCGGCTCGGGCGGGCGAGAAGACGAAGAATCTCCAGGACATGATCACGACGGTGATGCTGTACACAGTCATCATGTAGAAGATGCCGGACATGACGATGAGGAAGATGCGGGAGCAGACGAAGGGCATGATCATGAAGATGAAGATGCCGGCGGAGCAGACGACGATGGACCATCGATGGGCTGGGTGCAGGACCCCCATATTCAAGAGCTGCTTCTCAAGCAGACGGATAACGCAAGAGCTGCCGCCCGAGAGAAAGCCAAGCTGGATCAACTCGAGATAGACGCGGTTACTCCATTGTATGAAGGATGCAGGCCCGAGGATACCTGCCTGAAAGTAACGCTCATGGCTCTGGAGATGAAGGTAAAGCACAAAATGACCGACGCATGCTTCGACGAGAACATGTCATTCTGGCACGGACGTCTTCCCAAGGGGAACAAGTGCCCGACCAGTTTCGAGGAGGCGAAGAAAATCGTGTGTCCTCTGGATTTACCGCACGTGAAATACCATGTGTGCATGAACAATTGCATCATTTATCGGGACGAGCACACGGAGTCTACCATATGTCCGGTGTGCGGCGTCACTCGATACAAGAAGAGGAAGAAAGCTCCTCGAAAAGTGGGGTGGTACTTTCCGATCACTCCTCGTCTGCAGCGGTATTTTGCGGACCCTAAGGTAGCAAAGCTCCTGCGTTGGCACGCGGATAGGGAGGAGAAGAAGCGAGAAGATGACGCAAATGATCCGGAGATAAATAAAAAAGACAAGATGCTGAGTCACCCTAAGGATGGGAGCCAGTGGCAAGCGTTGAACTTCGAACACCCAGAATTTGGGAACGATCCAAGGAACATCGTGCTGGGCGCGAGCACCGATGGAGTCAATCCGTTTGGCAGCCAAAGAAGCACACATAGCACCTGGCCTGTGTTTGTGTGGATGTACAACCTTCCCCCCTGGTTGTGCATGAAGAGGAAGTACATTCACATGAGTATGCTAATTGAAGGGCCGAAACAACCAGGGAACGACATCAATCTGTATCTGGGGCTGCTGGAAGAGGAGCTAGACACGCTGTGGAAAACGCCAGCCAATACGTGGGACGCCGCAGAGAAAGAATATTTCCCTATGAGAGCCGCACTGCTCACGACGGTGCACGACTATCTCGGTTTCGGATATCTCGCGGGGCAGGTGGTCCACGGATTTTCTGGATGTGTCAGGTGCATGGATGACACAACGTATCGCCAGCTAGATAGAGATCCCGGGTCTTCGAAAACTGTGTTCATGGGACATCGAAGGTGGCTTCGCGACGATGACCCGTGGAGGAAACGCAAGGATCTGTTCGATGGTGAAACCGAACCCCGAAGACGCCAGCGTACGAGGAGTGGCGAGGAAATAGACGAGCTGTTGAAAAATTGGAAAGATTGCCCACTGCCGGGAAAGAAGCAAAAGGCGCCAGAGCCGGGAAAGAAGCGAAAGGCGCCAGAGCCACTGCTGAAGGTATGGAAAACGAGGTCTGTTTTCTGGGACTTGCCGTACTGGAAGATCCACCGTGTGCCTCACAGCCTTGATGTCATGCATATCACGAAGAATGTGTGCGAGAGTCTGCTTGGTACCCTGCTCAACATGCCAGAGAGGACCAAAGATGGGCCGAAAGCAAGGGCAGACTTGAAATCAATGGGCATCAGGGAGGAGCTTCACGCTAATGATGATGATGATGAGGCGAAGCAGGACACGGAAAGTCGTCGCAAAGGCAAAAAGGCCAAGAAGACCGGAAATGACTTCCCTCCTGCGTGCTTCACTCTAAGTCAGGAGGAGATCGATCAGTTTTTCACCTGCCTCGTAGGAGTAAAACTTCCTTACGGTTACGCGGGGAAGATAAGCAGATACCTAGACTCAGTGAAGCAGAAGTTCAGCGGGATGAAGTCTCACGACTGTCACGTGCTGATGACGCAGATACTTCCAGTTGCAATCCGTGGGATCATGGACGCGCACGTCCGTGAAACGCTATTTGGCCTATGCAACTTTTTCGACGTCATCTCTCGGAAGTCGGTTGGCGTGAGGCAACTCAGAAGGCTACAGGAAGAGATCGTGGTGATACTATGCGAGCTTGAGATGTACTTCCCTCCCGCATTCTTCGACGTTATGGTGCATCTGCTGGTCCATATCGTGGAGGATATCATCCAACTCGGGCCGACGTTCCTGCACAGCATGATGCCGTTCGAAAGGATGAATGGTGTCATCAAAGGATAAGTTCGCAACATGTCACGTCCAGAGGGAAGCATAGCCAGGGGCTTTCTGACCGAAGAGTGCATCTCCTACTGCACGAATTATCTAGGCATCGAGAACCCCGTTGGTCTGCCCGTCAACAGGCACCTCGGCAGGCTCGCTGGATGGGGTCACCGTGAGGGTCGCCGCGAAATGCATGTCGACTTCGATGGTCGACTCGCCGACTTTGAAAGAGCAAACCTAGTCGCGCTACAACACATAGACGTGGTCGATCCTTGGGTGGTAGAGCACAAAATGTTTATTGAGAAGACGTACAATGACCGAGGCCAACAGAGGACAGACGGAGATATAATCAAAGAGCACAACTCATGTTTCATGCGTTGGTTCAAGCAGAAGCTTCTGTCGTACCCTTTACATGAGGATTCTTCCGCGGAAGAACAACTCATATTCGCCTTGTCACAGGGCGCCGAGCACAACCTGATGACGTATGAGGCGTACGATATCAACAGCTACACATTCTACACCGAGGACAAGGACATGAAGAGCGATGGTTATCAGAACTCCGGGGTAACAATGGAATCCTACACCGGTAACGACAAGGACAGATACTACGGAAGGATCGAGGAGATCTGGGAGCTGAGCTACGTTGGAGAGAAGGTCCCGATGTTCCGTGTCAGATGGGCCAAGAGCGTCATAAAAGAAGACCGGTATTTCACCACCATGGTTATACCCGAAGCCAAATCCAAGACCGCAGGCGCGAACGTCACCGCGAAAAATGAGCCATGGGTACTGGCTTCCCAAGTGGACCAATGCTTCTTCATTACCGACCCATCAAAGCCCAGTCGTGTTGTCGTGAGGAGAGGCAAAAGGAAGATCATCGGAATGGATGGAGTCGCCAATGAGCAAGACTTCGACAAGTACGGCGACCCGAAGATGGAACATGACGACGACGATGAAGTATCAGCATACACCACAAGAAGAAGCAGGACCACCCTACCTAAAGGACGTTCGTTCAAGAGAAGAACTCCATTAACGAAAAATAAGGGCAAGAAGATTGTGAACAGATAGCTAGCTAAGATCGATTGTATTTAAATTGTAGCCTTCATTTCTTGATTGTATTTCATGGGCACTTTTTGAACTCATGAATGTTTTTAAATTTCATGGACACTCGATCTCGCACCATCTCCCCCGCTCCACCGGCCGCCGCAGCCGACCCCCCGCACCCTCCCCCGCTCCACCGGCCGCCGCCGCCGACCCCCGGCCCGCACCCTCCCCCACTCCACCGTCGCCGACGACCCACCGCACCCTCCCCCGCTCCACGGCCGTCGCCGATGACCCCCGCACCCTCCCCGGCCCGCTCCACCGTCACAAATGAATGCAACTAAATTTGCAAAAAAAGCAAATTTGATTATATTTTCAAATAACAAATTTGATGATATTTTTTAAAAAATCATTACTGTTTTTATAAAAAAAATATTACTGTTATGATTTAAACAAGTTTGAACATATTTAAACACAAATAAATATCAAACAACATTTTAAATGCATAAAAATAAAAATTGGGGAGCTTGGGAATCGAACCCAGGACCTCCTAGTGTGTGTGCTGCGTGCTGACCAGTCGGGCTAGTGGGCGTGTTCTGATGGAGATAGGGTTAGGTGGGATATAACCTGACCAGTCGGGCTAGTAAGTAAAACCAAATTCTAATGGCGCACCAGGGGGAGGTGCGCCATTAGAGTTGACGTACTTATGGCGTACCAGGGGGAGGTGCGCCATTAGAATCGACGTACTTGTTCCCCTCGGACTGTGGCCTCCCTCCCTCCCTCGCCAGAACCCCCACTCGACCCCAACCGTACGCCGCCGCCCCCTTGCTCCGCCCCCTCCGTCCGCCGCTGTGCTCTTGCGCTGCCTCAACGCCGCCGCCCCGACCCCCGCGGGACTCCACCCCCGCCGCCCCCGCGCCCCCCGAACGGGATCGGCCGAGCGCGCGCCGCCCGCTCCTCTCCTCTCCTCCTCCCTCCGACGAGCGAGGGCCTCCTCCGGCCCCTGCAGCAGCCGGCGAGCGCGGCCCCGACGCGCCCATCCCGCCTGCCCCTGCCGTCCTCCGCCACTGGCCCCTGCTCTCCTTCGACCGCGGCCCCGACCCCGACCCCGACCCCTCCGGCGACCAGGTACCTCTCCTCCTTCCTCCTTCCTCTGTGCCGACGATACATACCGAACCTCTCTTGTCCTTTGGCATCTAGAATTATGTCAGTTTGGGAGCCTGTAGTATTAGCCTAGAAAACAATTGTTGGTGTAGTATTAGCAAATTTGGGTCACTAGATCAAAAAAATAAACGGTCCAAAATAACTTGTTGTACTGTAAAAGGTCTCTTTTTTATGCCTAGAAAACAATTTTTCTTTCCTTTTCTTTTACAAGATGGAACATACTGCTAGGAGAATATACTTTACACTACTCTGTCATCACTGTTATAGGAAGTAACTCCAAATTTAGCAAAAAGTGTATATTGTTATTTTCTTGTCATATTCTTTAGTTTGTATACAATTTTTTTAGCAAAATTACTGCCAACTTATACTCTAGTTATTTTCTTGTCATATTCTTTAGTTGTATTGGCAGGGGTCACCGAAATTATTATTTTTCTATCTTAAATTTAATTTTCATTTATATTATATCCTATAACACTATCAAGTAGCTGAGCACTTAGATCTTCATCTCATATGTTGGAAAACGAACTAGACATTCACAGAGGCCAGTTGGTCTAGAATTATCCAAATTATGTCAGTTTTTAGATGCCAAAGGAAAATTCAGTTATGGCATCTAGAATTATGTCAGTTTTGTTTTGTAACTAGAAGACCAAAGTGTTAGGAATTCTGTCCAAACTGTAGTTTTCAGTATTCTGTCCAAACTGAAAACTGTTAAAAAGACCATGTGTTTTTTGGTCAAAATCTGCATGTAAAATTGAAATAATCAGTCATAAAGAATATCCTCAAGACCATGTGTTTCTTGGATTTCTGTAATGATGATGGAACATTATAAAGCATTGTACTCCAGTGTGTATGAAGGATACAAAAAATTTAGCAACTTCTCTGATTTTATAAAGTTGTTCTTATATGGGTGAAACTTCACTTGTTTTTAGGCTAGTGCAGGGTGTTGCTTTATTGTGATGCCTCTGAATTACTTGTTACATGAGTATTTGGCCTGCCCATCATGTTTTGTCTCCGACCATTGTGTCGTGATGAATTTGCAGGTACCCCGAGAGGCCCTTGAGTTTGCTGGAATGTCGATTAACTTCCGTTCCGGCAAATTCGGGTACTCCATATGTCCTATTTTCAGCAAAGGTCATGCTGAAATTTTCCGTGAAATTTAGCATGACTTTGCTAAAAATAGGACATATGGGGTACTTGCGACTAATGCATGGGCCGGGGTATCTTAGTACTTAGTTAAGTAGGATCGACTGCCCCGCCATTCTTGCTGCATTAAACCATAGGTGGCAATAGAGCCAAGTGATTACGCCCAACTTAGAATTCTCCTTAGCATCGATAAACCCTAGATGATAAACCCAACATAGGTGGCAATAGAGCCAAGTGATTAGTGCCAAGTGATTAGCCCCAACCTAGGGTGCCTCGGCATCGATAAACCCTAAATGATGAAAACTTAACTTAGCATTTAGGGTGCCTCGGCGTCGACAAACCCTAAATGAAGAAACCTTGGCTTCTATAGGGTGCCTCGGTGTCGATGAGAACCTAAATGATGTACGCTTAGGCTTTTAGGGTGCCTCGGCGTCGACAAACACTAAATGATAAAAGCTTAGCTTTTAGGATGCCTCGGTGTCGACAAACCCTAAATGATGAGACCATGATCTTGTTCCTTGACAATAACCAACTTTTTGACCAAACTTTTTTCCTATTTAGAGCGAAACATGGCCCACAACGATGAGGCCGGCGGTTCGGGCGGCAAGCAATTCTGGGAGCTGTCCCAGGAGATGGACGAAGAACCTCACCGCTATGAGGACGCCGCGGAAGACACCGATCCTGACTACACAACCCCTAGTGGCATCGGGGATGACACCACTGATGGTGCCGCCGAGGATGCCACCACTGATGATGGCGGCGCACGCACAGATGGCAGCCAACCGAAGAGGCAACGGAAGGATCGGCGCTCGAACGTGCTCGGCACCGTCAAGGAGGAATTTACTGAAGTGAACTCCGACGGGCATCCAACGGCGCCCAAACATGTAGTCAAGGGGTACTCGGTTCAGCTCGGGTGCATTCTGCGGAGCACCGTCTCGATCAACACCGAGAACATAAGGCATAAGGACCGAGGGAATTTGCGCTGCCTCCTCTTCAGGAAGCTGCACGAACGATACAAGTTCCCCAATGAGTTTGCAAACACACGCCTCTCAGGGAATAAAGTGAACAGTGCCGCCCTCACGAGGATGAGCACGGCCCTGTCTACATGGAGAAGCACGGTGAAGGCAATGATTGAAAAAGGTGATAGTTATGAGAAGATCAAGGCGAAATATCCTTTGATGAGCGAAGATGACTACAAGGAGTTCAAGATCAAGTGCGAGAGCAGCGCAACCTCCGAATCAAGTCAGTGGGGGAAAGAAATGCGGCAGTTGAACTTAGGGGTCCACCAACTCGGTCCCGGCGGTTATAGAGTGGCGGAGCCTATATGGGACAAGGAGGACGCGGAGCGTGCCGAGCAAGGCCTACCGCCCCGCTTCGAGAAATTCCCTGACAAGCAGACCAGGAACTTTGTCAGGGCCCGGTACAAGGAGGACCCGGTAACAAAGGAGCTTACCACGGATCCGAAGACCAAGGCGCTTGAGAAAGTTCTGGTAAGGAATACACCCCCGCGTAATTAGCTACATATATGGTTGCATTCTAGTTAATGAAGCCAAATTTCTAAATGGTTCACATTCCTTCCGCAGGAGGCTGAAAGCAGTAGCGCGAGGTCATCTTAGAGCTCCCCTTTTGACACCCCTTTAAATAGGGCGTTGAACGTAATGAAAAACAAGGATAAGCTCAGTAAACCGTCGTCAGCTGGTCGTGTGGCCGGCAAAGGCTTGTCCACAAAATGGTCGTCATACTATACCGCTGGTGGGCGAAAGGAGAAAAAGACCAGCTCGGAAAGCCAGTCGCGCGAGGTTCAAGAACTCAAGGCACAAGTGTCGCGGATTCCGGAGATTGTCCAAGAGCAAGTGCAACAACAACTGGGAACGACGCTCACCGCCATTGTGCCTACCTTGATTCAGGGGCTGACGACGTGGATTGCGGGCGGCCAACAGGGGCCTCCCCCGGTTCCCAGCTTCACGGCCAGCAACTCGCACAACGCGCAAGCGGCGCCATTGGTGTCTCTGGCGGAGGCGGTATTCGTGTCTCCGGCGCCGGCACGGGCATTGGAGCTTAATGCACCTGGGTGTACGCCGGCCGGCACCTCTCCAGCAAGCGGCCCCTCTGTCAGTTGCACGTGCACGCCCGTCGTTGGCGGTGCCTCGACATTAGCCGAGCTCGACGGCATCACGGTAACTAAGCCTCTCGGCCGATGACTTCATCTCCTTGCCTTTGACTGGGCATCCCTGACGCCCTACATGTTTTCGCAGGGCACCACCTATGTTCCTTGCACTCTCCTGCACTTCGTGGGCGGCGAGTTGGTCGATGTCGCCAAGGGCAGAATCGTTCAACCGGGCAACCGCGTGTTCCACGGTAATCCGATGCCACCCACCTTCTATAGGGTTGAACTGGTTCGGGTACTGCCAGGCTGCGACGAGTTGTTACCTCCGATTCGACCCGCTGGGGCCGACGAAGATGATGTGATGACCCTCAGCGCCTGTGTAAGCTGGCCCCTGCTTTGGCCGAAGAGCCAGATTCGTTTGGGGGCGGGGGACACCACCCCATAGACAAGACCGCCAGTCATGCCAGCGCCAAGCCATGGCAAGAACGCCGCAACGCTACCGGACCTGTCGGACATCCCTATGGCACAGGATCCGAACATGCATATGGCACAGGATCCGGACGACGACGACAACGACGACGGTACATTTACCAACGTCGATAAGTACTTTGCCGAACATGGGTACGGTGACGAGTTCTGCGGGCCTCCTTCTCAAGAACCCAACCCTCAAAAAGACGACCGCGATCTAGCTGGTACGGCGGAGAAACCCAATTGCAACAGGCGTCGTCTGGCGTTCAGTTCTCAGGAGACGCCTCCAGCTGCCGCCTTCACCGAGCCTCAGATAGCTGAGGTGCCAAAAATTATCAGCCCCAACACGCTCAAGAAGGCGGTCTGTGAGCAGAACTCGATCCCATTACAGCAGATCAAGAAGAAGGGACGGAAACGAAAGACTAACAAGGGCGCCAGTGCGAGCCAACCGGCACCGAGTATGATCCGTGCTCAGGACGGACCACCTTCACCTAAGGATATCTCGAGGAGGGTGCATGTGGCGGGTAGGTCGATGCTACCGACAAATATGCTCAATGCTGCAACCAGTGCTATGCGGAGTGTGCATGACAGTGTTCTTTCTTTGGAGAAGCGGCGTCTCAGAGAGAATGATGTGGCATACCCGGTTTTCGTGGCCAAGGTGCCAGAGGGCAAGGGCTTTGTGGATAGCGCCGTCGGGGGTACAATCGTCCTGCGATTTGATGACATCTTTGCTATGCTTAACCTTCATCCGCTGCACTACACCTTCGTTCGGCTGTTTTCGCTGAGTATGGAGATACAGATCATTAGAGACAAGACCCCGGACATTGTGATAGTCGACCCCTTCTACATGCGTGCCAAGATCTTGGGCAGCGCTGGGGACCGGCAAGTCACGAGTTCACACCTCGAAGGCGTCATTCTGGCAAACCCAGATAAGGATAACTTCCTCGTGCCTTACTTTCCCGAGTAAGTCATCTCCTAACCGCCCCGTAACATATGATTTCTTAGATTTCGATCATTCTTTTTTTTCTAACATTCCGTGTTCTGTGCAGTGACACACATTGCACACTCATCCTCTTAAGCCCGAAATATTCCATGGCCACGTATCTCGACCCGGACCGTGACTCCAAGATAGACTACACAAATATCAAGAAAGTTCTTGATGATGCTCTCCCCAGCTACGCCGCATCTGGAGGCACCTTTAAGAGGCCAGTTCGTAGGTACGGCAGGCACGTGTTCACCCACAATACGACGTTCCCCTGCGTCAAGCAGCCGCCTGGCGTTCAGAAGGATGCCTACTACGCCCTCCATCACATGCGGGCGATCGTGCGGGACCATAATCACCTTCTGCTACCAAATAATCTCAAAGATTGGGCCGCAAGCTTGGGGGCAATCCAGGACGCGGACATCCGACAAGAATTCTTTCGCATCCAGTCGGAGTTTGCAGAAATCATCCATCAAGATGTCCTTCATACCTCGGGGCAGTTCTACCTCAAATTTCAACCGTCCAACAGCAAGATAGACACAACGCTACAAATGCAGGCTGACAACGCCCGCGACTTCATGACCATCACGACAGACGGCGGCTTCATCCACGCTCCGGTCCCATGAGTCGAGTCGAAAGTTGTGATGCTATGTGTAGTTCTGAAACATTCATTAGCTCATGTTGTAATTAAACTGTAGTGAACTTGTATGTCTCTTTGGTTTGGACAGTCGTTCAACTTAGATGTAATCGATGCTATTTGTTAGTAGGACCATGAATCGTGCTATTAATGTCTTGCTTTTCTCTTCCGATCCTTTTGTTGCATACTTATATATTGCTTATGTATTGTCTGTTGTTTGGCTAGTGCATAGAGATGCCGTCGTATGTCGTGTACAAGGGTAAGGTTCCCGGAGTCTACGACGACTGGGAGGAGTGTCGGAGACAGGTTCACCGTTTCAGCGGTAACAGTTACAAAGGGTACACCACTAGGGCGGAGGCGGAATCTAGATACGCGCGCTATCTAGCGGGAAAGAGGAGGGAGCGGTGGAGGAACCGGATGAAGACCAGTTTCATCGCGATGATGCTCATCGTGATGACCGCATCTCTCTTCTATGTGATGGTAGTTTAGATGATCGATATCGACTTGTAATGTGAAGACAAACTCGCTACTCGCGGTCTCGAGACTTGTAATGTTCTATCTTCGTTCGGTCTTTTGAATTCGGAGACTAATATGATGAATTGTATTCGGAGACTAAACTTCTATTGTATTCGATGAATCTGCTGTTGCTGTGTCCTGCTGCTTATTTTCTGTCCAATAATATATTTTGTAATCTGTGCAAAAATCAGAAAAGAAAAAAAATAATCCCTAATATACATACTAATGGTGCATCACGCCAACGTGCGCCATTAGTATGCCAAAGGATACTAATGGCGCATCCCAGAGCAGTGCGCCATTAGTATGCCAGAGAGTACTAATGGCGCATCACCAAGCAATGCGCCATTAGTATGGCAAAGCACATGGGTATATATGGCCCCCTGGGAGGCATACTAATGGCGCACTGCCAGATGCGCCATTAGGGTACCAGATACTAATGGCGCACCAGCGGTGCGCCATTAGTAAAAATTACTAGTGGCGTGATGCTAGTGGCGCACCAGTAGTGCGCCACTAGTAAGCCTTTTTCTAGTAGTGCTAAGTCTAGTGAAAATTTGTGTGGTGCCCTTTTTCAAAATATTTTTGATAACTGCTTCACAAAATTCCTTTATTTTTAATACTTGAAGACTATTTTAAATTACTGATTTTTCGAACCAATGAGAACTCTTTCCATGGATCGATGACATGGCGCCCATCCATCCATCCCTCTACCCCACATCCATCCATCCATCTATCTACAGAAAAAAGAAAAGAAAAAGATCCCCACCCGAAGCCCAAACCCTAGCTCAGATCCCCCATCGCACCCCTCCTCCCTCATCCCCATCTCCTCGCCGCCGCCGCCACCTCCTCCCCGTCCTCTGCACCACTCCTCGTCGCCAACCTCGCCGCCGCCACCTCTTCCCCGTCCCCTGCACCACTCCCTGATCCCTCCTCCGGCCCCATCCCCGGCCATCCCCGGCCATCCGTCCCAGTCGCTGCTCTCTCTCGGTTCAGTGAGATGGGATCCACTCCCGCAGCCGCCGCTCCACCCTCACCGTCAACGACCCATGCCGCCGCCGCACACCACCGCGCCCTCCCCTCACCTTGGCCCCAAGTCGGGCAGTGCGAGGCGGCGCTTCCAGACCGCGATGGCCGCAACCTTGCCCACTCCGATCTGGATCCATGGTGCACTCCTTCCTCCCTCTGGATCGATGGCCGCAGCCTCGCCGATGGATCCAGCGCCTGCCGGAGACGAGGGCTGCCAGATCCGCGACCTGGGACGCTCCTCCTGTAGGATACGGGAGCAGCACACCGCACCCTGCAGTCGTCGGTCCGGGACGAGCGCAGCAGCTCGAGGAAGCCGGCGACAAACGCCGGCGCTCCTCTGCTCCATCGACCTGGACGGCTGCTACTCCGCCAAAGACGCCGCCTACAGGTTCGCCAACTCCTCTCAGCTCTTGCGCATGTGCTCTGCTCCATCAACGGTTGCAACTATTCCTAATTTTTTGTTCTTGTTCGATTTGGATTTGGATGCAGGAGGTGCTCTACTCTTGCGCATGTCTGGTGGCGTCTCCGGCGCAGTGGTACTTCTTGAGGTGACTGGCGTGACGGCGGCTGTGTATGGCGGTGACCACAAGCTCTCCGGTGAGCGGCTCCCTCTCCTACCTCTAGTTCTCTTTCTACTCCTATAGCATTGCTCTGTTGGTTTAGAACACTAGCAACTGGAGTACTAAAAGCTTACTGATGTAGGAGTAGTGAAAGCTTCATGGTTGATCCTGATTGCTGAACATGGGAGATGTATCTTCTTTTGCATATCAATTACATAGCAGTACTATGTAATGGAACAGTCTATGTACTGTTATTTTTAGGTTAGGTTGAAGTGATTGGTAGGCCTTCGTTAACAAGCAAGCTTCTTTAAATTTCCGTTGTTATTTGCACTATATTCCACGCACGCCTCATGTGAATCTGTGATCGTATCCATAAACCAGTGAATTTATTGCACTATTTGCTTGCTGTGAAGTATCCAATATTTGTTACATTATGTCTTTAAGTAGTAAAATTGAGAATGGCAAGCTAAATTCTTCAACTGAACTGCTCTTTCATTGTACCACGAAATCGGAAATACTGAAGTTTTGTTATGTATAACATTGCTACATGTGCAGGTCCGGCTTGTGGGGATTGTCAGCGGCAAGGCAGAGCGGAACACGGACGTGTCCTTCACGCTCGACGACGGCACCGGCCGTATCGACTTCATCAGATGGTGAGCGCATCTCGGCAAACCGCTTGCTTTTTTACTTCAATTCCAGATGTATTTTAGGGGTACATTCTTAGACTTTTGTTTGGATTCCATTGCTGGATGTTGACTGGATGTGGGATTTGCCTACTGTTGCAACTTCAATCTTCACTACTAGATAGAAATACTGTTGGTTGTTGGTATGACAGTGCTAGATTTGCCTACTGTTGGATGTTTATGATTGTCTAGTACTTAAAATGTTTGAATCGGGGTCAATGTAATCACTTGCTGCATCCTGTTTGTTTGACCGGAGATGCTAATAGGAAAAGCATGTGCTGCTGCTTTTGCTTATCCTCCGCACACAAGTAAAGCACCTGACTGACAACTTCTTATACCACCTGATTGACTACATTGATCTCTTGTTAAATTGGAGAGAAAGATTGCAATTTATGGTGAGACTGATGGTTTGCAGGATGATGGCAAGTTATATATTTTTCTTGAACTTTGTGACCGCTTAGATTGGATCTTGTCTTGATGTTTGAATTTCATTTTGCTTTGGCGCTTTTGCTGGTGATATAACTTCATTGATGTGTGTGCGTGTGTGGCAGCCTGGAGCAGAAGGTGATTCCCTAATGCAAGGTGGCTGACTAGGCGGTGCTCATCAACGCCTACTGCCCCTCTCGCCCCCTAAAGCGCAACTACATGTATGCTTATACTTCCAGCCAAACTCAACAACCTCATCGACGGTCCGTGCTGCTGCCTCCCACAAGTGTTGATGTATGTAGAGAAGCTGGTGAGTTGATGTGTAGCTTCATTTGCCTAATATAAGTGTAATCTAACTGCTCAGAGCTCAAGATAATCTGTGATATGACATGCTACGGTACTAATTGGAACATTTCTGATGCCTGGGAGCCACCCGTCCTTAGTTTCTGCTTTGGTTACTCGCTGTGCTTTGTGATTAAGTGAGCTGTTGTAATCTCCGTACTAGCTTACAAGTTGGAATGCAAAATTGCTTGTGTCAATGCTATGTGTAGTTGTGTCGTGTGTACTACTTTGAAACGTCGGTCTATGGTTGTAGAAGCTCTACTTTATGCTAATACTTGCTTGGTCCTTCATATCAAAGCTTGCATGTACTGTAGAAGCTCTACTTTATGCTAATACTTGCTTGTGTAACATTTTTCATGGCATACTTCTAAATGGACAAGTACGTGCGACTTCCAGCGTCAACGATGATGCGGACCATATGTTCAACTGCAGCCCCATCCATTGCATCGACACAAAGGTATGTACTCTGTCTTGCTGAACAGATATGGGCCTGATGCTTGATGTCCTTATGCCTGATGCATGTATCATGTGACATACACATAATTAACTTTGACATAGTTGCTCTGTTACAGATGATGGCAAGATGAATAGCTAGTGTCTGTTTAATTCGATCATGCACCTGGTAGTTTAATAGGTACTATTGATTGAATATGAATGTTATTCCATATAGTCAAATGGAACTTCGATCTGCTGTAACTTTGAATGATGGTTTTTAAACCTTGTCGTGTATGTGAAACATTCCATGCTCGTTTGCTGCTAAGTTTGTCATATGTGCCAATTCAATTCCCAATTTTGATGAATAGCCATATTCTGGATAAGTAGAACGATCTGGTTAATAATAATAATAAGTAGAATGATAATATACTGGTGTATCTTTACTTTTTATTTTAAAAGTACTCTGTATTCTATCAGTGACATACCTTTTGTTCTCTTTTGAATGCTCAGATGTTTTGCATCAGCCTGTCATTGCTAAGGGAGAAGCGGGACTTGGAGAGGAAATCTTTCCATTAAGCAGATTACATGTTTGGTTGCTGTGAAGTACCAGATAGGCTAGTTCTATTTTTTTCACGTCCTGGAGTATTTCAGCAGCGCCATGCAAATGCATTAGCGTTAGGTTTCTGATTCACCTTTTGTAAAAACTTAGTTAGCCCGCAGTCAGTCAGTAGTAGCTCAGCCAGCCAGCCAGCCTCAAATAGTATTGCTGGAATGAATGCTTGTAATATAATAACATTGCACGTTGCTTTGAAAATGTATGAGAACTGGGCTAGGCCTAAGATAACTTGTGGTGTGATGTGTTGTAATGTCAATGGCATAATATTTTTTTTGGATTGGATCAATTTTTTCGGAACTGGGCTAGGCCCAAGTTATATTGGACAATTATTTTTGAGGGAAAAACATGAGAGGCCCAGCAAAGAAATGTCCTAGAAAAATACATGATCAAATAGAAAACCTGTTGTTAAAAGGCCCATGCAAAGAAATCAAAGGCTGAATTGTTGGGCCAGACCCATGTAGCTAATAAAAGCACAGGAAAAAAATACATTAAAAAGGCCGAATTGTTGGGCTAGACCCATGTAGAAAACCGAATTGGACCGGGCTGATTCTTGTGCCACATCAGCTTGCCACGCTGGATGCCTACGTGGTCTGGGGAGGTTGCTAGTGACCAAAATTTTGGTCGAAGAACCAACGACCTTTTACAGAAGGTCGTTAATTTTAGTTTACGACCGCCAGCTTTTGACCTTCTGTTTTTCGTCAAAAAAGGTCGCAAATGAAAAACAATGACCTTTCAGCGGCCAATAGTGAGGGTCACAAGTTGACATATTTCTTGTAGTGTGCTAGGGTTTCGATTACCAGGGAGCGAATCCGCTTGACCTAGTTCTCAACTTGTTGTTTCTTGAGTTAACCCGCCGCCGGGTCACCCCTTTATATACACAGGTTGATGCCCAGCGGCTTACAGAGTCCCGGCCGGCTCATACACAACGTGTCCGGCTCGGTGACCAAGTAAGCTTGCCTTACAATACAAGTTTATACATATGGCGGTTCATCCTCTTGGGCCTCAAGTCGCCTCTGGGTCTTGGTCTGTCAATAGGCTTGCCAGATCCGCCATCTTCATTTTAAAAGTCGTCAGTGGTACGACCCGGCCCCTCCTGGACAGGTTATACCTAATAGTTATATCCCCAACAGTTACTATCTTCCGAATCCTCATTCCCGACAGGTTCGTCGGGGTTGACTTGTCCCTCCTCCCATTATCCTGTTCGGATGCAGGCTCGACGGGGTCTTCGGGGTGTTCGGCGTCATTCAGAGTGTTATTGTCCCGGTGCCGGTATTGCTTTCCTTTGCGCGACGTGATTTTGAGCGGCGCCGATGGTGCTTCAATGGGTTTGTCCTCAATCGGGTCTTGCCTGTCATCGTCGTCGTCCTTTTTAGGAGTATCTACCATATACACATCCTATGTGGAGGTGGCCGTCCAACGCCCAGTGATAGGCGGATTGTGGCCTGAGTCGGCTTCGGCATCGTTGTCCATACCGTCGATGTCTTCGGAGACGTAGTCTAGCATGTCGGTTAAGTCCCCGACAGTGGCTACCAAGTGGGTGGTGGGTGGGACACAAAATTCCCCGCACTCAGCCCCTAGTTCGGGCTGGGCATAGTTCGGAAGCGACGCTTCGGTGATGGCGAGAGATCGCATTAGGTCCAGAGCTTCGCTTAGAAGTGAAAACTGGACGGGTGGCTGAGGATCTGCGGGCCGGGCCTGATGAACGCTGCTTGGCCATGCCCAACGGACGCAGACCTCAAGGGTTCGGAGTTAACATCCAGAGGTGAGTTCGGCTTTCTGATGATAGGGAGAACCCTGTTTGAGTTCTGGTCCGCCGATAATATGGCCGCCTCTGGGTCTCCGACAAGGAGCTCCATAGTAGGGGGGAGTCCGGTGAGGTTAATACTCCCGTCTTCGGACGAGGTGGTCTGCTCTGGATCTAAGGCCAGGGCAGGAATGATAGTTGATCCTTGAACGGTCCCTGATGGTGGATCCGACGGGTTTCCTTCTTGCAGATGAGGAATAGCGGGCGAGGCCTTGACGCTTCGAAGATCAAGTCTCCTCGGATATCAGCGACATAATTCAGGCTTCCGAACCTGATCTGATGACCAGGGGCATAGTTATCGATCTGTTCAAGGTGACCAACTGAACTGGCACGCAGAGCGAAGCTGCCAAACACAAAAAGTTGACCAGGGATAAAAGTTTACCCAGAAAAAGCATCGTTGTCGACGATCGAATGAGCCATCGAACCTTCTGCCGACGACACAGTGGAACTCTCAATGAAAGCACCAATGTTGATGTCAAAACCGGTCGATCTCGGGTAGGGGGTCCCGAACTGTGCGTCTGAGGATCGAAGGTAACAGGAGACAAAGGGGACACGATGTTTACCCAGGTTCGCGCGCTCTTAATGGAGATAAAACCCTACTTCCTGCTTGATTGTCTTTGATGAGTATAGGGGTTACAAGAGTTAATCTACCTTGAGATCGTAATGGCTAAACCCTAGCTGTCTAGCCTATGTAAATTCTGATAGCCTCTACGGACTAAACCCTCCAGTTTATATACACACCGGAGGGGTCTAGGGTCGTATAGAGTCGGTTCACAAGGGAAGGTAATTACATATCCGGACACCAATCTTGCCATCCACGCATAGGAGAGTCCTATCCGGACATGGGGGGGACGTCTTCTGCCTTGTATCTTCATGGCCCATCAGTCCGGCCCATATCACATAGCCCGGACACCCGACGATCCCCTAATCCAGGACTCCCTCACTAATAAAATAGTTTTGTAGAACTCAGTGGGAGCTATATAAAGTTTTCAATCCTGTATGTCTATGACCTATTATGGAATAGAAACAATATAAATTTCCTAAAGCACATAACAAAAATGATTTTGAAACACTTTTTCCATCAAAGTGTAAAGAAAAAAAATTGGGCAGGAAAGAATCTATGAAGATAGATTAAGGTGTCTGGTTAAGCTAAAAAAAGTTTATATATATATTTTGGCAAAATTTTAAAATAGTTTTTAAATAGAGAAAATTGTTTTCTCTAAATGTCATATAACTTGATGCTTATGAATGATAAGCTTGGAAGATAATTTTTTCTTGATAAGTTATGATATATATATAATGGCTGGAGTATATTTACTAAAAGTTATTAACTAAAATATCAAGGAACTCAAAGAATAAAATGTCTATTCTGAGGTATTGAAGTTGAAATTCATTATTAAGAATATATGAAATATCAAACTTCATAGTTCTTATGATTGGGCTTTAATAATTTAGAATTATTTATGAACAAATTTGTTGAATCTATAAATGATAAGGATATACGTCTTGAAAACATGAGATGTTTCAATTTTATCTGAATCAAGAATTGTCTTGATATAAATGTTTTGTCTGAATAAATATTGCAAGAGTTGTAAGTGACCCATAAAGGTTATGCAAGAAGAATCTCTGTAAAATGGGTTAATTCAAGATATGATCAATAAGAGTCTTGACATAAAATTATTATGATCATAAATCCAATAATATTTTATTTTGAATAAAATATTATGGCTGAAAAAACTACATGGATTAAGATCTAGGAATCAGACAATAATGGCACAAATATCACAAAGTTTTTTGAGTGTGCCAAACTAATGACGAAGGCTCTACCACAAGCAATGCATTAATAACACAAGATAAGTTATTAAGTGTTATGAACTAGTTTATTGACTCTAGTGCAAGTGGGAGACTGTTGGAAATACGCCCTAGAGGCAATAATATTGTATTATTATATTTCCATTATTCATAATTAAGAGTTTATATTTCATGCTATAACTATTATGATCCTGGAATATGCGATTCAGTGGAAAACTCATATGCACGTGTGGAATGATAAACGGTCAAACAATAGGTTCCCGGTCTAGCCTTTAGGACTGGCTCAAGTGCTGTTGGTGATCACGTTTTCCGGATCTTAGGATATCTTTATGTGCAACGATATTCCTAAGACAACATTGAGGGTATGACGTTAGAGGAACGATCATATTGAATCGACCCAATCTTGTGTGTTATACTTTGTGATGTCAGGACCCCGATTCTAAGTCACACCGATCTAGCATGTAACACCTCATATCACTTTGCAGCCTCACGCACGGTATTCCCACGGGTGTCGCCTTACTTGGCCCGGCACCATTTGCGCCTTTTGGCTCACGTATATGATAGTGTCGCTAGCATCCATATGACAGAGAATCCGGGCCGACATGACTAGTCGTGAACCCAAAGTGGCACTAACTTACGGGGACAGGCATACATGAAACAACATCGAGCATGTCGGTCATCAGCGTGTGAATTCGGGCTGTAGCAACTGGGCTAACAGGACTCCGGGAACCCGGGCTGTAGCAGGCTAGTAGGACTCCGGAAGTCACCGCGTGACATTTCCCCGAAGGGACAGACACAGGAACGATGTGAATCACATGCCGGCCAGTCTAAGTGTTCCGGAGCAGTAGTGCTGGGCTAGCAGGACTCCGGTAAACCGGGCTGTAGCAGACTACCATGGCTCAGTGGAAGCACCAAACTACATTTCCCCATAAGAGAGGCTACCAAGGATAGACAACTAGGTTGTCGGACCCCACACATACCAAGCATTTCAATCATACACACAATATGCTCGATATGTGCAAATACAACATGGCATCACAACAAGACTCTACGACTCAGAGTATTTATTCATTAGGCTCTGAGGAGCCAAGTATTTCAAACATAGGTCTCATGACCCAACATACAGAGCATACAAGCAATAAGCGGAAGCATAAATATGTCTGAGCATAGACAACTACAAATGAAAAAGGCTGAGAAGCCTGACTATCTACAAGACCCTCCCAAGGGTACAAGATCGTAGCTGAGGTAACAAGCTAAACGTCGAAGCCCACACGGAACTACTAGCGAGACTGAAGTCCCTCTGCAAAAACATAAAATAAGCAAACGTGAGTACAAATGTACCCAGCAAGACTTACATCAGAACTAGCTACATATGCATTGGTGTCAACAAAGGGGTGGTGGAGTTTGACTGCAGCAAGCCAGCTTTGACTCGGTAGCTATCCTGAACTACGACTGCAAGTAACTCTTTTGAGGTGGCGCACACGAGTCCACATATTCACCATATCAATACACCACTATGGATTCGCTCCCGTCTCCCTACGAGAACACCATCCATAGCACTCACGCTTATCTTGCGTATTTTAGAGTATCCACTTTCACTTGTCTATGAACTATGCAGGCAACCCAGAAGTCCTTTACCGCGGACACGGCTATTCGAATAGATGATGTTAACCCTGCAGGGGTGTACTTCTTCACACACGCTCTCGCCACTTACCACCATGTACACGTCGTGTATCTCGGCAACCTTCAAGCGGAAGCCTGGCGAGGGAGTCGGCCATGACCTGACTAACCACACAAGTCTCTAGTCCAGGTTTATGGCCTATTCGGGTTCCATCCGCAAGGAGATCCGGCCGGGGTGTCGCTCACGGCCCCAAACGATGTGTGCAGGGTTCCCAAGCTCACCTCGACGGATGGATCTATGCTTTGTACACCGTGCCATGGTGCCTAGTCTATCCCAAGCTCACCTGTATCGGGTACCACTTGGTAGACTACTAACACAACCTACAAACACCAGAAACTAGTTGCAACTCCTGGACAGAGATCAAGTTGATTAATAAGTCGAGAGAGCTTGGAGTTCCCAGAGCCCAATGTGTGGTAGTAGCTGTTCATGGATCACAAACACAGAACTCAGTTCCTAAGGACGGTTTCAATGAGACAACCCACCATGTACTCCTACATGGCCTCTCACCGCTACCTTTACCAAATCGTGTTCACACACTTAGCTCTCAATAGTAGGACCTGTTCACCACATTCCAATTCATTCCTGATGAATCAGACCTGACTCAACTCTAAGCAATAGCAAGCATGAAAACAAGCATGAATGAGTAGGCACATCAGGGCTCAAACAACTCCTACTTATGCTAGTTGGTTTCATCTATTTACTGTCGCAATGACAGGTCATGCAGAGGAAAGGGGTTCAACTACCGCAACATGTAACAGTTGAATCTTTGTTGTCCTAATGCAGTAAAAGAGAGCAGGAGCGATAGAGTGGGATTGTATCGGAATGAACAAGGGGGTTTTGCTTTCCTGGCACTTCTGAAGATAATATAGCTCTTCATCAGTGTCATCGATCACGTCGTCGGTAACAATGTCTACTCTGAGGGAATAGGTACCGGCAACAGAGACAAAGAACAATCAATGCAATGCACAATATGATGCATAATCATGACATGGCAATATGTTGTGATTTGAACTAATGCAACTAAAACCAGATTAAATGAAGTTGGTTTGAACCAAAGATTCAAATTCAACTCCACATGTGATTATTTAAATGTCACTTATTTGATTTGACCTGTTCAGCAGGCATAAGTTGTTCAAACATGCATGATAATGCCATAAATAGATTCTTTGGATTTTTCTGATCATTTTTCATATATAATTTATTTCATTCTAAGTTACGGTTTATTTTATATGATTTTTAGAAGTTTTGGATATTTTTTGAAATAAACAAATCATTTAAGATTTATTTAAAAATGCAGAAAAGGATTACTGCGTCAGCTTGACATCATGATGATGTCAGCAAGTCAATAGAGCCTGTCCGGGTCAAGCCTGACCAGTGGGGCCCACTGGTCAGTGACTTAGCTAATTAACTGGGTTAATTAGCATTAGGTTAAACCTAATTATACTGTCAGTGAGGCCGGGGCCCGCATGTCAGTGAGTCAGTTGCTTAACTAATCTTCAATTAGTAATTAAACCTAATTAGTAGGGCCATGGGCCCACCTGTCATTGACCCAGGGAGTCAAACCACTGGTCAAACGAGGTCAACCCCGCTGGAGTTGACCCGCGGCTTGTCGCCGGCGAGGCCAGGGACGACGGAGGGCTTTGGAAAACGCTCGCAGGGCTCAGTTTTGGACGCGGTTAGTTGCGTTCGAACGCACGGAGTGGTGCGCGTTGAACGGTGGCAGTGGGAGGTGCTGGGGTGGTCGGGAACGATGGCGGGGAGCATGTCCGTGACGGCCGGAGTTCGGGCGACCACGGGTTGGATGCTGCAGCGAGCAAGCGGGCTAGTTTTTGCACTAGGCATGCTCTACGGGGCACTACGAACGCGTTGGGCTCGCGAGGGTGACCAAATGGTCACCGAAACTATGCCGTCGGCGAGCTCAGGCGGCTGCTTGCTACGGCCTTCTATGAAACGATGGCTACGGCGAGCGGCAAGCCACAGAGTTAGGGGGAAAATGTGTAGAAGCTCACGGTGGGTCGGAAGAGGTAGACGGCGAGCTCGGGGAGGCAGAGATGGCGGCGAATCGACGAGCACGGCCTTCGGTGACCGAGGAGGAAGAAGGTAGAGTAGCCGGTGATGCAGGCCGTACCAGCGCTCGGGGCCAGGGTGGGGCGAAGCAGCGGTCGACGGCGGTTCTTGCAGACACGGAGGGGCGGCGAGGGGAGCATAGTGGGCGCGGCTATGGCGGAAGCGAGATCGAGCACGCGTCGGCCATGATGTCAGGGGAGGTGAAGGAGAGAGCAAGGGGAGAATGAGAGGTCGGAACAATCGGGACGGCACCGAGGAGAAAATCCGCGGCGTCGCGCTGTCCCGTGGACGCAGGCAGGCAGCTGGTGGCGTGGCGCTCTCGCGGTGCGCGCGCGTCGGCCACATGCCCAGCCGAATGGCGCCAGGAGGACGACGGCGGTGGTGGGCTGGCCCAGCTGGGCCGCTGGTAGGTTTCTCTCTCTCTCTTCTATTCCTGTTGTCTGTTTTCTGTAATTTGTTTTGAATTAGTTTTGGACACTAAATCATTTTTGTTGGTTCTGATAGTTCTTGTAGGGAGTAGTTGGATTATTCCAAATCCCTTCACCAAAGATCAGAATTATTGGACATATATTAATTAATTAACAAATATATATCCAATGTAAATAGTTATTGATTTAATTCAACGGCCCAAAATAAATATCTCTGAGATTCCAAAAATATTGTTTTGAGTTTTACCTCTTGCCAATATTTTCAGAGACTAAGAGGAACATTTTCCTGGACTTCTTTGAAAATATTTTAATGTTGATTATTTTTGAAGTGATTTCTGAGGGTTTCAACTAACCTCAATTCAATTTTTAGAAATTTTAGACATGAAGCATGAGTGCAGATGCAACTATTCACTCAGGTATTCTAGGGCTGTGACAACTCACCCCCACTAAACAAGAATCTCGTCCCGAGATTCAAGACGTGAGGTATGAAGACAGAGGGGACACAAGGCTAACACAACTTCATGATCCAATTGTCCTTCTCGAAGATGTTGATTCACTGCTTCAAATTGATTTTGACGTCTTTGTTTTCGAGATCTTCATCCAACACGACAATGAGAAGAAAGGGAAACTCTAAAGAGTCAATCTTCTAGAAGATCGAGCAACTCAAAATCAACTCATGGAATGAGACGTGGAAAACATCTCTTGAGCTGGGACACAAAACATAAATCAAGATGGATGGATGGATAGTAACAGATGACGAAAGCTCGATTTGGTAGGCAACAATTCCACGCTTAGGAAGATGGCGCACTACATTCAAAGTAGCGAGGAGATAATTGCCTTGATTCCATAACGGGACATCTTGGGGAAGGTGACTCGTGGAAGTAATCCCTTAAGTGGCAAAAGAATTACTTTTGATACAAAGATCATTGAAACTCTCTAAACAGCCTAAGGAAAAGCACAACGATCTTGTGAAGGAGCTTGAAGAAATGGCATACTCATACTAGAATGGATGATGTGGACTACCTTGTTGAAGACAACGCAATGGATGTTTTTTTTTGCTTATCATCAGAAATGGATGGGACCCATGGTAGGACCACTTCTGAAGATGATCCTGTACAGCAATTACTGAGAGGGGCAGCCCATGGGAAATTGGCACAATGGCGGTGCAAGCTAGGAACAAAATGCAAATGTTGGGAATGTTCCAACTATCATATCTGCCTGAGATTCAGATCTGGTTGGTAACAGGATATTTCAGACAACATGTCTCGAAAGAAAGTTTGCAACACAAACCGACGAGATGGCGTTGCGAGATTCTCAGGGAATGAACTATGATAGCAAGCTCCAAAACATGAGCTGATTCTGCTACATACATGTGAACACACTGTCCCAGACAAGCATGACCACGTAGTAGTCTTATAATAAAACACTACCGAGTTCAGGTGGGGAACCATCAACGAGGATATCGAAGTCTTGTGCATGAACTAGTATTCGCACAGCAACTCCTTTTTCTTGAACAATTCAATCAGTGGCTTTGTGTGCTAGGGAATACATATGGAATGAAGATGATCAGTCTATCAGACCATAGATACTTCACACGGGCATGACTGACTTGGGATGATTCCAAAGGAAGCAAAACAATCTTTCTCGAACTCACGGCGGCAACTTGCATCGATTGCACGTGAACTAGAGGAAGTCACTTCTCTCATCCAAACATATACCTCATGGACGGGACACGAAGGCATTGTTTACAAAGTTTCCAACACTAGCTTAATGTCAACAAAATCATGGAGAGGATAAGGATGTTGTCGATGGGCTCAACAACAATTCATCCAGGTTTCCATACAAATGGAATCCCACAACTATGTGAACAAGGAGACAGTATTGGTCAGACCCAAAGATGTAATGGTGTATGCTCGAGGGATCAACCACGAGTAAGACAACATAACGAACACCATTGGTTCTGATTTGATTTGAGGATAGCCCACACTCAAATCAAAGTTTGGACAAGACAATAGATCCAACAATTGATCACGAGGATCAATCAATGAAGATATCATTTTTCTTCAACACACACACACACACACAAAAATATCCCTTTGGAATGAACTAAGTCAGACAAGTTTTTATCTTCCAACTCTCCAAGTTGTTGTTTGGCTTAACCAACTAGCTCAGGGGTATCCAACACGGATTCTTGGAGAAAGGGTGGTTTATAAGAAAACCGGCTTGATCACGAACTCAACATAGCGGTCAGGTCACTAGTAGAAAAGAGGGCTTTGGTTCAGGCCGGGTCAGCCCATTAGTCCCGGTTCAGTCCAGAACCGGGACCAATGGGGGCACTGTCCCGGTTCGTGAGGCCAGGGGCCTGCCGGGCCTCGTGGGGGCATTGGTCCCGGTTCGTCTGGCCCCTTTGGTCCCGGTTGGTGGGACAAACCGGGACCAATGGGCCTCGCTCCTAGCCCACCACCATTGGTCCCGGTTGGTGGCTTGAACCGGGACCACAGGCTGCCCTTTAGTCCCGGTTCATGCCACGAACCGGGACCTATGAGGTGTCTATATATACCCCTCACCCGCGAGCAGAGCACTCCAGTGCTCTGTTTTTCTCTGGCCGGCGAGGGGAGGGCTTTGTGGTGCTCTAGCTCACCTCCTATGCACATGAGGTGTTCGATGAAATGCCCGAGCCACAATAGTTAAGCTTTCTTCTCTCGAAGCTCGACCTCAAAGCTCCATTTTCCTCGAGATTTGTCTAGGTTTAGCGGCCCGTCACGTCCCATTCCCGTCTTCACCGCCGTCGATCGCCCGCGCCGATCTCGTCGCCGGCAACACCGTGGTGAGCCTCTTGTTCTTATCTTCTTTCTGAAAGAAAAAAATGCTTACTTTAGATAGATACTTGTCTAATTTTCTTACTATTGTATTGCTTGTTATTATATAGTGCGATGGTTTTGGTATCCGCCCCCGTCGGCCCTCGTCCTGTCTATGATTCAGATGTGGTATATATTATCTTTATAACTATTGGTTCATTTATTGTTTATGAAAATTATGCCGACCAACGTGACATAGATTTTATTTATCTAGGAGGTATGTGAACCGGAAATTCCAACCGACCCTATTGTCGAGAGGTTAAATTTAGTTGAAGAAGAAAACAATTTCTTGAAGGAAAAAATAAAAAAAGTTGAGGAGGAGAAGATGATATTGGAGTTGCATGTTGCGGATGTCGTCGATGATCACAAGATCAAGATGGATGCAATGCGCTTGAAGATTAGAAAGATTAGAAAATATGCCATTCATACCGAGGCTTGGTATCATTATGCCGTCGGATCAATTGTTACCTTGGTTGCGATTATGATCGCATTTGTTTTCGCGTTGAAATGTTTTACATAGTTTCAATGTATGGTTTAATTAATTAGATGCTCTGGAGAGCTATATGTTGTTAGATGAGAACTATGTATGTACTTTGGTTTTAATGTGATGATGAACTTCTATTAATTTGGTCACTTAATTATCTATTCATGATGTTCTGTAATGGTTTTTGACACACTTAATTATATATAATGCATGCAGATGAACCGGCAATGGATGTACGGTGATAGACACACCTTCGAGTACATTAAGGGCGTGCATGATTTTCTCGAAGTGGCTAAGGCAAACAAGCAGAAAGGTTTTATGTGTTGTCCATGCCCTACATGTGGGAATACGAAGTCTTACTCTGACCGGAAAATCCTTCACACCTACCTGCTTTACGAGGGTTTCATGGCACACTATAATGTTTGGACGAGGCACGGAGAAATAGGGGTTATGATGGAAGACAGCGAAGAAGAAGAGGACGATGACAACTATGTGCCCCCTGAATATGGTGATGTTGCAACGGGGGAAGCTGCTGAAGATCAAGAGGAACCAGACGATGTGCCCAATGATGCTGCAACGGGGGAAGCTGCTGAAGATCAAGAGGAACCAGTGCCCGATGATGATGACCTTCGCCGGGTCATTGCCGATGCAAGGACGCAATGCGAAAGTCAAAAGGAGAAGCTGAAGTTCGATCGCATGTTGGAGGATCACAAAAAAGGGTTGTACCCCAATTGCGAAGATGGCAACAAAAAGCTCGGTACCGTACTGGAATTGCTGCAGTGGAAGGCAGAGAATGCTGTGCCTGACAAAGGATTTGAGAAGCTATTGAAAATATTGAAGAAGAAGCTTCCAAAGGATAACGAATTGCCCGACAGTACATACGCAACAAAGAAGGTCGTATGCCCTCTAGGATTGGAGGTGCAGAAGATACATGCATGCCCTAATGACTGCATCCTCTACCGCGGTGCGTACAAGGATCTGAACGCATGCCCGGTATGCGGTGCATTGCGGTATAAGATCAGACGAGATGACCCTGGTGATGTTGACGGCGAGCCCCCCAGGAAGAGGGTTCCTGCGAAGGTGATGTGGTATGCTCCTATAATACCACGGTTGAAACGTCTGTTCAGAAACGAAGAGCATGCCAAGTTGATGCGATGGCACAGTGAGGACCGTAATCAAGACGGGAAGTTGAGAGCACCCGCTGACGGGTCGCAGCGGAGAAAAATCGAGAGAAGGTACTGGGCTGAGTTTGCAGGTGACCCAAGGAACGTATGGTTTGGTTTAAGCGCGGATGGCATTAATCCTTTCGGGGAGCAGAGCAGCAATCACAGCACCTGGCCCATGACTCTATGCATGTATAACCTTCCTCCTTGGATGTGCATGAAGCGGAAGTTCATTATGATGCCAGTTCTCATCCAAGGCCCTAAGCAACCCGGCAACGACATTGATGTGTACCTAAGGCCATTAGTTGAAGAACTTTTACAGCTGTGGAATGGAAACGGTGTACGTACGTGGGATGAGCACAAACAGGAGGAATTTAACCTGCACGCGTTGCTGTTTGTAACCATCAACGATTGGCCCGCTCTCAGTAACCTTTCAGGACAGACAAACAAGGGATACCACGCATGCACGCACTGTTTAGATGGCACTGAAAGTATATACCTGGACAAATGCAGGAAGAATGTGTACCTGGGCCATCCTCGATTTCTTCCGACCAACCATCAATCTCGAAAGAAAGGAAAGCATTTCAAAGGCGAGGCAGATCACCGGAAGAAGCCCGCCATGCATACCGGTGATCACGTACTTGCTATGGTCAATGATTTACACGTAATCTTTGGAAAGGGTCCCGGCGGACTAGCTATTCCGAATGACGCTGAGGGACACACACCCATGTGGAAGAAGAAATCTATATTTGGGACCTACCATACTGGAAAGACCTAGAGGTCCGCTCTTCAATCGACGTGATGCACGTGACGAAGAACCTTTGCGTGGACCTGCTAGGCTTGTTGGGCGTGTATGGTAAGACAAAAGATACACCTGAGGCACGGGAGGACCTGCAACGTTTGCACAAAAAAGACGGCATGCCTCCGAAGCAGTATGAAGGTCCTGCCAGCTACGCTCTTACGAAAGAAGAGAAAGAAATCTTCTTTGAATGCCTGCTTAGTATGAAGGTCCCGACTGGCTTCTCGTCGAATATAAAGGGAATAATAAATATGCCAGAGAAAAAGTTCCAGAACCAAAAGTCTCATGACTGCCACGTGATTACGACGCAACTGCTTCCAGTTGCATTGAGGGGGCTTCTACCGGAAAACGTCCGATTAGCCATTGTGAAGCTATGTGCATTCCTCAATGCAATCTCTCAGAAGGTGATCGATCCAGAAATCATACCAAGGCTAAGGAGTGATGTGGCGCAATGTCTTGTCAGTTTCGAGCTAGTGTTCCCACCATCCTTCTTCAATATCATGACGCACGTCCTAGTTCATCTAGTCGACGAGATTGCCATTCTGGGGCCCGTATTTCTACACAATATCTTCCCCTTTGAGAGGTTCATGGGAGTCCTAAAGAAATATGTCCGTAACCGCGCTAGGCCAGAAGGAAGCATCTCCATGGGCCATCAGACAGAGGATGTCATTGGGTTTTGTGTTGACTTCATTCCTGGCCTTAAGAAGACAGGTCTCCCTAAATCGCGGTATGAGGGGAGACTGACTGGAAAAGGCACGCTAGGAGCGGACTCAATAATATGCAGGGACGGGCATTCTTGGTCTCAAGCACACTACACAGTTCTACAGAACTCTACCTTGGTGACCCCGTATGTCGATGAACACAAGAACAGTCTGCGCTCCAAACACCCGGAGCAGTGTGACGACTGGATTACATGTGAACACATCAGGACTTTCAGCAGTTGGTTGGAAACACGTCTTAGAGGTGACACCACAGTTTGTGATGAGTTGTACTCGTTGTCCAGGGGACCATCTTCGACTGTATTGACTTACAAAGGATACGAGATAAATGGGAACACATTTTACACGATCGCCCAAGATCAAAAGAGCACCAACCAAAACAGCGGTGTCCGCTTTGATGCAGCAACCGAGAGGGGAAAGGACACATATTATGGTTACATAGTGGACATATGGGAACTTGACTATGGACATGATTTTAAGGTCCCTTTGTTTAAGTGCAAATGGTTCAATCTGTCAGGAGGCGGGGTACAGGTAGACCCACAGTACGGAATGACAACAGTGGATGTGAACAATCTTGGGTACACTGACGAACCGTTCGTCGTAGCCAATGATGTGGCACAGATTATCTATGTGAAGGACATGTCTACCAGACCGAGAAAAAGAAAAGATAAGGAAGCGAATACATCATACGATGAGCCAAAGCGCCACATAGTTCTTTCAGGAAAAAGGTACATTGTGGGAGTGGAGGGCAAGACAGACATGTCTGAAGATTATGAAAAGTTTCATGAAATTCGTCCCTTCAAAGTCAAGGCTGACCCAAGCATCCTGATAAACGATGAAGATTATCCATGGTTACGGCGCAATAAGCAAATGACACAAGCGAAGAAAAAGTGAAGACTTTCTCCCGCAACTATTATGATGATACCATGCCAACTTTGTAACAGACGAGTATGATACCATTGTCCATTTTGTACACGAAGTGCATCCAGTTTTTGCCGTAACCCTCTCATCTTCCCTGCACATGCTATGTGGATGAAATGATGATACCATGCCAACTTTCAACCTTTTCAGAGTTCATTTGAAATGCTTTTCAATTTTAGGGTCTTATACCTCAAAATAATCAGTAAATGCATGAAAAATGGTGCATGAAAAATAACAAATAAAATAAATAAGTAATTAGAAACAAAATAATATAAACTTTAATAAAATATATAAGTAGAAACAAAATAAAATAAACTTTAATAACATAAATAAAATTTATGAAACTAAAATTATCAAAGTATTTTCTGTTCAAAACATTATAAGCAACCACTAGTATTATTGAAACTAAAATTATATAAAATCGATGCAACTAAAATTATCGAAGTATTTTCTGTTCAAAATCATTGAAAGCAAAAAGAATTTTCATAAAGAACTTTTTTTGTTAGAAACTTTAATAGCAAAAAGAATTATCATAAAGTAAAATAAATAAGTAATTAGAAACAAAATAAAATAAAATAAATAAGTTTTTTGTTGAAAGTAGAAACAAAACAAAATAAATAAAGCAAAAAAAACAAAAAAACAGGCAAAAAATAAAAATTAAGCCACCTACTGGGCCACCACGGCCTGAATACGACTAGAAACCCATCCATGGGCCAGGATTCAGGCCTGCAGAAGGCCCAGTAGGCCCACAGGCATGTACAGAGAGGTTAGGCCCGTAAGCCTGCTTTAGAGAGGAGCTCGACAGCTCAGGCGCGCCGCACCTTATAAACAGGTGCGGCTCTCTCTCAGCTAGCGAGGTGGGACTAAACTCCCACAACCACGCCGCTGTGCAGGGCTTTCCGTCCCGGTTGGTGGCACCAACCGGGACTAAAGGGTGCCTTTGGTACCGGTTGGTGGCACCAACCGGGACCAATGCCCCCCTTTAGTCCCGGTTGGTGCCACCAACCGGGACCAAAGGCCGCCGCTTCCCGCCCTTTGGGCTGCTGAAAAGAGGCCTTTGGTCCCGGTTGGTGGCACCAACCGGGACTAAAGGTAGGATTGGTCCCGGTTGGTGCCACCAACCGGTACCAATGCCCTGGATATATAAGCAAACACTTAGCAGTTTCGACCAAATCCATCACTTCTTCACCCCCGACGCCCCTGCTCCTCCTCGCCGTCGCCGCCCGACGCCCCTGCTTCACGTTGCCGTCGCCGCCCGACGCGGACGCCGTTAGGCTGCTCGACGTCGCCGTCGCCGCCGCCACCGACTCAACGTCGCCGCCGCCGCCGCTTTCGCCCTCTGCCCCGACGCCCCTGCTCCTCCGAGTCGCCGTCGCCGCCCTCTGCCGTCGCCGTCGCCCCTGCTCCACCGTGCCCCGCCGCCCCCTGTGAGCACCAGCCTGCTCCCGCGCCCCTCCCCTGTCCCGCGCCCCGCCCCGCCGGCGCTGGCGCCGGCCCCTCCGCCCCTGCCCTTAGATGTTTTTACATGTTTTTACATGTTTTTTAGATTATTTTAGTTTATGTTTAGTTTAGTTTTAAGATTAGGAAAATTTCAGATGTGTAGTAATATTTATTTAGATGTGTAGTTAACTTAGATGTTGTAATTTGTTCATAAAAATTGTGCACTTTTGTCTAGAAACTTTATTTTTTTTCATATTTACGAAAATGTAGAGTGAAAACGAAAACAAACATATAAGAAAAAACAAAGGAAAAAATGAAGAAGGAAAAGAAAATCGCCCGGCCCGGCCACCACCGCATTTTCATAAAGTGTTTCCACCGAGTCCATGTCGCACCGATCGAGCACCCGCGGGGAAGCAAGTCTTTTTTTAAGGTAGTTCTTTGTTAAAGTGAGGGGGGACGTCGGACATTACATGAGGCGGGGGGGGGGGGGGGGCGTCGGACATGACATGAGGGGGGACGTCGGAAAAAATAAGAAGAGGAAGAAGAAGAAGAAAAAAAGAAATCTTCCACTCCTCTATTCCTTCTTCTTCTCCTCTTTTTTTTCTTCTTTTTTATCGGGAATGAGGGTGTCGAGGATCGCCGAGCGGTCGAGGATCGGGAACTAGGGCGGAGGGTCGAGGGTCACCGAGGGGTCGAGGGTCGTCAAGGGTTCGAGGTGCGAGGGTCGTCGAGGGGTCGAGGGTCGAGGAACGCCGAGGGGTTTTGTTGAATCCTTTGACACTAGCTAGACAAACGTGAAGCGTGCCGAGGCCACCCCAAACCTGGGAGAAGCTAGGTCTATGTTATGCAGATTGAAGATCGCCGAATTAAGTCTCTCTATATAGGTCAGCTCTTTCATTGCATGTATTTATAATTATCCTCACTATATTATGCAGATTGAAGATCGCCGAATTGAAGAAAAGACAAATTGGTGATATTGGGTTCATTAACACAAATCTCATAGATGCAATTGAGGTTAAATATCATGCAGAAAATACCGAGGCCAACTTGCTACGATCATTGGTAATAAATGAAAACAAAGATATAATACTCTTTCCTTACAACTTCAAGTGAGTGTTACTGTCTTGTGCATATTCGGTTTCCCTTATTAGTCTAGGTTATAGTAATGCAATTGATGACTTATGCATGCGTGCGCAGCTTCCACTATATTCTCCTAGAGATTAAGCTTGAGCAGGGAGTAGTAACCGTCTTAGACTCGAGACGAAAAGATTTCCAGGACTATGCAGACATGACTCAAATGCTCGAGAAGTAAGTTAAATCGATCATTATCCACCATATCAGCAACTTTGTTCATTTCCTAATATCAAGTAATTGTTTTCTTTGTCTGGTAGGGTTTGGAGAAAATTCACCAAAAAAGCTCCGGGACTGCCGAAGAAGCTGCAATTTAGACACCCGAAAGTAAGTACTATAGTAGCATGTTCCGCGCATCTCCTAGTGATTCAAGCGCTAGTTTCATCAATACCATTTAGCATGCTTGTTTATCAGTTTGATTGACCTCTATTTCTTGTAAAGTGGTTGTGGCAGGAACCCGGGAATAATTACTGTGGATACTACGTTTGCGAGTCCATCCGCTACATGACCTGTGAGCGGGGCTACTCTGACGAACAATATGAAGTGCGTAAGCAATAATATTCACATTTTTATTTTATTACCATCATTTGTGTCGAGTTTCATTTATTCATATATATATGTATTGACCCCCTTCTTCAAATTAGATCTTTCGGATGCGGGATGAACTCCTAGCACCAGATCGTATGCGAGCAATTCAAGAGGAATTGGCGGCATTCTTCCTTGACCACATGATCGCTGAAAACGGAGAATACTATGTGGACCCTGTGTTCTTACAATTTAATTAGGAGATTATATTGTAAGAGATAATTACTGTATATATGTAGCCGGTAGTGTCGGATAGAAATACGAGAACTTGTTGTTCGACCAATCTCTCGGAGAAGGAGAGGTGGTCGATATCACTTCTCTCTGTATGCATATGTTCATGACGATCTTTTGTTTCCTTCATTTGCTTACTAGCTAGCGTGTCTAGTCCTCTCCATACGTATATAGTACGTAGCGTCGACCAAGCATGGAGATAAGAGAGGACACTTCTCTCTATTAATTAGCTAGCTAACACAATATATGAAACACCTAAAATAACCCCCCAAAACCCCCAACCCCCCCCTTTCAAAAAAAACAAAAACCCCAGTCACTGAAATGCTGACGCGTGGATGCCTATTGGTCCCGGTTAGTGCCACCAACCGGGACCAAAGGCCCTCCTGCCTGGGCTCGCCGCACCGGCCACGTGGAGGCCCATCTGTCCCGGTTCGTGTAAGAACTGGGACTAAAGGGTTAGGGCATTAGTAACGACCCTTTAGTCCCGGTTCAAAAACCGGGACAAAAGGCCCTTACCAACCAGGACAATAGGCCCTTTTTCTACTAGTGGGTGACAACCTGGTAACACTTCCAAGAAGATATTCGGAAAATCACGAACCACCGATATGTTATTAAGCTCGAGAACAATCTTGCTTTCCAGGCAAGATGATATAATTAAAAGAGCGAGGGATTGACACAATCCTAACTCTTTGATCGAAGAGTGCACCAGGAAATGTGGACTAGGTAGCACGATCAATCTTAGGATGATGATTCAATAACCAACACGCTAAGAATGAAATTGTTGTCCATTCGCTACCAAGCAACGGGGTTGCTAGTAGTATTGATTTCACACATCATAGTTCACTTGTCATCATTCCAGTTGCGACAACACGGGGACCGAGGAATGAAAAATGATGGCGAGAAGTACCACTGTATCAAGAGTTCATAGGATGGTGTGCAATTCCCATGATATTCTTGATATAAAGATGGTAATACTCCAAGGTAGAACAGAACAAAAACTAGATTGGCATTTTGATCTGTGGAATACAACTACTTTGACTCAATCCTAGAAATGGATGAGGTACTGGAGTTTGATTTTCCTAGTCATTCCGGGATAGAATGGCTTGACGGAACGCAAGAGTAAAGGCAATGATGAACGAATGCACGCATACTCTTGACTATCAATTGATAGATGAAGGTCAGAAAACAACTAAAGAGGGACAAATCAAAGGAACGTATGATTTTCTGAGTTGTGGATGCATAGATTCGTATGTCAAACCAAGTTCAACAGGTTTCTTTCGGATAATCCATGCGGAGAGGTAGAATTGGCAGAGTTACAAAATAGAATGGTGAACTCGTCAAGAGCACTCTTGTTGTGATCTTTTGGTTCAAAAGAACTTCTGACATAAGCAGTTCATGGTATTTGGAAGAAGGAAATACCATGGACCTCGAGACTATCGCAAGGGTTACTAATATCCTAAAGGAACGAACAAATACTATCAACAGGAGGTAAGTAGAATGAATCTTGGGTTTAAGGACCCAGAAATAAAATACCTACTAACTAAATGGCATCACGGGATGCTTTCGAGAATAATGGCCAGAATCATCACACTGGGGATACAAAACATGGATGGATCACTAGGTGGTTCTCTAAGACACCTAGGGTCATAATAATGGCTTAAACATACACACCGAGGCAATGGAGTACCTCAACTCACTGGTTAGTGTGCTTATTCTGACGAAAAGGACATCGGGACCGGAAAGAAAGGATTTGCAAATGCATCAGACTAGTTAGAAACCTGGGATGACTCGGACAGCATAACGGCTGTAAATGCTCAAAAGATTTGAGACATCCTGCAAAATGGTGGCATAACCACTCAACATCACAATATCAAAGTTCCGCGATCAACGATCAACATACGGAAGTACTAGAAACCGAACTGAGACTTGAATCCATCAATCTTATAAGTCTCTATCACACTAACTCGTCAACCTGATAGATAGATGAGAAGGCCTAGTTCTTAACCCCCGTAGAAAAGAAGAGGTTGACACAGATCAGAAGGGCATAAGGTAAAGGAGTAAAAAGAGCCTTACGTTCCCTTCCACAGTCAATTCCCTTATATAACTAAAGCATTTCTAGACTCAACTTCGACCAGTTTGGCTTGGTAATTCTACAGGCAGTCAGGCTCTGATACCAAAGCTGTCAGGACCCTGATTCTAAGTCACACCGATCTAGCAAGTAACACCTCATATCACTTTGCGGCCTCACCCACGGTATTCCCACGGGTGTTGCCTTACCTGGCCCGGGACCGTTTGCGCCTTTTGGCTCACTATATGATAGTGTCGCTAGCATCCATATGACAGAGAATCCAGTCCGACATGACTAGTCGTGAACCCAAAGTGGCACTAACTTACGGGGACAGGCGTACATGAAACAACATCGAGCATGTCGGTCATCAGCGTGTGAATCCGGGCTGTAGCAACTGGGCTAACAGGACTCCGGGAACCCGGGCTGTAGCAGGCTAGCAGGACTCCGGAAGTCACCGCGTGACATTTCCCCGAAGGGACAGACACAGGAACGATGTGAATCACATGCCGGCCAGTCTAAGTGTTCCGGAGCAGTAGTGCTGGGCTAGCAGGACTCCGGTAAACCGGGCTGTAGCAGACTACCATGGCTCAGTGGAAGCACCAGACTACATTTCCCCATAAGAGAGGCTACCAAGGATAGACAACTAGGTTGTCGAATCCCACACATACCAAGCATTTCAATCATACACACAATATGCTCGATATGTGCAAATACAACATGGCATCACAACAAGACTCTACGACTCAGAGTATTTATTCATTAGGCTCCGAGGAGCCAAGTATTACAAACATGGGTCTCATGACCCAACATGCAGAGCATACAAGCAACAAGCGGAAGCATAAACATGTCCGAATACAGACAACTACAAATGAAAAAGGCTGAGAAGCCTGACTATCTACAAGACCCTCCCAAGGGTACAAGATCGTAGCTGAGATAACAAGCTAAACATCGAAGTCTACGCGGAACTACTAGCGAGACTGAAGTCCCTCTGCAAAAACATAAAATAAGCAAACCTGAGTACAAATGTACCCAGCAAGACTTACATCAGAACTAGCTACATATGCATCGGTATCAACAAAGGGGTGGTGGAGTTTGACTGCAGCAAGCCAGCTTTGACTCGGTAGCTATCCTGAACTACGACTGCAAGGAACTCTTTTGAGGTGGCGCACACGAGTCCACATATTCACCATATCAATACACCACTATGGATCCGCTCCCGTCTCCCTACGAGAACGCCGTCCATAGCACTCACGCTTATGTTGCGCATTTTAGAGTATCCACTTTCACTTGCCTATGAACTGTACAGGCAACCCAGAAGTCCTTTACCGGGGACACGGCTATTCGAATAGATGATGTTAACCCTGCAGGGGTGTACTTCTTCACACACGCTCTCGCCAACCTTCAAGCGGAAGCCTGGCGAGGGAGTCGGCCACGACCTGACTAACCACACAAGTCTCTAGTCCAGGTTTATCGCCTATTCGGGTTCCATCCGCAAGGAGATCCGGCCGGGGTGTTGCTCACGGCCCCAAACGATGTGTGCAGGGTTCCCAAGCCCACCTCGACGGATGGATCTACGCTAGGTACACCGTGCCACGGTACCTAGTCTGTCCCAAGCCCACCTGTACCGGGTACCACTTGGTAGACTACTAACACAACCTACAAACACCAGAAACTAGTTGCAACTCCTGGACAGAGATCAGGTTGATTAATAAGTCGAGAGAGCTTGGAGTGCCCGGAGCCCAATGTGTGGTAGTAGCTGTTCATGGATCACAAACACAGAACTCAGTTCCTAAGGACGGTTTCAATGAGACAACCCACCATGTACTCCTACATGGCCTCTCACCGCAACCTTTACCAAATCGTGTTCACACACTTAGCTCTCAATAGTAGTACATGTTCACCACATTCCAATTCATTCCCGATGAATCAGACCTGACTCAACTCTAAGCAGTAGCAGGCATGACAACAAGCATGAATAAGTAGGCACATCAAGGCTCAAATAACTCCTACTCATGCCAGTGGGTTTCATCTATTTACTGTGGCAATGACAGGTCATGCAGAGGAAAGGGGTTCAACTACCGCAGCATGTAACAGTTAAATCGTTGTTGTCCTAATGCAGTAAAAGAGAGCAGGAGCGAGAGAGTGGGATTGTATCGGAATGAACAAGGGGTTTTTGCTTGCCTGGCACTTCTAAAGATAATATAGCTCTTCATCAATGTCATCGATCACGTCGTCGGTAACAACGTCTACTCTGAGGGAACAGGTATCGGCAACAGAGAGAAAGCACAATCAATACAATGCACAATATGATGCATGATAATGACATGGCAATATGTTGTGATTTGAACTAATGCAAGTAAAACCAGATTAAATGAAGTTGGTTTGAACCAAAGATTCAAATTCAACTCCACATGTGATTATTTAAATGTCACTTATTTGATTTGACCTGTTCAGCAGGCATAAGTTGTTCAAACATGCATGATAATGCCATAAATAGATTCTTTGGATTTTTCTGATCATTTTTCATATATAATTTATTTCATTCCAAGTTACGGTTTATTTTATATGATTTTTAGAAGTTTTGGATATTTTCTGAAATAAACAAATCATTTATGATTTATTTAAATTCCAGAAAAGGATTACTGCGTCAACGTGATGTCATGATGATGTCAGCAAGTCAACAGAGCTGGTCCGGGTCAAAGCTGACTAGTGGGGCCCACTGGTCAGTGACTCAGCTAATTAACTAGGTTAATTAGCATTAGGTTAAACCTAATTATACTGTCAGTGAGGCCGGGGCCTGCATGTCAGTGAGTCAGTTGCTTAACTAATCTTCAATTAGTAATTAAACCTAATTAGCAGGGCCATGGGCCCACCTGTCATTGACCCAGGGAGTCAAACCACTAGTCAAACGAGGTCAACCCCGCCGGAGTTGACCCGCGGCTTGTCGCCGGCGAGGCCAGGGACGGCGGAGGGCTTCGGAAAAGGCCCGCAGGGCTCGGTTTTGGACGCGGTTAGTTACGTTCGAACGCACGGAGTGGCGCACGTCGAACGGTGGCAGTGGGAGGTGCTTGGGTGGTCGGGAACGACGGCGGGGAGCACGTCCGCGACGGCCGGAGTTCGGGCGACCACGGGTTGGATGCTGCAGCGAGCAAGCGGGTCAGTTTTAGCACTAGGCATGCTCTACGGGGCACTACGAACGCGTTGGGCTCATGACGGCGACCAAATGGTCACCGGAGCTACGCCGACGTCGAGCTCAGACGGCGGCTTGCTACGGCCATCTACAAAACGATGGCTACGGAGAGCGGCAAGCCACAGAGTTAGGGGGAAATGTGCAGAAGCTCACGGTGGGTCGGAAGAGGTAGACGGCGAGCTCGGGGAGGCAGAGACGGCGGCAAATCGACGAGCGCGGCCTTCGGTGACCGAGGAGGAAGAAGGTGGAGTAGCCGGTGATGCAGGCCGTCCCAGCGCTCGGGGCCACGGTCGGGCGAAGCAGTGGTCGACGACGGTTCTTGCAGACACGGAGGGGCGGCGAGGGGAGCATAGTGGGCGCAGCTATGGTGGCAGCGAGATCGAGCACGCGTCGGCCATGACGTCAGGGGGGTGAAGGAGAGAGCAAGGGGAGAATGAGAGGCTGGAATGATCGGGACGGCACCGAGGAGAAAATCCGCGGCATCGCACTGTCCCGTGGACGCAGGCAGGCAGCTGGTGGCATGGCATTCTCGCCGTGCGCGCGCGTCGGCCACATGCCCAGCCGACTGGCGCCAGGAGGACGATGGCATTGGTGGGCTGGCCCAGCTGGGCCGCACAGTGTTGGGCCGCTGGTAGGTTTCTCTCTCTCTTCTATTCCTGTTTTCTGTAATTTGTTTTGATTTAGTTTTGGACACTAAATCATTTTTGTTGGTTATGATAGTTCTTGTAGGGAGTAGTTGGATTATTCCAAAGCCCTTCACCAAAGATAAGAATTATTGGACATATATTAATTAATTAACAAATATGTATCCAATGCAAATAGTTATTGATTTAATCCAAAGGCCCAAAATAAATATCTCTGAGATTCCAAAAATATTGTTTTGAGTTTTACCTCTTGCCAATATTTTCAGAGACTAAGAGGAACATTTTCTTGTACTTCTTTGAAAAGATTTTAATGTTGATTATTTTTGAAGTGATTTCTGAGGGTTTCAACTAACCTTAATTCAATTTTCAGAAATTTTAGACATGAAGCATGAGTGCAGATGCAACTATTCACTCAGGTATTCTAGGGCTGTGACATGTGATCATATCGTTTGAAATCATCTATTATAACACGGAATGTTAGCATGTGTACTTTAGTTCCTCGGACCATGAGAGTGTCTCAGTTACTTCCTACCAGACGGTGGACTTTGGGTTTCTCAAACGTCATCTGTAACAAGATGATCATAATGACAACTTTCAATTTCACTGGAAAGTTTGACAAGTGAATGGACAGCTTGAGAGTGGGATTTTCTCCTCCGACGATGGAGAGATATTCTTAGGGCCCTCTCAGTGTGACGGCATCCATCATTGTTTGTCCAAACACAGGTGACTACGTCACGAGGATGCCAGAACACGTCAACGAGAAAGAAGAACAAAACCGGTAACGGGATCAACGGTATAGTGGGCATGGCGATGACCCAGGAGGATACCGATGCACACCGGGTTTTGTAAAGTATCATGAAGCGAAGGGAACTTCACATGATAACCAAAGGTTCACTCGAATATCATTTGTGTAATCATAGGGACCAATATGGATGTCCATATTTCCGCTATCGGTCATTGAACGAAGGGATTTTCGTTCATGTCTATGTTTACCGAACCTACGGGGCCACAAGCTTAAGGTAATCATGATCTGCTGAGTGTTAGTAGGACGGGAGTAATGAGAATATATTTGTGGAATTGTTTCATTAATATCCATAATAGTTCCAAGAGGTTCCGGAAGCATTTCAGGGTCACCAGAAGGGTTTCGAGAATATCGGGTAATACTGGGTATTGCCGGTTAATATATATAGGTGGAAAATGTTTCCAGGGATGTTAAATTATATATATTATGCTCCGGAAATGTTTAGAACAAAAATATATTTAATTTAATATCAACGGGCCAAATAAGGCCAAGAGGTGGAGAAGGAGTTGGGCCACAAGGGCCCAACAAGGGAGGCGCCCCCCCTTCCTAAAGGGGGCCGAATCCTACATCCCAAGGGGGCTCTTTCCCCCTTGTTGGCTGCCCTCTCCTCCCCACCCAACCTATATATACTAGAGGATTTCCACCCTTTGGATAAACAAGTTTTGGAGCCTCCTCTAGTTGATCTAGTTCTAGTTCTAGTTGGTCCTAGCTGAATAATTAGAGCTAGCCCTAGCCATCTCTAATCCTCATAATTAGAAGCCCGGTGTGGTTCTAATCTCCTCCCTCTAATTCTCTGGCGACGACTAGCTCTAGATGGCGAATCGCTGCCAGATCATGAAGACCATATGCTTGCAACCAAGTAGAGAGGCCGTGCTTTCGGTCTTCTGTTCGAGGGATCATTCGAGGACGATTCGTGGGATCATCATCAACGTTCGTGGGACTCCAAGTACGATCTACACCGACTCATGTACTTCCAGTGCACTCTGGAGTCGATAATGATCGTTGATCACAACCCATTATGCATCTTCATATTGTTCCTGGCTGTTCGTAGGTGCTATTTTTTTTGTTTTCTACTACGTTTCCCAACACAGAAGAGCAAGGCCGTCGAGCTCGAAAAACTATGCTTCGTGTGTAAAGAGGCCTAGAGTCAGGCCAGAGCGAACCGCGATCGAAGAGCTTCATAAAGTGAAGCAAATAGCCGCTGGTAAGCCATCCTTGCTAAGATGCATCTTTGGTGACATCAGGTTCATCCAACTGACGCAAATCTAGTGTTCCTCATGCGCCTTCATGGAGCTGCCGAGGAGTGCGACGGATGCTTACCGCTACCACTTGGAATAGGATATGGGTTATGAGTATGACCCGGAGTCTTCTATAAACCAGGGGCCCAACCTATTATATAAAGGAGGGTTCCTGGGACGTCAAGGAACATGTTAGAAGTTCTCCAAAGCTAGGTAGAAAAATCGCACCCTTTAATCGGAATCATCATCAATATCAACAAAGCAGGAGTAGGCCTTTACCTCCACCTTGAGGGGTCAAACCTGGGTAAACTTGCATCCCTCACTTCTGATCAACCCCATTAAAGCCACCACCTAGTAGCAATGGCCTCGCAACTTAGTTCTGTCACGAGGACAACTGCCGTGACAAAACCACGACACCAAGGCTGGGCAAGATTGCAGGGATCTGAAGGAAATATGCCCTAGAGGCAATAATAAAGTTGTTATTTATATTTCCTTATATCATGATAAATATCTATTATTCATGCTAGAATTGTATTAACTGGAAACTTAGTACATGTGTGAATACATAGACAAACAGAGTGTCCCGACTAGCTTGTTAATCAAAGATGGTTAAGTTTCCTAGCCATAGACATGTGTTGTCATTTGATGAATGGGATCACATCATTAGAGAATGATGTGATGGACAAGACCCATCCGTTAGCTTAGCACTATGATCGTTTAGTTTATTGCTATTGCTTTGTTCATGACTTATACATGTTCCTATGACTATGAGATTATGCAACTCCCGAATACCGGAGGAACACTTAGTGTGCTATCAAACGTCACAACGTAACTGGGTGATTAAAAAGATGCTCTACAGGTGTCTCTGATGGTGTTTGTTGAGTTGGGATAGATGAAGATTAGGATTTGTCACTCCGTGTATCGGAGAGGTATCTCTGGGCCCTCTCGGTAATGCACATCACTATAAGCCTTGCAAGCAATGTGACTAATGAGTTAGTTGCGGGGTGATGCATTACGGAACGAGTAAAGAGACTTGTCGGTAACGAGATTGAACTAGGTATGATGATACTGACGATCGAATCTCGGGCAAGTAACATACCGATGACAAAGGGAACAACGTATGTTGTTATGTAGTTTGACCGATAAAGATCTTCGTAGGATATGTAGGAACCAATATGAGCATCCATGTTCCACTATTGGTTATTGACCGGAGATGAGTCTCGGTCATGTCTACATAGTTCTTGAACCCGTAGGGTCCGCATGCTTAACGTTCGATGAAGATCGGTATTATGAGTTTATGTGTTTTGATGTACCGAACGTAGTTCGGAGTCCCGGATGTGATCATGGACATGACGAGGAGTCTCAAAATGGTCGACACATGAAGATTGACATATTGGAAGGTTATTTTTGGACACCGGAAAGGTTTCGGATGAGTTCGGGCATTTTCTGGAGTACCGGGGGGTTACCTGAACCCCCCGGGGAGTTAATGGGCCTTGATGGGCCATAGTGGAAGAGAGGAGGACGCGGCCAGGTGTGGCCCGTGCCCCCCTAGGCCCAATCGAATTGGGGTAGGGTTTGGGGGGCCGGCCCCCCTTTTCCTTCTCTCCCTCTTCCCTTCCTTCCCCCTCCTAGTTGGACTAGGAAAGGGGGGAAACCTACTCCTAGTAGGAGTAGGAATACCCCCTTGGGGCGCGCCCTAGGAGGCCGGCCCTCCCTCTCTGAGGGAGTCCTGGACTAAGGGGTCCTCGGGCGTCCGACCGGTTAGCCATGGGCCCGACTGATGGGCTGTGAAGATATGAATACCGAAGACTCCCGGACTCTCCTTTGTGTGGAAGGCAAGTTTGGCGATCAAACATGAAGATTCCTTTCTTTGTAACCGACTTTGTGTAACCCTAGATCCCTCCGGTGTCTATATAAACCGGAGGGTTAGGTCAATAGGACCGAATACTCATAACCATAGTCATACAGGCTAGACTTCTAGGGTTTAGCCATTACGCTTTCGTGGTATATCAACTCTTGTAATACTCATATTCATCAAGATCAATCAAGCAGGAAGTAGGGTATTACCTCCATTGAGAGGGCCCGAACTTGGGTAAACATTGTGTCCCCCGTCTCATGTTACCATCGATCCTAGACGCACAGTTCGGGACCCCCTACCTGAGATCCGCCGGTTTTGACACCGACATTGGTGCTTTCATTGAGAGTTCCACTATGCCGTCGTCGAAAGGGTTGATGGCTCGCCTTGTTTTCATGGAAAATATCACCTCCAGAGGAACCCTGGCCCCAGGCCAAACCCTCTGGCTGAGTGGCTTCGTCATGACCGCCTGTCCGGCCCTTAAGCCAACGATGACCTCTCGAGTCATCGAAAATTGCCTCCGCGTTGATCCTCAACACTCCAAATGGATGGATCCGACGGAGCTATCGTCCTTAAACGAACTCCTAGATCGCATCACCGCCTTGGGAGTCGCTACCGACTACGATCGGATTGGGCTTAAACCCGACCAGAGAGAGACTAAAACTCCGCCGATCACCCACTAGATAGCGGTAGCCGAGGAGCAAGACAACTCCTCCTTTATGTTGAGGACAAACTATGCTCTGATCTCCGATCTCGAAGAGCCGGACACCCACCAGCAGAAAGACACACCTTGTTCTCCGAACATAGAATCGGATGGCAAGCCTAAAAAGTCAGTTGATATCACGGAGCCCAAACTGTTATGTCCGGAAGATCTTCAGACTCCGGATCCAAAGTTGGGCCAGGGTACGGATTTAAATCCACCCACCCACCCGAACATAAGCGCTCTCATGAGCATACAACAGCAGTCTCAGGAAACGGTCCATCACTTCTGGGCCAGATTCCTCCTTGTCAAAAACAAGATTAAAGATTGCCGCGACGAGGATGTGATCTCAGCGTTCCGCAACAACTGCACGGACGAAGGAATCCTTAACGCCATCAATCGTCGTCACATATTACACTTCGCTGACTTGGCAACTATCGTACAAAAGTACAGCGTAATGGAAAGCGCCTGGAAGACTCAGGCGGCCTGCTGGGAATCATCGGTCCCCACTCAACCCCTCGTTCAGGCAAAAAGGGCACACCCTCGTGGCACGCCCGGTCCAATAATAAAGAAATACAAGCCCATTATGGGGCGCGGAACCGTTCTGGAAGGATGGCTCGACGGGCCATGCAAAATACACACAACACCGGATAACATGCCAACCCACAGCCTTAGAGCATGTTGGGTACTCCGGCAAGTGGCCAAGAGCGGCGAGGATATCCTCACCAAGAATACCCCAGAACAACACCCCCCAGAAGACAACAACCTCAAAGTATTGACGGTCTTCGAGACATTTGCTTCAAACAATAGGCGCAAAAGGGCACTGCGCGAACTCGCCGAAGTCTACCAAATTGCAGCAATAAACCCTTGGAACGACACGGCTATAACTTTTAACGCCGGTGACGAACCAAAATACAGGGCAGTCCGAGCACCAGCTGCCTTGGTCCTCAGTCCAATCGTGGACGGCTTTCGGCTCACCAAAGTTCTCATGGACGGCGGCAGCGGACTAAACCTCATGTCGGTGTACAAAAGAAGGGGCGCACCTTTGTACCCCTTTACCTGTGCATGGACAATCGGAGCCGCGCCCACGGCTGCACCAAGTAGAGCGGAGGAGGTGAACCAAGGTAAAACCAAAGCCCAAGACAGCCAGAGCAACGCCAAGACCGAGACCGCAAAGAAGCAGAGAGGCGAAGCAGGTTCCCCCGGCAAGATCCTTGCCGGGGGCAGCCTCAGCAGCCCCGGCAAGACCCTTGCCGGGGCGGCTCGCCCACACCAGTGGAGTGAGCCGCCCTCGAGCCCACTGGTTCCAACTCAACCAACCACGTTGGGACTAGGGCTCGGGAGGCACCTCCATGGTGGCATGCAGATCTTTGTGAAGACAAGGAATATTCAAGATCAGATGAAGATTAAAAGACAACAACCCTCGGCAAGATCCTTGCCGAGGAAAGCCACAAGACCCCTAGCTAGATCCTTGCCGGGGACGACAGTGCGCCACGGCAAGACCCTTGTCGGGCCACCCGGCAAGGCCCTCACTGAGGACGCCAGCAGGGCCACTGCCAGACCTGCACCAACTACGTCTCCGTCGCCGTTTGCATGCAGCTGCCAGCTCAACCAACTGAGCAGGCACCTGCGTGGCAACATGCAGCTCCCAGGCCAACCAAGCGCCTGCGTGGCGGCATGCAGATCTTCGTGAAGGCTCCACCACCGCGCCACCTCAGCTGCCTGCCTGCCTACATGGCGACGCACGCATCGTTGGCCAGGGCGCGTGTCAAAGCGAGGAGGAGCGGCGACGGACGGGATGGGCCTTGCCCCCGTCCCCGATAAAGCTAGGGGACACCTTAGCGGTGCACTAAATGCGTCTTGTCCTATAATACGAGCGATAAGCTCGCAGTACTGTACGCCTTTCCACCTCCTGTGTGCCACTGTGGCAGCCCCTTTAGACTATAAAAGGAGGCCCATGGCATACTGGAGAAGGATTCGGCTCTTTGGAACCACGCACCCACCATAGCTAGTTCGAGAGCTCAAGAACTCTCTGAAATACATCCACCAAAGCAGGACTAGGGTTTTACGCATCCTCGCGGCCCGAACCTGGGTAAACGATCCTTGTGCTAATTACTAATCCTACTCTTCTCGCAACCCTGCGCCCCGGCAACCGTAGTAGGGATTCTTATGACCCCATAGGTGTCGTTCCACACTGACACCTCATCTATGATGATACACTCCACAAAATGGAAATAGACAGGAGCCGCATCGAGCAAAGTAGCACGACCTTCCGAGGAATCATTCCCAGTCGGGAGGCGCGGTGTGCGGGAAAAATCACACCTGACATGGTATTCGGCACGCTGGAGAATTATTGGTCCGAAGAGATAACCTTCCAAGTGGCCCCTTTCAACAGCGGATATCACGCTCTCTTGGGGCGAGATGCATTTACACGCTTCCAAGCTATTCCCCATTACGGGTACATGAAGCTTAAGATGCCCAGGCCCAAAGGCATAATTACTCTCGCCGGTGATCCGGACATAGCACTCCGCGCCGAAAACAAAACCGCATCCCTAGCCCTTGAGGCATTATCTGAGGCCCTCGCGGCCGAAGAATTAACCGCACTGCGCTCCACGGTGGACAGGGACGACGTGATCCTAGACAAACGGCCCAAGTCCACCTCCTTCAAACCGGCAGAAGAAATAGTCAAATTCCAAGTCCATCCAACGGACCCCAAGAAGACAGCATCCATTGGTGCACAACTAGACCCAACGGTTGACGCCGCGCTATGAGAGTTCCTGCGCGAGAACTGGGATATATTCGCCTGGCACCCTTCTGATATGCCAGGAATCCCACGCAAATTGGCGGAACACAGCCTCAATATATTGAAGGGATATAAACCGGTCAAGCAAACATTACGGTGCTTTTCCGAACCTAAACGTCAAGCTATGGGGGAGGAGCTAGCCAAGCTAATCGAAGCCGGATTCATTAGAGAAATAAAACACCCGGACTGGCTAGCAAACCTGGTGATGGTGCCAAAGAAGGATAAATCCTGGCGCCTGTGCGTCGATTTCAAAGACCTCAACAAGGCCTGCCCTAAGGATCCCTTCCCCCTTCCCCGCATCGACCAGATCATTGATGCTACCGCAGGACACGACTCACTATGCTTCCTCGACGCATATTCCGGATACCATCAAATCAAAATGAAGGAGTCCGATCAAGCCGCAACGGCATTCATTACCCCATATGGGCCTTTCTGCTTCAACACTATGCCTTTCGGGCTCAAAAACGCTGGCGCCACTTACCAACGCATGATTCAAACATGCCTGGAGAAACAGATCGGCAAGACAGTTGAAGCATATGTGGAGGACATCGTCATCAAAACTAGGCACGTCGAGTCACTAATAGACGATCTACGTCTCACATTCGACAACCTCCGTGCATATGACATCAAGCTCGATCCGGAAAAATGTATTTTCGGCGTCCCCACCGGAAAATTGCCGGGCTTCATCGTTTCCAATAGAGGAATTGAGGCAAATCCAGCCAAAATCCGAGCTTTGTCACAATTGGCTACGCCAACTGACCTTAAACAGGTCCAAAAGCTTGCGGGATGTGTGGCAGCTTTAAGCCGCTTTATCTCCAGATTGGGAGAAAAAGCCTTGCCACTCCACCGCCTTCTCCAACGCACCGACCAATTCAAGTGGACGGATGCGGCAACGGCCGGACTGGAGGAAATGAAGGCCCTTTTGGCAAGCAACCCAATCCTGGCCATGCCGAACATCGGTGAACCCATGTTATTATACCTATCGGCAACACACCAGGTGGTGAGCGCCGTGCTCATCGTCGAGCGAGAACAGGACGGACACAAATTCCGGCTTTAGAAGCCAGTATATTACGTGTCCACTGTCCTCACACCATGCAAATCCCGGTACCCTCATTACCAAAAGATAGCATACGCGGTCTTCATGGCGTCCCAGAAGCTACGACACTACTTTCAGGAGTGTTCGATCACGGTGGCTTCTGAAGTACCACTCAACGACATAATAAACAACCGCGATGCTACGGGCCGGATTGCCAAATGGGCCATTGAGGTACTTCCATTTGACATAACATACAAACCGCGTCGATCCATTAAATCCCAAGTGCTGGCTGATTTCGTTGCCGAATGGATAGAGGCCGAACTCCCTAAAGAGTATGGCACGTATTCCAACTGGGTCATGTATTTCGATGGTTCCAAAATGCTGGCAGGGTTAGGAGCGGGTGTCGTTTTAAAGTCGCCCACCGGAGACGTAGTTCAGTACGTACTCCAAATATTATATACAGACTCCAACAACGCAGCCGAATATGAGGCCTTGTTACATGGACTTTGGATGGCCGTCTCCATGGGCATACTACGCCTGGAAGTGCGCGGGGACTCAAACCTCACAATATCTCAAATAAACGAAGACTTTGACGCCAAAGATCCAAAGATGGCAGCTTATCGTAATACCGTTCTTAAAATGCCAGCTCGATTCGAGGGGCTCGAGTTCCATCATGTGGCTCGAGAAAGCAATCAAGCAGCGGACGTCCTTGCTCGCATCGGCGCCAAGCGCGACCCCGTCCCACCTAACATCTTTCTGGAAAGGCTTTTTAAACCTTCCGTAGTGTGGCAAGGGGAGAGCGGCAACACCAATCCGGATCCGACCACATCCCCAGATCCCGAACACACAGACATCATCGAGGGTTCAGCCACCGAAATAACACCATCGGCCCATCTCATCATGGCAGTCATTGGCCCATAGACCGAACCCTTCTTAGCCTACCTTAATAGGCGAGAACTCCCTGAGGACCAGAATGAGGCCCACCGCATTGTTCGTCGTTCGAAAGCCTACAAAGTTCACGATGGAGAACTCTACAAGAAAAGCGCTACCGAAGTACTTCAAAGATGTATCTCTGAGGAAGAAGGGCGGCAGCTCTTGGCTGAAATTCATGCTGATCTTGGCGGTCACCACGCCGCGGCTCGGGCCCTCGTAAGCAAGGCCTTCCGTACAGGTTTCTATTGGCCAACGGCCCGAGCAGACGCACAGGACCTTGTCCAACGTTGTGTCGATGTCAGCTTTTCGCCAACCAAAGCCATATGCCACCCACCGCCCTACAAACTATCCCCATCACTTGGCCCTTCGCGGTCTGGGGGCTCGATATGGTCGGACACCTTAAAGGGGGAAGCCATAAGAAAAAGTATCTGCTGGTTATAGTGGATAAATTCACTAAGTGGATAGAGGCCAAACCAGTTAAAACGGCCGAGGTCGGGCCAGTGATAGAATTCATATCCGGCGTTGTGCACCGTTATAGTGTTCCACACAGCATCTTCACCGACAACGGCTCCAACTTCACAGCCGCCGAGGTGAAAAATTGGTGTGCTAATCTGGGCATTCAGCTCGATTACGCTTCTGTCTATCACCTGCAAACAAATGGTCAAGTCCAAAGGGCAAACGCTCTTATTATGAGCGGCATTACACCCAAACTAGTGCAGTCTTTGAAAGAATCAGACAAGCACTGGGTTGAGGAGCTCGACTCCGTACTCTGGGGGTTGCGGACCACTCCCAACCGCACTACTGGATATACACCTTTTTTCATGGTGTACGGCGCAGAGGCTGTGTTACCCTGCGACCTTATTCATGACTCACCTCGGATGCGCATGTACGAAGAGAGAGAGAGAGAGGCCGAGCTTGATCGGCAGGACAGCCTAGATGCCCTGGAGGAGGAGCGCTGATACGTCTCTGTCGTATCTATAATTTTTTATTGTTCCATGCCAATATTATACAACTTCCATATACTTTTGGCAACTTTTTATACTATTTTTGGGGACTAACATATTGATCCAGTGCCCGGTGCCAGTTCCTGTTTGTTGCATGTTTTTGTTTCGCAGAATATCCATATCAAACGGAGTCCAAACAGGATAAAAACGGACGGAGATTATTTTTGGAATATTCGGAGAATATGGGAAGGAAAATCCACGCGAGACGGTGCCCGAGGGAGGCACGAGGCAGGGGCGCGCCTCTGACCCTCGTGGGCCCCCGTAAGGCGGTTGCTGCTCTACTTTGGCCGCAAGAAAGCTAATTTTCAGGAAAAAATCACGCGGAAGATTTCAGTCCAATCGGAGTTACGGATCTCCATATATATACGAAACGGTGAAAGGGCAGTAGAAGAGAACGCAGAAACAGAGAGACAGATCCAATCTCGGAGGGGCTTTCGCCCCTCCCATGCCATGGAGGCCAAGGACCAGAGGGGAAACCCTTCTCCCATCTAGGGAGGAGGTCAAGGAAGAAGAAGACGAAGGGGCCCCCTCTCCCCTTCTCTTCCGGTGGCGCCGAAACGCTGCCGTGGCCATCATCATCACCACAATCTTCACCAACAACTTCACCGCCATCATCACCAACTCTTCCCCCCTCTATGCAGCAGTGTAACCCCTCTCTTACCCGCTGTAATCTCTACTTAAACATGGTGCTCAACGCTATATATTATTTCCTAATGATGTATGGCTATCCTATGATGTTTGAGTAGATCCGTTTTGTCCTATGGGCTATTTGATGATCAAGATTGGTTTGAGTTGCATGTTTTATTATTGGTGCTGTCCTATGCTGCTCTTCGTGTCGCGCAAGCGTGAGGGATTCCCGCTGTAGGGTTTGCAATATGTTCATGATTTGCTTATGGTGGGTGGCGTGAGTGACAGAAGCACAGACCCGAGTAAGTAGGTTGTTTGCGTATGGGATAAAGGGGACTTGATGCTTTAATGCTATGGTTGGGTTTTACCTTAATGATCTTTAGTAGTTGCAGATGCTTGCTAGAGTTCCAATCATAAGTGCATATGATCCAAGTAGAGAAAGTATGTTAGCTTATGCCTCTCCCTCAAATAAAATTGCAATAATGATTACCGGTCTAGTTATCGATTGCCTAGGGACAAATAACTTTCTCGTAACAAAAAGCTCTCTACTAAAACTAATTTAGTTGTGTCTTTATCTAAACAGCCCCTACTTTTTATTTACGTGTTCTTTATATTCTTGCAAACCTATCCAAAAACACCTACAAGGTACTTCTAGTTTTATACTTGTTCTAGGTAAAGCGAACGTCAAGCGTGCATAGAGTTGTATCGGTGGTCGATAGAATTGAAGGAATATTTGTTCTACCTTTAGGTCCTCGTTGGGTTCGACACTCTTACTTATCGAAAGAGTCTACAATTGATCCTCTATACTTGTGGGTTATCATGACCTTTTTCCGGCGCCATTGCCGGGGAGCAATAGCGTGGGGTGAATATTCTCGTGTGTGTGCTTATTTGCTTTATCACTAAGTAATTTTTATTTGCTGTTCTTAGTTGTTTTCTATCATTAGTTATGGGTAGGAAACGCAAAATACCAAAAAAATTAGTTGTACCTACTGAACCAATGGTTGAAGAACCACTCAAAATCTATCACACTCCTGAAGCTTATTACTTGGATCATCTTCGATCCCTATGTGCTCGTGCTGAAACCCAAACTAGCTTAGTTGAGGGCAAATCTTTAGATGAGCATGCTTGTTATGTGCGACACCGTATATCTGAAAAAGGGAAACGTTTACTAGATCGAATTCATCGTTTGCAATGCTATGCTTGGAATTTATGTGAAATATATGATGTTACTTGTTGTTCTGAAAACCCTAAGAAACACCTTCCCTACCAATGTGAGTTTATTGATAATGGAATCGTATCTTCATATGCTAAGGGTGTTTATAATTACTATGATGTTCAACAAATTGAAGAATTTGTTGCTTTTAAGGGTGCTTACGAAATTGCTTCTTTGATTGAAACGTATGATGCTACTCTTTACAAATCTAATTTTTTTGCCATACTTAAATATTGCTATGATAATTATGCTTCTAATGCCTATGTTGAACCATATATTGAGGACTACTCCGTTGTCTAAGAAGGGACTAATATTTTGCAGGAGTCTATGGAAGAAGAAATTGATGAAACCGTGAGCTCATTGGATGAAAAAGATGATGAGGAGAGCGAAGAACAAAAGGAGGAAGAGCGGATTAGCTACCCGTGTGCCCACCTTCTAATGAGAGTAACTCTTCAACTCATACATTGTTTAATTTCCCTTCGTGCTTACCGAAGGATGATTGCTATGATGACTATTATGATCCCGTTGATTCTCATGAAATATCCCTTTTTGATGATGCTTGCTATGCTTGTGGCCAAGATGCCAATATGAATTATGCTTATGGAGATGAACTTGCTATAGTTCTTTATGTTAAACATGAAATTGTTGCTATTGCACCCACGCATGATAGTCCTATTATCTTTTTGAATTCTCCCAACTACACTATATCGGAGAAGTTTGCACTTATTAAGGATTATATTGATGGGTTGCCTTTTACCGTTGCACATGATAATTTTGATAGATATAATATGCATGTGCTTGCTGCTCCAACTTGCAATTATTATGAGAGAGGAACTATATCTCCACCTCTCTATGTTTCCAATATGATAGAATTGCAAGAAACTGTTTATACTATGCATTGGCCTTTACTATGTGTGCATGAATTGTTCTTTTATGACATGCCGATGCATAGGAAGAGAGTTAGACTTCGTCATTGCTTGATATATGTTGCTTTGTGCTCACTACTAAATGCCAAATCATTGCTAATTAAAATTGGCTTTGATATACCTTGGGATCCGGGTGGATTCACTACTTGAGCACTATATGCCTAGCTTAATGGCTTTAAAGAAAGCGCTGCCAAGGAGACAACCCGGAAGTTTTAGAGAGTCATTTATTTCTGTTTAGTGCTTTTATATAGTTTAAAAAAATAAAGAGGGGAACCCGAAACTTTTCAAAAAGAAAAGCGAAAGTGCGAAAGACGAGCATTGTTGAAGTGGGAGCTAGCCTTGAACTTTGTTCATGCTCACGGAAACTTTGTGAATCTTGATTACAGAAACTTTTCAACAAAAATAATTATCCCCTTGTACAATTCCATTGTATTATAAAAATATTGTGCCAAGGTTTGCCTTTAGGATGTTTACAATGCTTGTTGGTTTGTACGGTGCATGACAGAAACTTTGGCTGTAGTGTGCGATTTTACATTTTTTACTGGAACGTCAAATGGTTCTGAACCTTTTTCACTGTCTTTCCATACAAATTGTTTATTTTTCCTAATTTTGGCAGAATTTTTCAAGTATCAGAAGTATGGTGAATGTTCAGATTATTACAGACTGTTCTGTTTTTGATGCATAGTCTGCTTGTTTTGATGAAACTATCGATTTATATCAGTGGATTAAGCCATGGAAAAGTTATATTACAGTAGCTATAATGCAAAAACAAAATATGAATTTGTTTTCAACAGTACTTAGAGTAGTGATTTGCTTTATTATACTAACGGATCTTACCGAGTTTTCTTTGAAGTTTTGTGTGGATGAAGTGTTCGATGATCGAGAAGGTCTCGATGTGAGAAGAAGGAAGAGAGGCAAGAGCTCAAGCTTGGGGATGCCCGAGGCACCCCAAGTAAATATTCAAGGAGACTCAAGCGTCTAATCTTGGGTATGCCCCAGAAGGCACCCCCTCTTTCTTCAACAAGTATCGGTATGTTTTCGGATTCGTTTCGTTCATGCGATATGTGCAAATCTTGGAGCGTCTTTTGCTTTAGTTTTCATTTTTCTTTTATGCACCATGCTAGTATGAGATAGTCCTTGGTTGATTTATAGAATGCTCTTTGCACTTCACTTATATCTTTTGAGTATGGCTTTATAGAATCCTTCATGTGCTTCACTTATATCATTTGAAGTTTGGATTGCCTGTTTCTCTTCACTTAGACAATCGCCATTTGTAGAATGCTCTTTTGCTTCACTTATATTTGTTAGAGTACGGGCATATCTTTTGTAGAAAGAACGAAACTCTCTTGCTTCACTTATATCTATTTAGAGAGTTGACAGGAATTGGTCATTCACATGGTTAGTCATAAAATCCTACATAAAACTTGTAGATCACTGAATATGATATGTTTGATTCCTTGCAATAGTTTTGCGATATAAAGATGGTGATATTAGAGTCATGCTAGTGGGTAGTTGTGGATTGTAGAAATACTTGTGTTGAAGTTTGTGATTCCCGTAGCATGCATGTATGGTGAACCGTTATGTGATGAAGTCGGAGCATGATTTATTTATTGATTGTCTTCCTTATGAGTGGTAGTCGGGGATGAGCGATGGTCTTTTCCTACCAATCTACCACCTAGGAGCATGCGCGTAGTACTTTGTTTCGATAACTAATAGATTTTTGCAATAAGTATGTGAGTTCTTTATGACTAATGTTGAGTCCATGGATTATACGCACTCTCACCCTTCCACCATTGCTAGCCTCTCTAGTACCGCGCAACTTTTGCCGGTACCATAAACCCACCATATACCTTCCTCAAAACAGCCACCATACCTACCTATCATGGCATTTCCATAGCCATTCCGAGATATATTGCCATGAAACTTCCATCATCATCATATACATGACTTGAGCATTCATTGTCATATTGCTTTGCATGATTATAAGATAGCTAGCATGATGTTTTGATGGCTTATCCGTTTTTGATGTCATTGCTACGCTAGATCATTGCACATCCCGGTACACCGCCGGAGGCATTCATATAGAGTCATATCTTTGTTCTAGATATCGGTTGTAATATTGAGTTGTAAGTAAATAAAAGTGTGATGAAAGGATGATGGAGACTATGATTCCCCCACAAGTCGGGATGAGCCTCCGAACTTTGCAAAAAAATAAAAGAGGCCAAAGAAGCCCAAATAAAAAAAAGAGGCCAAAGAAGCCCACCAAAAAAATAAAAGAAAATAAAATAAAAAAATGAGAGAAAAAGAGAGAAGGGGCAATGTTACTATCCTTTTACCACACTTGTGCTTCAGAGTAGCACCATGTTCTTCATATAGAGAGTCTCTTGAGTTATCACTTTCATATACTAGTGGGAATTTTCATTATAGAACTTGGCTTGTATATTCCGAGGATGGGCTTCCTCAAACGCCCAAGGTCTTCATGAGCAAGCAAGTTGGATGCACACCCACTTAGTTTTCAGTCTGAGCTTTCATACACTTATAGCTCTTAGTGCATCCGTTGCATGGCAATCCCTACTCCTCACATTGACATTGATTGATGGGCATCTCCATAGCCCGTTGATTAGCCGCGTTGATGTGAGACTTTCTCCTTTTTGTCTTCTCCATACAACCTCCACCATCATATTCTATTCCACCTATAGTGATATGTCCATGGCTCACGCTCATGTATTGCGTGAAAGTTGAAAAGGTTTGAGAACATCAAAAGTATGAAACAATTGCTTGGCTTGTCATCGGGGTTGTGCATGATGTGAATATTTTGTGTGGTGAAGATGGAGCATAGCCAGACTATATGATTTTGTAGGGATAACTTTCTTTGGCCATGTTATTTTGAAAAGACATGATTGCTTTATTAGTAGGCTTGAAGTATTGTTGTTTTTATGTCAAATGATAGACTATTTCTTTGAATCACTCATGTCTTAATATTCATGCCATGATTAGATATGTGATCAAGATTATGCTAGGTAGCATTCCACATAAAAAATTATCATTTTTTATCATTTACCTACTCGAGGACGAGCAGGAATTAAGCTTGGGGATGCTGATACATCTCCGTCGTATCTATAATTTTTGATTGTTCCATGCCAATATTATACAACTTCCATATACTTTTGGCAACTTTTTATACTATTTTTGGGGACTAACATATTGATCCAGTGCCCAGTGCCAGTTCCTGTTTGTTGCATGTTTTTGTTTCGCAGAATATCCAATATCAAACGGAGTCCAAACGGGATAAAAATGGACGTAGATTATTTTTGGAATATTCGGAGAATATGGGAAGGAAAATCCACGCGAGACGGTGCCCGAGGGAGGCACGAGGCAGGGGGGCGCCCCACCCCCCTGGGCGCGCCCCTGACCCTCGTGGGCCCCCCGTAAGGCGGTTGCTACTCTACTTTGGCCGCAAGAAAGCTAATTTTTAGGAAAAAATCACGGCGAAGATTTCAGTCCAATCGGAGTTACGGATCTCCATATATATACGAAACGGTGAAAGGGTAGCAGAAGAGAACGCAGAAACAGAGAGAAATAGAGAGACAGATCCAATCTCAGAGGGGCTTTCGCCCCTCCCATGCCATGGAGGCCAAGGACCTGAGGGGAAACCCTTCTCCCATCTAGGGAGGAGATCAAGGAAGAAGAAGACGAAGGGGCCCCCTCTCCCCTTCTCTTCCGGTGGCGCTGGAACGCTGCCGTGGCCATCATCATCACCGCAATCTTCACCAACAACTTCACCACCATCATCACCAACTCTTCCCCCCTCTATGCAGCGGTGTAACCCCTCTCTTACCCGCTGTAATCTCTACTTAAACATGGTGCTTAACGCTATATATTATTTCCCAATGATGTATGGCTATCCTATGATGTTTGAGTAGATCCGTTTTGTCCTATGGGCTATTTGATGATCAAGATTGGTTTGAGTTGTCCGTTTTATTATTGGTGCTGTCCTATGGTGCTCTCCGTGCGGCGCAACCATGAGGGTTTCCCGCTGTAGGGTTTGCAATATGTTCATGATTTGCTTATGGTGGGTGGCGTGAGTGACAGAAGCACAGACCCGAGTAAGTAGGGTGTTTGTGTATGGGATAAAGGGGACTTGATGCTTTAATGCTATGGTTGGGCTTTACCTTAATGATCTTTAGTAGTTGCGGATGCTTGCTAGAGTTCCAATCATAAGTGCATATGATCCAAGTAGAGAAAGTATGTTAGCTTATGCCTCTCCCTCAAATAAAATTGCAATAATGATTACCGGTCTAGTTATCGATTGCCTAGGGACAAATAACTTTCTCATAACAAAAAGCTCTCTACTGAAACTAATTTAGTTGTGTCTTTATCTAAGCAGCCCCTACTTTTTATTTACATGTTCTTTATATTCTTGCAAACCTATCCAAAAACACCTACAAAGTACTTCTAGTTTTATACTTGTTCTAGGTAAAGCGAACGTCAAGCGTGCGTAGAGTTGTATCGGTGGTCGATAGAACTTGAGGGAATATTTGTTCTACCTTTAGCTCCTCGTTGGGTTCGACACTCTTACTTATCGAAAGAGGCTACAATTGATCCCCTATACTTGTGGGTTATCAAGCGCGACGTTGCAAAAGCCCATTCCGCATTTTATCAACAGTAGGCTCGCAGGTATCAAAGCAGAGAAGTGCGGGCCAAGACTTATAATGTTGGCGAGCTGGTTCTATGCCTACCGGAGAAGAAAAAGGACAAACTCAAGCCCAAGTGGGAGGGTCCCTTCATCATTGACGAAGTTCTCACCGGAGGAGCGTACCGCCTGCGTGATGCGTTAGACAATCGCCTAGAGCCGAACCCATGGAACGCGGCCAGACTCCGAAGATTCTACGCCTCAGCGCCGAACTCTTTGTTCGTCTCCTTCTCCCTATTTTTTCTATTATTTTTCCTCTCTTTTCGCTTTTCCCTTTTTTTAGCCTTCAAGCTTTTTCGTGTGGCTCGACCGTACACCCGCAACATATACATACTCAAATATGTATGTCCACCATACCTGGGGGCTTCTTTAACATAAGCTTATTAATGTTATTTTTCGAGCATCAAGCTCATCACATATGCGTTTTTTTCATATGTACCTTTTCTTCGCCATTATATGCATCGATATGACTTAAGTTTTGGACAAGCTGGGTTGCCTGGCTCCTGTGCTTATGCCCTATGTTCCCGTTAGTTCGGCTAGGGCATAAAGGGAGCACCTCTGCGATTGTTACTGCCGGGTCATCCGGATGTGTACCTCAGACTGGGTGAAGCCGAAAGCTAGCGTTCTTAAGGGAATATTCGGTCGGTGAACTAAAGATTTTCTTGCACTCACTCCATCGTGAACCCCCAGAAGTTATATATACTGCGATTTTTCAATCACAGTTCGAACATGCACGATAACGCATGTACACCCAGGGAAAGGAACCCTTAATGGAACTATTCTCTCTAGAAGATGTTTCTTAAAATTTTAATGTAATATAACATAACTAGTCGGATACTTGTCTGTTCAAGCAACTATGACCCCTACGCCTGGTTTCCACGCATACCCCGGTCTAGTCGCCCGCCCTGGTATTCGGAAACACTTCGCACCCTCGGGTCCAGAGGTCGAAGCGAAAAGGTCTGCCATGATAAGCGTTTTACAATTCAGCTAGAGGAAAGTACATAGTCATTTAAGACTCAAAAACTTCCTGTTCTATGCCGTCCAGCAGGCTGTCCAATTTGCAATCCTCTTGGGAATACTTGGCGACTACTTCTACTTGGTTATACACCAAACTCATGGGAATTTCCTTCCCATCTGACCCTAGAGGCCCGACCCGGGCCATAATATTCGGATCAAGCTTGGTATACGTTGTTTTCACCATGGCCCAGGCTTCTCTTGCACCTTCCCCGTAGGCTGATATTTTCCATAACCGGAAACGCCACCGCGCTCCCTTGAATAGATGTATAAGCTCTCCCATACTTCCTGGAGGGGAGGCGGACGTCCATAATGCCTTGGCAACACTTTGCATCGCCTGCCACGCTTGCTCGTGCATTTGCGACAACTCTTGTAGTAGATCGCCCAAAGATCCGGACATCTCCTCCTCGGGACGGCCAGTCAGCATACCTACAGACATAGCTCTGTCAGTTCCTTTCCTTGCTGAATTACACGGTGGTAAGTTTGAACACATACTAAATATGCCGCCTCGCAGCCTCTTATTTTCCATCACGGAGTCAGCTAGCTGGGCCCGCACATCCTTCAGCTCTTCGCCCAGATGGGTCTTGGAATCCTGGAGTTGATTCTACTCATCAATGACTTATTTCAGCACACGTTCGCCCGTAGCATGTAGCCTTTTGTCTTCTTGTTCATTCGCTTGCGCGACTTCCAGTGCCTCCTTGAATTCCTCTGACAATTATGTCATGGTATATGCAATATTGTTAGCATTACTAACATATGATTATATTTTCTCGATGGAGGGGAATATTACCAGGTGACGCCTCTTGGATTTCTCCAGTTCGACGGTAGCAGCAGTTAGCTGTGTCCGACACCTTTCTAGCTCTTGAGCTAGTCGGTCATTCTTCTCCATAAGAACCTGGTTATACAACGATCCTCAAATCAGTTGTACCAACTACTTTAAGTCTCGGGGGCTACTGGCATATGGTTATCATATTCCGGACACAGTAAATTTACCTGCACATCTTTTAAATGATGCTCTGTGGCTCTACCAAGCCCATTTCGAGCAGCTCGGAAGTATGCATCAGCCGAGCTGAAGGTATTGAACGCCTCTTACGAGAAGCGGGGGTCGCATAAAACGGTTCTCCGGTGCCGATGATTCATGGCACTCTCCACTTCCGAGTTGGTGACGGACATTTCTTCTGAGTCCTTAGCCGAAGGACAGTCCGGCGCCACTCCCATATCGGCCCTTGACTCTTCGGCTGGGATTGGATCCTGGCTATCGGGAGTATATCCGGCTGGATCCCTGGACACAGTCCGGCGTACTCTTTTCCTGATACAGGACGAAGACGCAAGTCTCAGTTGGGAGCACCTGCTAAAGACATAATTACAAACCCATACCTCTTTGATGAGGGCCCGACCGTGTCTTCGTTTGCCTTCCTCTTCGAAGGCTTGCCCGGTGTAGGAGCCAGTCTCTTCGGCATCGCTCCTGGGGTAACGCGACGCGTCAAATGCCTCCCCTTTGGAGCACGAGACAGTGCGGTGGGTGAGGCGGAACGAGGAAACACCTTCGGGGAAAACGTCTCCTGATTACTTACATGGGAGGTGGGAAGAAGACCAGGGTAGTCGGCGATGATGGCCACTTCCGTGCCGTTGTAGCTCGCCTAGTAAAACGTCCCGTCCACGAGCGTCACGAATATATCTGGATCCTCCTCGAATCCAGGGTCAAGGTCCCGGTTGTGGTCCTTCGGCTGGGGGCGGGGCTGTAAAGCCCCTCGGAGACCTTTCGCCAGTGCTATAATAAACAGGCGGATTACAAATTCATTAAAAGATGACTTGAGGAGGGGAGTACGCAGAGCAGAGCAGAGGGGTTAAGACTTACCCAGCCAGGTGGATTGTACATGGAATATCCATCTCTGCGCTTGATATGAAGTAACTACTCCTCCACCCCTTTGTACAGTTCGGCCAATATTTTGGCCAGAGCGGCGGGGGTGTCCGGACCCTTCCTGCCGCAGCGGGAGGCGTCATCTTCCCCATTGTAGTGCCACAAGGGAAGCCCTCGATATTGGAGTGGCTGAACCCCCTGCACTATTAAAGTCGCCATTACCTCGGCTATTGATAATCCAGACTGGGCGAGCGTATTTATCTTGCCCATGATTTGACGTACTTCCGCGCTATCGTCTTCCTCCAGACTCCGGGGGCGCCAGCTGTGGTGTTTCTTCAAAGGGACTCTTGCGAACTCGGGGAGACCCCTCCGAACTGGGTCTGGAAGCGCGACGTCCTCAATATAGAACCATTCGGACGGCCACTCTTCGGATGCCTTCTTTGGTGTGCCGGATAGGTATCCGGTCTCGGCGATGCGCCATCTTTCGGCTCCGCCCACTTCGAATATTGATCCCCCGTGGTTGCGCGGGACGAGACAGAATAACTTTCTCCACAATTCAAAATGGGCCTCACAACCCAGGAATAGCTCGCAAAGGGCAACATAGCCCGCGATATGCAGGATGGAGGCCGGAGTAAAGTTGTGCAGTTGGAGGCCATAATACTCCAGAAGCCCGCGGAGGAATGGATGAATTGGAAATCCGACACCTCTTAGTAGATAAGGGACAAAGCACACTCGTTCCCCCCGGATGGATTGGGGAAATCTTCAGCCTGAGCCCCGCCATTCAAGACGGTCAATCCTGCTCGAACAAGGACTAGATCTGCGGGGGGAAGAAATCCCTGTGTTTGCAGCTTCTCCAGCTGACCATGGGATACAGAGCACCTCTCCCACTCGCCTTTTTCTGGGCTGCAGGAACGGGAGGAAGAGCTGGGTGCGCTCGCCATGTTTGGATGGCCTTTTCTGGCAGTCTCTGAGGATTTTTCCGCGCGGTGCCAAATGGATCTGGGATCCAATCTCTTTAAATAGATGCCCTTTTTCATGACTAGGGTGTTATATGCAAAAATACTCTGACCTCTCGCATTTGCTCGACATGTGGAAGCTGAAGCTATAGACGCACAGAAGCCGAGGGGTACGACATTAAATGGAAGGCCGGATACATCACTTTGAAGTCATCGGAGGAGGAACCCGCCTTGCAATGCCGAAGACAATCTGCGCGCCGGACACCTCGTCATTGAAGCCTGGTTCGGGGGCTACTGAGAGAGTCCTGGACTAAGGGGTCCTCGGGTGTCCGGCCGGTTAGCCATGGGCCGGACTGATGGGCCTTGAAATATGAAGACCGAAGACTCTCGACGTGTCCGGATGGGACTCTCCTTTGCGTGGAAGGCAAGCTTGGCGATCAAACATGAAGATTCCTTTCTTTGTAACCGACTTTGTGTAACCCTAGATCCCTCCGGTGTCTATATAAACCGGAGGGTTAGGTCAATAGGATTGAATACTCATAACCATAGTCATACATGCTAGACTTCTAGGGTTTAGCCATTACGATCTCGTGGTAGATAAACTCTTGTAATACTCATATTCATCAAGATCAATCAAGCAGGAAGTAGGGTATTACCTCCATAGAGAGGTCCCGAACCTGGGTACACATTGTGTCCCCCGTCTCCTGTTACCATCGATCCTAGACGCACAGTTCGGGACCCCCTACCCGAGATCCGCCGGTTTTGACACCGACACCCTCCTCCACTCCTTTATATACGGGGGATGGGGCACCCCATAGACACACAAGTTGATTCTTAGCCATGTGTGGTGCCCCCCCCCTCCATAGATTTCCACCTCGGTCATATTGTCGTAGTGCTTAGGCGAAGCCCTGCATCGGTAACTTCATCATCACCGTCAACACGCCGTCGTGCTGACTAAACTCTCCCTCGACCTCAGCTGGATCTAGAGTTCGTGGGACGTCACCGAGCTGAACGTGTGCAGATTACGGAGGTGCCGTGCGTTCTGTACTTGATCGGTTGGATCGCGAAGACGTTCGACTACATCAACCGCGTTTCTTAACGCTTTCGCTTTCGGTCTACGAGGGTATGTGGACACACTCTCCCTGTTCGTTGCTGTGCTTCTCCGAGATAGATCTTGCGTGATCGTAGGATTTTTTTTGAAATACTACGTTCCCCAAAAATGGCATCCAAGCCAGGTCTATGCATAGATGTTATATGCACGAGTAGAACACAAAGGGCTGTGGGCGATAATAGTCATACTGCTTACCAGCATGTCATACTTTGATTCGGCAGTATTGTTGGATGAAGCAGCCCACACCGACATTACATGACCGCGTTCATGAGACTGGTTCTACCGCCGTGCTTCACACACAGGTGGCTAGTGGGTTTCTATTTCTCCAACTTTAGTTGAATCGAGTGTGACTATGCCCGGTCCTTATTGAAGGTTAAAACAGCACACTTGACGAAAAATCGTTCTGGTTTTTGATGCGTAGGTAAGAACGGTTCTTGCTAAGCCCGTAGCAGCCACGTAAAATTTGCAACAACAAGTGGAGGACGTCTAACTTGTTTTTGCAGGGCATGTTGTGATGTGATATGGTCAAGACGTGATGATATATAAATTGTTGTATGAGATGATCATGTTTTGTAACAGTTATCGGCAACTGACAGGAGCCTTATGGTTGTCGCTTTATTGTATGAAATGCAATCGCCATGTAATTGCTTTACTTTATCACTAAGCGGTGGCGGTAGTCGTGATAGCAATAGTTGGCAAGACGACAACGATGCTTCGATGGAGATCAAGGTGTCAAGCTGGTGACGATGGTGATCATGACAGTGCTTTGGAGATGGAGATCAAAGGCACAAGATGATGATGGCCATATCATATCACTTATATTGATTGCATGTGATGTTTATCCTTTATGCATCTTATTTTGCTTAGTTCGGCGGTAGCATTATAAGATGATCTCTCACTAAATTTAAAGGTATAAGTGTGCTCCTTGAGTATGCACCATTGCGACAGTTCATCGTGCTGAGACACCACGTGATGATCGGGTGCGATAAGCTCTACGTTCACATACAACGGGTGCAAGGTAGTTTTGCACACGCAGAATACTCAGGTTAAACTTGACGAGCCTAGCATATGTAGATATGGCCTCGGAACTCTGAGACCGAAAGGTCGAGCGTGAATCATATAGTAGATATGATCAACATAGAGATGTTCACCATTGAAAACTACTCCATCTCACGTGATGATCGGACATGGTTTAGTTGATATTGATCACGTGATCATTTAGATGACTAGAGGGATGCCTATCTAAGTGGGAGTTCTTAAGTAATATTATTAAATTGAACTTTAATTTATCATGAACTTAGTCGTGATAGTATTTGCATAAATATGTTGTAGATCAATGGCTCGCGATGTAGCTCCCCGTTTATTTTTGATATGTATATGTTGAAAGATGATAGTAGCAATGATGCGGACTAGGTCCGTGATTTGAGGATTATCCTCATTGCTGCACAGAAGAATTATGCCCTTGATGCACCGCTAGGTGTTGGACCTATTGCAGGAGCAGATTTAGACGTTATGAACGTTTGGCAAGCTCGGTATGATAACTACTTGATAGTTTAGTGCGCCATACTTTACGGCTTAGAACCGGGACTTCAAAAACGTTTTGAACGCCACGGAGCATATAAGGTATTCCATGAGCTGAAATTGGTATTTCAGATTCATGCCCGAGTCGAGAGGTATGAGACCTCTGACAAGTACTTTGCCTACAAGATGGAGGAGAATAGCTCAACCAATGAGCATGTGCTCAGATTGTCTGAGTACTACAATCACTTGAATCAAGTGGGAGTTAATCTTCCAGATAAAATAGTGATTGACAGAGTTCTCTAGTCACTATCACCAAGTTACTGGAACTTCGTGTTGAACCATAATATGCAAGGGATGTCGAAAATGATTCCTAAGCTCTTCGTGATACTGAAATCGACGAAGGTAGAAATCAAGAAAAGCATCAAATGTTGATGGTTGACAAGACCACTAGTTTCAAGTAAAAGGGCAACGGAAAGAAAGGGAACTTCAAGAAGAAAGGCAAGCGAGTTTCCACTCCCATGAAGAAGCCCAAAGCTAGACCCCAAGCCTGAAACTAAGTGCTTCTAGTGCAAAGGAAATGGTCACTAGAAGTGGAACAGCCCTAGATACTTGGCGGATAAGAAGGATGGCAAAGTGAACAAAGGTATATTGGATATACATGTTATTGATGTGTAATTTACTAGTGTTTATAGAAACACCTCGGTGTTTGATACTAGTTCAGTTTCTAAGAGTAGTAACTCGAAACGGGAGTTGCAAAATAAACAGAGACTATTTAAGGGCGAGGTGATGATGTGTGTTGGAAGTGATTCCTGTTGAGGAATGCAGTAATTTCAAAAAAAAATCCTACGATCATGCAAGATATATCTAGGTGATGCATAGCAACGAGAGGGGAGAGTGTTTTCCACGTACCCTCGTAGACCGAAAGCAGAAGCGTTATGACAACGCGGTTGATGTAGTCGTACGTCTTCACGATCCGACCGATCCTAGCACCGAAGGTACGGCACCTCCGCGATCTGCACACATTCAGCTCAGTGACGTCCCACGAACTCTAGATCCAACTGAGGTCGAGGGAGAGTTTTGTCAGCACGATGGCGTGATGACGGTGATGATGAAGTTACCGATGCAGGGCTTCGCCTAAGCACTACAACGATATGACCGAGGTTGAATTCTGTGGAGGGGGGCACCGCACACGGCTAAACAATCAACTTGTGTGTCTATGGGGTGCCCCCCTCCCCCGTATATAAAGGAGTGGAGGAGGGGGCGGGCCGGCCCTCTCATGGCGCGCCCAAGGGGGGAGTCCTACTCCTAGTGGGAGTAGGATTCCCCCTTCGCTAGTTGGAGTAGGAGAGGAAGGAAGGAGGAGAGAGGGAGAAGAAAGGGGGGCCGGCCCCCCACCCCAATTCGGATTGGGCTTGGGGGGTGCGCCCCCACCTTGGCCGCCTCCTCCTCTCTCCCACTAAGGCCCAGTGAGGCCCATAGACTCCCGGGGGGGTTCCGGTAACCCCCCCGGTACTCCGGTAAATGCCCGAACTCGCCCGGAACCTTTCCGATGTCCAAACATAGCATTCCAATATATCGATCTTTATGTCTCGACCATTTCGAGACCCCTCGTCATGTCCATGGTCACATCCGGGACTCCGAACAACCTTGGTACATCAAAACACATAAACTCATAATATCGATCGTCATCGAACATATAGCGTGCGGACCCTACGGGTTCGAGAACTATGTAGACATGCTCATATTGGCTCCTACATATTCTAAGAACATCTTTATCGGTCAAACCGCATAACAATATACATTGTTCCCTTTGTCATCGGTATGTTACTTGCCCGAGATTCGATCGTCGGTATCATCATACCTAGTTCAATCTCGTTACTGGCAAGTCTCTTTACTCGTTTCGTAATGCATCATCCCGCAACTAACTCATTAGTCACATTGCTTGCAAGGCTTATAGTGATGTGCATTACCGAGAGGGCCCAGAGATACCTCTCCGATACACGGAGTGACAAATCCTAATCTCAATCTATGCCAACCCAACAAACACTTTCGGAGCCACCTGTAGAGCATCTTTATAATCACCCAGTTACGTTGCGACGTTTGATAGCACACAAGGTGTTCCTCCGGTATTCGGGAGTTGCTTAATCTCATAGTCAGAGGAACATGTATAAGTCATGAAGAAAGCAACAACAATAAAACTCAATGATCATAATGCTAAGATAACGGATGGGTCTTGTCCATCACATCATTCTCTAATGATGTGATCCCCTTCATCAAATGACAACACATTTCTATGGTCAGGAAACATAACCATCTTTGATTAACAAGCAAGTCAAGTAGAGGCATACTAGGGACACTCTGTTTTGTCTATGTATTCACACATGTACTAAGTTTCCGGTTAATACAATTCTAGCATGAATAATAAATATTTATCATGATATAAGGAAATATAAATAACAACTTTATTATTGCCTCTAGGGCATATTTCCTTCAGTCTCCCACTTGCACTAGAGTCAATAATCTAGTTCACATCGCCATGTGATTTAACACCAATAGTTCACATCACCATGTGATTAGTTCACATCGTCATGTGACTAATACCCAAAGGGTTTTACTAGAGTCGAAAATCTAGTTTGCATCGCTATGTGATTAACACCCAAAGAGTACTAAGGCGTGATCATGTTTTGCTTGTGAGAGAAGCTTAGTCAATGGGTCTGTCATATTCAGAGCCGTATGAATTTTGCAAATTTTCTATGTCTACAATGCTCTGCATGGAGCTACTCTAGCTAATTGCTCCCACTTTCAATATCTATCCAGATTGAGAATCAGAGTCACCCGGATCGGTGTAAAAGCTTGCATCGGCGTAACTCTTTACGACAAACTCTTTATCACCTCCATAACCGAGAAATATCTCCTTAGTCTTCTAAGGAAAATTTTGACCGCTGTCAAGTGATCCACTCCTGGATCAATATCGTACCCCCTTGCCAAACTCATGGCAAGGTACACAAAAGTTTTGGTACACAGCATAGCATACTTTATAGAACCTATGGCTGAGGCATAGGGAATGACTTTTATTCTCTTTCTATTTTCTGCCGTGGTCGTGAGTTGAGTCTTACTAAACTTTACACCTTGCAATACAGGCAAGAACTCCTTCTTTGGCTGTTCCATTTTGAACTACAAAAATCTTGTCAAGGTATGTACTCATTGAAAAATCTTATGAAGCGTCATGATCTATCTCTATAGATCTTGATGCCCAATATGTAAGCAGCTTCACCGAGGTCTTTCTTTGAAAAACTCCTTTCAAACACTCATTTATGCTTTCCAGAAAATTCTACATCATTTCTGATCAACAATATGTCATTCACATATACTTATCAGAAAGTCTGTAGTGCTCCCACTCACTTTCTTGTGAATACAGGCTTCACCACAAGTCTGTATAAAACTATATGCTTTGATCAACTTATCAAAGCGTATATTCTAACTCTGAGATGCTTGCACCAGTCCATAGATGGACCGCTGGAGCTTGCAAACTTTGCTAGCACCTTTAGGATTGACAAAACCTTCTTGTTGCATCATATACAACTCTTCTTTAAGAAATCCATTAAGGAATGTAGTTTTAACATCCATTTGCCAAATTTCATAAAATTCAGCAATTGCTAACATGATTCGGACAGACTTAAACATCACTACGAGTGAGAAAATCTTATCGTAGTCAACACCTTGAATTTGTTAAAAACTTATTTTGCGACAATTCAAGCTTTGTAGATAGTAACACTACTATCAGCGTCTGTCTTCCTCTTGAAGATCCATTTATTCTCAATGGCTAGCCAATCATCGGGCAAGTCAATCAAAGTCCATACTTTGTTCTCATAGATGGATCCCATCTCAGATTTCATGGCCTCAAGCCATTTCGCGGAACCTGGGCTCATCATCGCTTCCTCATAGTTCGTAGGTTCGTCATGGTCAAGTAACATGACCTCCAGAATAGGATTACCATACCACTCTGGTGCAGATCTTACTCTGGTTCACGTACGATGTTCGGTAGTAACTTGATCAGAAGTTTCATGATCATCATCATTATTAGCTTCCTCACTAATTGGTGTATAAATCACTGGAACTGACTTCTGTGATGCACTACTTTCCAATTCGGAAGAAGGTGCAATTACCTCATCGAGTTCTACTTTCCTCCCACTCACTTCTTTCGAGAGAAACACCTTCTCTAGAAAGGATCCTCTATTAGCAACAAAGATCTTGCCTTCGGATCTGTGATAGAAGGTGTACCCAACAGTTTCCTTTGGGTATTCTATGAAGACACATTTCTCCGATTTGGGTTCGAGCTTATCAGGTTGAAATTTTTTCACATAAGCATCGCCGCCCCAAACTTTAAGAAACGACAGCTTAGGTTTCTTGCCAAACCACAATTCATATGGTGTTGTCTCAACGGATTTAGATGGTGCCCTATTTAACGTGAATGCAGTTGTCTCTAATGCATAACCCCAAAAACGATAGCGGTAAATCAGTAAGAGACATCATAGATCGCACCATATCTAGTAAAGTATGATTATGACGTTCGGACACACCATTACGTTGTGGTGTTCCGGGTGGCATGAGTTGCGAAACTATCCCGCATTGTTTCAAATGAAGACCAAACTCGTAACTCAAATATTCTCCTCCACGATCAAATCGTTGAAATTTTATTTTCTTGTTTTGATGATTTTCCACTTCACTCTGAAATTCTTTGAACTTTTCAAATGTTTCAGACTTATGTTTCATCAAGTAGATATACCCATATCTGCTCAAATCATCTGTGAAGGTCAGAAAATAACGATACCCGTCGCGAGCATGAACACTCATCGGACCGCATACATCAGTATGTATTATTTCCAACAAGTCTGTTGCTCGCTCCATTGTTCCGGAGAACGGAGTCTTAGTCATCTTGCCCATGAGGCATGGTTCGCAAGCATCAAGTAATTCATAATCAAGTGATTCCAAAAGCCCGTCAGCATGGAGTTTCTTCATGCGCTTTACACCAATATGATCTAAACGGCAGTGCCACAAATGTTGCACTATCATTATCAACTTTGCCTCTTTTGCATCAATATTATGAATATGTGTATCACTACGATCGAGATTCAATAAACCATTCACCTTGGGTGTATGACCACAGAAGGTTTTATTCATGTAAACAGCATAACAATTATTCTTTGACTTAAATAAATAACCGTTTTGCAATAAACATGATCCAATCATATTATGCCCAACGCAAACACCAAATAACATTTATTTTAGGTTCAACATCAATCCCGAAGGTAAAGGGAGTGTGCGATGGTGATCTTATCAACCTTGGAATCAATTCCAACATACATCGTCACCTTGCCCTCAACTAGTCTTTGTTCATTTTGTAACTCCTGTTTCGAGTTACTAATCATAGCAACAGAACCAGTATCAAATACCCAAGGGCTACTATGAACACTAGTAAAGTACACATCAATAACATGTATATCATATATACTTTTGTTCACTTTGCCATCCTTCTTATCCGGCAAATATTTGGGGCAGTTCCGCTTCCAGTGACCATTTCCTTTGCGGTAGAAGCACTCAGTTTCAGGCTTGGGTCTAGCTTTGGGCTTCTTCATGGGAGTGCTAACTTACTTGCCATTCTTCTTGAAGTTCCCTGCTCTTTTACTTGAAACTAGTGGTCTTGTCAACCATCAACATTTGATGCTTTTCCTCATTTCTACCTTCGTCGATTGCAGTATCACAAAGAGCTCGGGAATCGTTTTCGTCATCCCTTGCATATTATAGTTCATCACGAAGTTCCAGTAACTTGGTGATAGTGACTAGAGAACTCTGTCAATCACTATTTTATCTGAAAGATTAACTCCCACTTGATTCAAGCGATTGTAGTCACCACAAAAAAAAGACACACCCGTGACATTTTGGGCCGAATGAAATTTTTTTCAGTCATACTTCTGACACTTCTATGACGATAATTGTGACAAAACCCGGTATCATCATAGATGTGGTGGGCTCCTACTTCTATGACAAAAAATATGACAGAAAATGGGCTTTTCGTCCTGGGCGGGCCGGAGACGCAGCTGCATGACATTCTTTGGGCCGTCCATGACAGAAAAAACCATGGTAGAAGCGAGGGCGAGGAAAATATCGGGGTGTTCCCGGTTACGGTGGGTGGTCGGGGCCGAGCGATGCGCGTTTCTCTCGTACACGCACGTGCGTGGATGTGAGGCGTTGGGCTCTGACTGAACCCGAGCGATTGCACTGCAGGCTACGCATTACTGAACCCGAGCGATCGATCGATGGCTGTTAACTGAACCCGATCGAGCGATTCCTTCGCTACTGCTGCTAACTGAAGCCAATCGATGCTGCCTCTGGATGAACAGTGAGTGTTGCTGGGGGGTTCGGATGAACAGTTCTCGGTGGGGGTGGATGAACAGGACCCCGTGGTGTTGCCTCTAGATGAACAGGACCCCGATCGATCGAGCCGGTTGGGGCTGGATGAACAGGAACCCGTGGAGGGCTGGATGAACAGGACCACCCCGTGGAGGGCTGGATGAACAGTAGATGGTGGAGGGCTGGATGAACAGTAGCCCGTGGAGGGGTGGTTGAACAGGAGCCCGTGGAGAGGGCTTGTTGAACAGTAGCCGGTGGAGTAGCGCGTGGTGGAGGCTGGATGAACAGGAGCCCGTGGATGAACAGTCGCAGGTGGAGGCTGGAGGAGGTCGACGGTGGATGAACAATAGCCCGTGGAGGCTGGAGGGGGTCGACGGTGGAGATGAACAATATCCCGTGGAGTCCTATTTTGCGGTACGCCACACCCCTCCCGATGAACAGGACCCCCGTTTCGATCGTAGCGCTCCAACACAAGTCCGTTTCCTCCATTTTGCAGTACGCCACAGCCCTCCCGATCAACATGACCCCTGTTTCGACCATGGGAGGTCCGTTTCCTCCGTTTTGCGGTACGCCTGACCCCTCCCGATGAACAGGATCCCGTTTCGACTGTGGCCGGTCGAACACAAGGCCGTTTCCTCCGTTTTGCGGTACGCCAGGCCTCGTTTCCATCGGCTGTTCCGTCCAAGCCCTCCCGATGAACACGACGACGCATTCCGTTCCAACCCAGCCGGTTAGATCCCCATGAACATGACGACAACGATGTTTCTCCGTTCCGACCCAGCCATGTACACGAGCCATGGCCATACGTACGCGCGAGTAGGCGTTCGAGACCCCGCCCGTATGTACGTACGTGGCTGTATTTACTTTCTTGCACCTTGGCCTCTGTCGTACGTGTACATGCTAGGTGCGCGCCTCTACTACGACACGTGCGTGCCTCTACATCGACCAGTATGTATGTACACGGTCGCGACCAGAATGACAATGCTACGTACGCTTCGACCAGGTGGGTCCTGACTGCCACGCACTTCCTTGCGTGCGAAGATGTAGCTAGTGGGTCCTAGCAGTCAGAGGGGCGAATGGTTTTTTTGCCCGGACGCACTTCCTTGCGTGCGAAGACGTAGCTAGTGGGTCCCAGCAGTCAGGGGGAAACATTTTTTCACGAAATACGGTGGCCCGTCCGGTGGGTCCCCGCTGTCAGGTGGAGGAATAATTATTTGGCGCGTAATAAGGAGGCACTTCCTTGCTGCAGCCGTGGACCCAGCTGTCAGCCTCTCCACGTACAGTACTCTTCCGATGGAAGTCGGTCGTTGACCACATTGACCACGGCGCGCCGAGAGCACCAAGGCGATGGACGACGGCGAGGCCTAGGAAGGGGACGACTTGGAGCCAGGGAAGATGCGGCAGTGGATGCCCACGCGGAGAGGAGTACGAGGGTTCACTGGTTCGGCTGCGGTGTGATGCTGCCGTCGCCGCAGAATAATAGGGGATGTGGGTGAGTAGAGGGATGGCCATGCCAGCGGTGGGAGTAGTAGGGGGCGGTGAGGCCTCCGCGACATCGTAGCCGGCCACGGGAGGCAGGAGCACGAGGAACGACCGGCGCTGGTTTGGGCGGCTGGAGCAAGAAGACCAGAGGTTGAAGAAGCACTATGGCCGTTGGATGGACATCGTACGGTCACTGGAGCTAGAATCGTACATATTGACTAAGTTGACAAAGCCCTCCATCCCCGTCAACTTAGTAGGCCCACAAGTCAGCCTCCCACTATACTGGGTCCCAGCTAGCAGGGGGAGTATTCTTTTTTTGTGCGTAATAAGGAGGCACTTCCTTGTGTGCGAAGATATAGCTGGTGGGTCCGAGCTGTCAACGGCGGTAACGTTTTTTTCGCGAAATACAGAGGCCCTTTCGGTGGGTCCCAGATGTCAGGTGGAGGAATCATTATTTTGCGCGTAATAAGGAGGCATTGTCTTGCGTGCGGCCGTGGACCCAGCTGTCAACCTCTCCACGCACAGTCCACTTCAGATGCATGTCGGTCGTTGACCATGTTGACCAGCCCGCGCCGAGAGCACCAGGGCGGTGGACGACGGCGAGGCCTAGGAAGGGAACGACACGGAGCCAGGGAAGACTCGGCAGTTGTTTCCCACGCCGAGGGGAGTACGACTGTACGAGGGTTTACTGGTTCGTCTGCCGTTGCCGGAGAATAACAACAGGTGTGGGTGAGTAGAGGGATGGCTAGGCCAGCGATGGGAGTACGTTGCGGCGGTGAGGCCTGCGCGGCAGCACAGCCGACCGCGGGGAGGAGGGAGCAGGCAGTCCCGCCGGCGCTTGTTTGAGCGGCTGGAGCAGGAAGAGCAGAGATTGAAGAAGCACGACGGCCGTTGGATGGACATCCAACAGTCACTGCTTGTGCGTCAGCCTTTTTTTAGGAAAGCCTCAAATCTGTGGAAAACATCACACAGCCCATCTGCCATTATTTCCAATAATTTAAAGCCCATTTGCTCATTCTTAAGGTTTTTTTTGGAGCCCATATTATTTTTGTTAGCATTACAGCCCATATTGCGGCCACGGTTAAAAAATTATACGAAATTTTGCATATTTCGGTGCGGTCCGAACTGTTTTTAATCCCGAAATTTCGAGTCACGTTCAAACTGATTTTAAAATTAAATATATATCAATATAAAATCCAACAAATTGTCCACGCATAAAAATCAATGCAATTTAAAATCTCGAAATGAAAAAAAGAATTTTGAAACTAATTGCCGGTTTGATGTGTTTTAAAAATGTACAACCCATTTCTCAATACTGATAGGCCATTTTCTCGGCCAGCCAAATGAAGCTCTCCTCGTCTTGAAAGATTTGCAGCCCAACAGGCCTGACAAAGCGACTTACTTGGCAAATCACAAAAAAACTGGGCTGTGGCCGTGGACCCAGCTGCGGCCGTGGACCCAGCTGTCAGCCTCTCCACGTACAGTACTCTTCCGATGGAAGTCGGGCGTTGACCACATTGACCCCGCCACGCCGTGAGCACCAAGGCGGTGGACGACGGCGAGGCCTAGGAAGGGGACGATGCGGAGCCGGGGAAGATGTGGCAGTGGATGCCCATGCGGAGAGGAGTACAAGGGTTCACTGGTTCGGCTGCGGTGTGAGGCTGCCGTCGCCGCAGGGCCTGGCTAGCGGTGGGAGTAGTAGGGGGCGGTGAGGACTCAATGGCAGCACAGCCGGCCACTGGAGGCAGGAGCAGGCGGTCTCGCCCGCGCTGGTTTGGGCGGCTGGTGCAAGAAGAATAGCGATTGAAGAAGCAGCAGGACCGTTCGATCCAAATCCAACAGTTACTGCTGCTAGAATTGTTTGTTGACTAAGTTGACAAGCCCTGCATACGCGTCAACTTAGTAGGCCCACATGTCAGCCTCCCAACTGGAGCGCCACAGATGTCAGTGGGAGGAATCATTTTTTTCGTGTAATAAGGAGGCAGGTGATTGCGTGTGGCCAGGCCAGCGGAGGGAGTAGGGTGGGCCGGGGAAGCCTGCGTGGCATCACAACGGGCCACAAGAGGAGGGAGCAGGCAGTCCTGCAGGAGCTAGTTTAGGCTGCTGGAGCAGGAAGATCAGAGATTGAAGAAGCACGTCGGCCGTTGGATGGACATCCAACAGTCAGTGCTGCTAGAATCGTGTGTTGACTGACAAAGCCTTGCGTAAACAAGTCAGCCTCGAAATCTGTGGCGTGTACAGCCCATTTGCTATTATTTTTATAATTTTTACTCATTTTCTAATTCATATGGAATCTATTGCAGCCCGTTTTCCATTTTTAGAATTTCTGCCCATTTTCTGGTCAGTACCAGGGTTAAAAAAATTAACTAAATATGTGGGAAATTTTGAAAATTCGCAAATTTTTGCTGGGGAAAAATATTCTTAATCCAAAAATTAGTGGCCATACTAAAACAAATTTAAAAATAAATTAGTACTATGTCATGTTAAATCCAATGAAATACTCCCTCCGTCCCAAAATTCTTGTCTTAGATTTGTCTAAATACAGATGTATCAAGTCACGTTTTGGTATTAGATACATCCATATCTAGACTAATCTAAGAAAAGAATTTTGGGACGGAGGGAGTATAAGATATCAGTGAAGAACAAAAACAAAAAAAGAAACTAATATCCCATTTGCTATAATTTTTTGAATATTCAACCCCTTTTAATATTACTTTTAACAAACACTGACCATACTCTTTGGCCAGGCCGGAATGCATCCCTCCTCGTCTTGAAAGATTTGCAGCCCAGTAAGTCGGAGGAAACAAATAGGCCTAGCTTGGGTATTCTTCAAAAAGAAATATTGGCCTACCTATTTTCCCAAAGAAAAAACTGCTGGGCTGGTCATGTTGTTAGACGGGCCACAGAGACCGCACAACCCAGTTTATAGCCTGCTCCTCCAAATTACTACTAAAAAAATTTGTGCAATTCTGTCGTTAATTGACTATACGTTGAAAATGATGTGGGTCCCATATATCAGCAGGGTGGATTAGAGTAAAAACGAGGGGTTAATCTGAGTAGTAAAAGAGGTGCTTGCTTGTGTTCGGGAGTGGACCTGGTGGGTCCGTACTATCATACTCACAACTACAGTCCTCTCCCGATTCACTATGTTGACAGGGACCGTTTCGAAAAAAACTATGTTGACAGGGCCGGGCGGCGGCGCCGCGGCGAGCGCACCAAGGTTGAGGATAAAGTGCTGTCGCCAATGTGCTGGGCTGGGTTGGACATTCTTATTGAAAAATAAAAATGGACCGGATCTATTTACGACGTTGACTACGATTTGCATGGGTCCGCTGGTTGCATGAAGAAAATGCTGGGAGAAAGAAGACTGGTCGCTATCTTTGCCGAAGAATAATATCGACTGAATGTAACGACACTATCATAGGAAATAATATCCTCCTGTTAAATCGTGAATTTAAAGAACTGGTGCATGAGCATTTAGCTTTATTTATTTATTTACTTATTTATGTTTAGGGGACCATGAGCATGTACCTGGGCCGGATTCATGTGAGAGCCTCCCTTCCAGTTAATTATGGGCTTCTCTCTTGGGCCTTCATCAGTGGGCTGCATGTTATCAACAAGTGGAAAATGTGTTCCGTACGAAAAATAGTATGCGCTACGTACGGTACGAGGCACTAAAGGATCGAACCGTGCAACGACTTCCAAAACATTGTGTTTGTCATTCTAACAACACATTTATTCAACCAACAGACGGAATATACTACTGATTGTACATTGAAAACAGCAGCAGCAGCAACCAGGGCTGGGGGTGCAACAGAAGCAGTAAGCAGGAAAGAAGAGTGAAGACGCAGCTCTCTCTTCCAAACCAAACGTCAGCCATCATTACAAAAGGGCTACCAAAAAAGAACAAGTGTATGCATCAAACTAAATAAAGATCCTACTACACCAAGTGTATGCATCTAACTAACTGGCTCAGTTAGACGTTACTATTTATTAAGCTGTGGAGATTGGCAGACGGCTTGAACCAGATGGCACTACAAAAAAAGACACATCAGTGACATTTTGGGCCGAACGAAAAAAAATTCTATCATACTTATGACACTTCTATGACGATAATTGTGACGAAACCCAGTATCATCATAGATGTGGTGGGGTCCTACTTCTATGACAAAAAATCATGACAGAAAATGGGCTTTTCGTCCTTGGCGGGCCGGAGACGCAGTTGCATGACATTCTTTGGGACGTCCATGACAGAAAAAACCGTGGTAGAAGCGAGGGCGAGGAAAATATCGGGGTGTCCCCGGTTACGGTGGGTGGTCGGGGCCGAGCGATGCACGTTTCTCTCATACACGCACGCGCGTGGGTGCGAGGCATTGAGCTCTAACTGAACCCGAGCGAGGTGTTGGGCTCTAACTGAACCCGAGCGATTGCACTGTAGGCTACGCGTTACTGAACCCGAGCGATCGATCGATGCCTGTTAACTTAACCCGATCGAGCGATTCCTTTGCTACTGCTGCTAACTGAAGCCGATCGATGCTGCCTCTGGATGAACAGTGAGCGTTGTAGGGGGGGTTTGGATGAATAGTTCCCGGTGGGGGTGGATGAACAGGACCCCGTGGTGTGGCCTCTGGATGAACAGGACCCCGATCGATCGAGCCGGTTGGGGCTAGATGAACAGGACCCCGTGGAGGGCTGGATGAACAGGACCACCCCGTGGAGGGCTAGATGAATAGTAGACGGTGGAGGGCTGGATGAACAGTAGCCCGTGGAGAGGTGGTTGAACAGGAGCCCGTGGAGAGGGTTGGTTGAACAGTAGCCGGTGGAGTAGCGCGCGGTGGAGGCTGGATGAACAGGAGCCTGTGGATGAACAGTCGCAGGTGGAGGCTGGAGGAGGTCGACGGTGGATGAACAGTAGCCCGTGGAGGCTGGAGGGGGTCGACGGTGGAGATGAACAATATCCCGTGGAGTCCCGTTTTGCGGTACGCCACACCCATCCCGATGAACAGGACCCCCGTTTCGACCATGGCGCTCCAACACAAGTCTGTTTCTGTGACACCCAAAATTTTTGCTTTGGTTTTATCAAAATCTTTTATTTGATTTGAGGGAGGTGATTTAAAATTTTCTTCTAAAGAAACCACCCTCTCAAAAAAAATTTCTTTTATGGCAAGTGTTTTATTTGGATTCACGCAAGACTTGATTTTGGTCTTGGAGGTTTTCCCTTTTATTTGGACTCAAAACCAAATGCTTTTCACTTGGGAAATTCCCTTTTGAAAAATCTTTTAAATAGCCCTATGGCATTTTGAAGTGATCTTCTCCCCTTTTCAAAAATCCCTCTTGCCATGACCTAAGTGGAAATCCACTCCCATAAGCCTTTCCTCATCTTTGGATCATGTTATGTTTCAAATCCAGCAAGTTGAACCTCTCCATATATCTATTTCTATTTATTTCCCATCATAAATAATTTCTGCCTTCTACTTTGATCCTTGGAGGTTTTCAAAGGAGCTACCCTTTCTGCTTTGAATCTTGCCTCCAAACCATTTTCCCTAGCTAGTCCTTTGAGCCCTCAACTAGGATCCATGAAGATCCACTAGTCACCAGTTCAAATTTTTCAAACTATTCTTACTGCAAGTTTGGACCTCTTTTGCCAAATTTGATGAAATTCATTTAGATTCTTCTCCTAAAAATCTGAGAAAATTCAGGCAGCCTCTGGGTGCATTGAGTGGTCACCTCACCAAGTCCCAGCTCCAGAAATTTTTTTCTCCTTGCCAAATCATTTCGTCGAACACCTGCAGAGCATTGTCAAAATCAAGTTCAGAGATTCAGAAATACAGTTCAGTGATCTACTGTCGTTTTCTTCAGAACCTGTTGTCGATCTCGACAGTGCCGCGGTGGTGCCTTGCTCCCCATCCCCTCCTTCTTGTCCCTGGCGCCGCACGAACGCCTGGAAGGTTGCGGGCGTCGGCGACGAGCAGGAGGAGGTGCGCCGCCCCGTGAGCGATGTCAGCGGCGGCTTTGCGGCCGCCAGAGAGAGGCGCAGCGCAGACGCCACCGTCCAGCGCCGCCCAAGCCACCAGAGGCCGCCGCGTGGCCATCCACTCCCCCGCGCGCGCTGCCACCCTCGTCGTGAACTGCTAGGCGCGGAGCATGCTCTCTGCCGCTGCCGTGCCCGTACGGCCGCCCCGTCGAGGACCGGCACCATTACGCCATACCCGACCAAGGTTAGCAGTGGAACGGCACCAGTAAACCTCCCTGATGCTGCCTGGCCACCTAAACCCCCTGCTCAACCACTGCCTCGCCGTAATCGCTCGCCGGAGATTTCCCGTTCATGGCCACCCCCTCGAATCGCCTATAAATAGAGGCCCCGAGCTCGAACTCGAACCCACACCACCTCTGCACTCCACCTAGACCACGCCAAGCCACTGGAAGAGCCCCGGGGGAGCCTTCTTCCCCAGCTCCGGCCGCCGCGACCCGCCACGGGATCCAGCTTGATTCGCTCCCATGCGTGCACCTCTACCCCTCATCTCTTGCCAATAGCTTCCTTATGCATCCACTCTCCTGACCCGCGCTTCAATTCGTAGTTTGCAGCACCCACCGGAGTTCTCCACCATCGCTCGAGCCGCCGTCCGCCGGAGAAAGTGTCGCCGCGGACGTGGTGCTCTCCGTTGGTCAAGTCCACCACCAACCGACGCGGAAGGACGCACTGAACCTCTTGGTACACTCCGATCTCCCTGCCTCGCCGTGGTTCAACGCCGGCGACCACCGCAGTCTTCGGGCGCCGGCGACCTTTTTAAACCTGACATGTGGGACCCCCCCGTCAGCCTCTCTTCTGTTTCCCTCGCGAAACGTTTTCTGTTGGCGCCTTCGGGCAAATACGTTTTCTCTTTGGGCTGGCGTAGTTCTTCCCGAAACGTCTTCTGTTTTCTCAGTTAAGTCCCTGGATCTTTTCTGTTTCATCACAGATTAGTCCCTGGACTAAAACCCTTATAACTTTTTATTAAAAGATGATTTTTGAATGATTCTTTTTCTGTCAGTCTTATATTTTTGTCTAGTGTTTTATAGTATTTATTTGGAAAATTTTTGGAACAACTTTTATGCACGCGTTGATTTTCACGTTAGTATACGTTTTCGCTATACCGTAGGTTCCGAAAGAGGTGACGGAGCCGCGAACTTCGCCGAGCTAGACTCCGACTTCTCCGAACCAGGCAAGCATGTTTGAACCTTTGATATGATAGGTGTTTTGCATGTTTGCTTGAATGGTTCGTGCATGGCATTTGAACATCGGTGAGTATCTCGTTGCATGCAAGGCAACTGACCGTGTGTTTCGAAGTTATCGTGATCTCTGATGAGAGATGACCTGATCATGTGGTGACATGAAAGGTAGTGAGATGGTATTGTTGTAGCATGCCAGTCTTACGTCATCCGATAAACTCCGACGTTAACGTGGATTGAGCCACGTTACCGTTCTTCCCCTTTCGTGCTACCACATGTTTTCTGCAAAGGTTGCGGTTTAGTAAGGTGGTAACCTCTTTCCGAGTACACACCAAATAGAGGGGCCGGGATGAGGGTTCCATGGCCCTGGATTAAAGCCAGTCATCCGGTCAGGGGGCATGGGTGTTTCCGGTTGGGACCGAGAGGGGGCACCCCTTAGAGCGCGCGTATATAAATTTGATCCCATGCTAGGCGAGGTTGTAGCCTCCCCGTCTCAAGGTTTTTCTTGAATGTTGGCCGAGGGTGATTCCTGGCATCGGAATGTTAAATGGGTGTGTACTAGTTAGATGTGTTTCTCCTAAAACACCGTAGACGGAACTAGTCCTTGTGACTACTGAAATCCGTTGGCTGTGGTTGTAGTACCAACTCTGCAGAGTCAAATCCTTCCGAGTCATCGTGTCCATGATCAAGGACCATGGCCAGTATATCCATATCTATCCTCGTGGAAATTTCCCCGGTGAACAAGCTTAAGTGGTAAACCCGGTTGCATTGTTGTTCCTGTGGATGGACTAACCTTTATTTTATCTCATACCTGAATATGCCCGTGATATGATTTAAATTCATCGGGCTACTGAAATATTAAGTTGTGAAATATAAGCCCTTTATGTGATGTCGCTCAGACGTCCGACTGTGGCATGCCTGTATTTACTTTTGATATAAGCCCTTTATGTGATTTCGCTCAGACGTCCGACTGTGGCATGTCCGTTATTTACTTTCGATATAAGCCCATTATGTGATGTCGCTTCAGACGTCCGACTGTGGCACGCACTGTCATTTATTTTTCCACTATAAGCCCTTTATGTGGTGTCACCATGACGCCCGACTGCGGCATTGTTATTTCATTTGTTACCTTTCGAGGAGTCATTCAGACACTCGTCCGGCCCTCAGTATTGCTTTAGGATTTTGGGAGGACTACCACCCGACTTCCCTTTTATTTTCCCCTGCATTATTATCCCGTTATTTGAGTGCGCCATATTAAACTGTTCTTATGCATCATGTTTACATTTGTTATATCATATGTCCGAACTGTCTTGCGAGTACTTTCATAGTACTCACCTGGCTTGTTGATTTGGCCAGATGTTGACGAAGGCGATCTCATGGATGAAGAGTTTGATAGCGAGTCCGACGCCTAGAGGAGTCCCAGTCAGTCCCGTGCGATCCTGGATATTGGTCACTTGTATTATATACGCTTCCGCCACCCACAATAAGTATCCTCGAGCCTCACTCCGACGCTCGAAGAGCTGTTAGTTTTCAGGAGTCATGTCACCCGCCTCGCTGTGATATATCCATCACCGCTTTTATCGTGAGTTAGTAGTTATGCCACCCTATCCGCCTTTATGTATTATTGGCATGCTTGTAATAAATTGTTGAGCAGTCTCCGCTCAACCTTGTATTATATTTAGTACTCCTGGTATTTTTCTTCTGTGATCAAGATATTGTCTACCAGTGAGAAGGAATTCTTCTTACTGGTCCATAAAAGGGATTGATTTCTCAATAAAATATTTTATTGGAAAACCGGTCGTGACAAGCTTGGTACCAGAGCCAGGCTGACTGTAGGAAGCCACTAGGTGCGATCGCTAATCGGTTATTAGCGTCTTTGGTGCTTTTTCAGCATTTTGCAAACGTGGCTATTTTCTGTTGGTCATCATAAGTTTATGATTTGACTACTCAGAATTTTTGCCTACTTTTGTAGATGGCTGGCAACGACTGCGAGACTTGGGTGTTCACTAATGTGCCCGAGGGGTTCGTCAAACTCCTCGTCTCCATCACCAAGCTCGCGATCGGGCCAGCGACTCGTCCGGAGTTCACGCTCTATCAGCACAAGCTCAGCGACGACGTGTCTATGTACCAGGCCGTGGTGCAATTCAAGGGAGGACGTTTTGCATCACGCCACTTCCGTTTTGTGGGAAGGGCCATGCCTACGGAGAGGCATGCCATGCAGATGGCCGCCCGTGAGGCAATAGCTCGCCTTCGGGATATCCTTCCTATGATGAAGACTCGTCGCTACCGCTACCTTCCATGCCATGTGCCATATGCTTGTCACTATGCATTCGCCTGCCATAGGGGAGAGCGTGATGAAGCCATCGAGATGGTTGTGGAGTATCTCAAAGTTCTGGAGGAATCTTTCGACAACCTCGTGGACGATCTTGTTGCTGCCTGCATGGACTTAGTTCGGGGCGGTCCTGCCAGCAGGAAGGAGCTTCTCCACACGGCACCGCCTCTGACTTTCGTCTCGTCCTTAGCATCTTATTCACCGGCCATTTTAGCCACTGCTCGCCGTCTGCCTACCACAGAGGAGTTCGACCGAGTCATCGCTCCTACTCCAGTCAGAGCTGCACCGCCTGCCGCACCCGCACGGCCACCTGTCGCTCCCGCGCCATCACCTCAGCGCAGTGCTACGCGCCTGGAGCCTACTAGGGAGGAGGTGGAGGTCGAGTCTCCTATACCGCTGGGTCTTACCCTGGGCAAGGGGAAGGAAATCTTCACCATCTCCGACTGAGCGCGCCGAGTAGCCGCGCGTTGTGCCTGCATGTATGTTATGTTTTATGTATTTGTGTGCGCTTCATGTAGAATCCCGGAGGGGTGTGCTAGCCTTAATAACATGTCAGGATGTGTATGCACATCCTGAGTGCTGTATCGTGTGTTTGCATTTCGCGTGTAAGATATGTGCTAAGCAATCTTTTTCCGTGCTCAGTCAATTGTTTTCTTGAAAAATCTTGAGGTCTTTTAAATTTTTTGTCTTTGCAAGATTTTCCTTGTGCCACGCAGTTCTTCTCATGTTTTTGCAAAATAATACCCCAGAGTGGAAAATGTCTCGTCCGTGGACTCGTTCCATGCCCAATCAGCCAGAAGAAGTTTATGGAACACAGACCAGCAACAACTTCACTCAGGGACAGTCTAGTCAACCGGACAGTGAGGCAGCCTTATCTCAAGTATGCCGCCTTTTTGAACAAAGCCAGCAGCAACACCAAGAAATGATGAACCACGTCATCAACATGGGAGATCACCGTGAGCCATACCAACCACACTCCAAGTTGTCTGAACTGCAGAAGACACGCCCTACAACGTTTGCTCACACTGATAGGCCACTGGAAGCCGATGATTGGCTTCGCGACATCGAAAGAAAATTGATTATTGCTCAATGTTCTGATCATGAGAAGGTGCTTTATGCACCTCACTACCTCACTGGAGCAGCAGCAGCATGGTGGGAGAACTTCCTACACATGCATCCCAGTGAACACAACATCACCTGGGAAGAGTTTAAGGAAGGCTTTCGTGGGGCACACATCCCCAAGAGCATCATAAAAATCAAGAAAAGAGAATTTGATGACCTCAAGCAAAGAGGCATGTCCGTGACAGAATAAAATGGTCAGTTTACCCAGCTATCTCGTTATGCCTACGATGAGCATATGACTGAGAACAAGAGGATGGAGAAAATTTTGGACGGCCTGGCACCAGCATTAAGATGCCAACTGGTCGTACACACTTTCCCGGATTTCAAAACTCTGGTGGACAAGGCCATTACTTTGGAGAATGAGCGCCGCAGTCTGGAAGATATCCGTAAGCGAAAGAGGGACAAGACAACTCTTGCACGCAACAACCGAAGCAAAACTGATGTTCAGAGGACTGAAGCAAGAAAATCCACGACTACTGATCTAAGGCCAACCAGACAGTTTCATTCGAGGGACAAGGACTTCACATACCGTCCAGGGGTCACTTGCTATGCTTGTGGTGAAGAAGGGCACTATGCCAAACAGTGCCCAAAGCCAAGGAACTCGGCCCCCAAGCCGAATAATGGCGGGAACAATCCAGCCCCCAAGCGCAACAATTTCAACCCCAGCAACAATCACAGGAAGGGTCACCTGAACCATGTGACCAGAGAAGAAGCCCAGAATGCCCCAGACATCGTGCTCGGTACGTTCCCTGTCAACACAGTACCTGCCACGGTTTTGTTTGATTCTGGAGCTTCTCACTCGTTCATTTCGAAGAGTTTTGTTTTGCAACATGGTTTTCCGATACTCCCTTTGGAAAAATCTATGATCATCAAGTCCCTCGGAAATAAGCAAATCGCTCAGGGTTATTGCCAAGGAGTAACCGTTGAGTTCGAAGGGCTGATATTTCACGCAAATCTCATCGTGTTGGAAAATAAAGGACTGGATGTCATCCTAGGGATGGACTGGTTGACCACAAACAAGGGATTTATTGATTGTTTCAATCGGACTGTGATTCTCACTCATCATCACGGCAAGACAATAAAGGTTACAGCTCAAGAGAGGCCACGGTCACGGCAACCAAAACTGAACAAAGTGGGCATTTCAGAATTGAGAAAAGTTCCAGTGGTGTGCGAGTTTCCAGACGTATTTCCTGAAGAACTACCAGGCATGCCACCAGACCGAGAAATAGAGTTCAGCATTGAACTAGCACCTGGCACCACTCCCATCTATAAGAAACCTTATAGGATGGCACCCTCAGAATTGGTGGAATTGAAGAAGCAAATAAAGGAATTGTTGGACAAAGGATTTATTCGAGCCAGCTCCTCACCTTGGGGTTCGCCAGTGTTATTCGCCAAGAAAAAGGATGGGACACTGAGACTGTGTATAGACTATCAAGCTCTCAATACGGATAAATGATTTGTTTGACCAGCTCGCGCAAGCCAAGGTGTTCTCAAAAATTGATTTGAGATCGGGATATCATCAATTGAAAGTATGGACAGAAGATATCCCTAAGACAGCATTCACCTCCAGATACGGATTATATGAGTTCACAGTAATGCCGTTTGGACTGACGAACGCCCCTGCATATTTCGTCCACCTCATGAACAAAGTGTTTATGAGATTCATGGACAAATTTGTTGTGGTGTTCATTGACGATATTCTGGTATATTCAAGGACACCAGAAGAACATGCTGAGCATCTCAGAATTGTTTTGGGAGAATTATGGAAACATCAATTGTACGCCAAATTTAGCAAGTGTGAATTTTGGCTAAGACAAGTTGGTTTTCTGGGCCATATATTGAACCAAGAAGGCGTGGCCGTAGACCCAGAAAAGGTCAAAGCCATACTTGACTGGAAGCCACCAGCCAACGTGACAGATGTGCGGAGTTTCTTAGGAATGGCTGGATATTACCGGAGATTTATTGAAGGATTCCCCACTGTGGCAAAACCAATGACCCAGTTGCTCAAGAAAGACAAGAAGTTCGTATGGACGGAAGCGTGCGAGGAAAGCTTCCAAGAACTCAAGAAGAAACTAACAACAGCACCAGTTTTGACCGTGCCAGACATACACAAGAGCTTTAAAGTATATTGTGACACCTCCCGAAAGGGCCTCGGATGCGTATTGATGCAGGACGGCAAAGTTGTCGCGTATGCTTCCAGGCAACTACGGAAGCATGAGGAAAATTATCCTACCCATGACTTGGAGCTAGCGGCCGTCATCCATGCACTCAAAGAGTGGAGGCACTTTCTGCTGGGAAATTGATGTGAAATATATACGGACCATAAGAGCCTTAAATATATTTTCACGCAACCAGAGCTAAATTTACGACAATGACGCTGGTTGGAATTGGTCAAGGACTATGATGTCGGCATTCACTACCATCCAGGGAAAGCAAATGTAGTGGCAGATGCCCTTAGTCGGAACCCCAGCCCGGACAACGACAGTCCACAAAACTTGAGGCCCGAGTTTCAGCAGGAATTCGCTAGACTCAACATGGTGTTGGTCTCTGAGGGCACCATATCAAACCTGGAAATACATCCCACCCTTATGAAACAAATTAAGAAGGCTCAGCATGGGCACCCCAGCATCAAAGGTATAAAGAGAAAAATGAGCCTTGGCAAGGCTTCAGAGTTCCTCACAGACAATGAAGGAACATTATGGTACGGGGACAGGCTTTGCGTACCAAACATTGAGGAACTCAAGCAACAAATCCTGACCGAAAGCCACACCGCTCCATACTCGATCCACCCCGGAGGAACCAAAATGTACAAAGACATTCAGGAAAGATTTTGGTGGCACGGTATGAAAAGGGATATAGCCGCTTTTATTGCTTGTTGGGATTCATGTCAGCGCATTAAAGCCGAGCATCAGAAGCCAGCAGGGCTACTACAGCCCAACCGGATACCTGAGTGGAAATGGGATGAAATTGGAATGGACTTCATCGTCGGACTACCTCGATCACAACGCGGAAATGATGCCATATGGGTCATCACAGATAGGCTAACCAAGGTAGCCCATTTCATTCCCGTGAAGACAACCTACTCCACTCAAAGGCTAGCCAAGCTTTATCTCTCCCATATAGTTTGTTTACATGGAGTTCCAAAAACCATAATATCCGACCGAGGCACTCAATTTGTCTCCAAATTTTGGGATCACCTACAACAAGCTCTAGGCACGCAACTAGCATTCAGCACAGCGTATCACCCTCAGACTGATGGACAAACGGAACGCGTGAACCAAATACTAGAGGACATGCTGAGAGCCTGTGTGCTCACCTATGGATCCAGTTGGGAAGAAAGTCTGCCGTATGCCGAGTTTGCTTACAACAACAGTTACCAAGCCAGTCTGCAAATGGCACCTTTTGAAGCACTGTACGGACGGAGATGTCGTACCCCACTAAATTGGTCAGAAACAGGTGACAGTCGTATCTTCGGCCCAGACATGCTCAAGGAGGCCGAGGAGAAAGTTAAACAGATCAGGGACAGACTCAAGACAGCTCAAAGCCGACAAAAGAGCTATTACGATCAAAAACATCGTGAGGTCAGCTTTGAACCCGGTGATTTCAAATACCTACGAGTGTCTCCTATGAGGGGCCTGCAACGGTTCAAAATTAAGGGGAAGCTAGCCTCGAGGTTTATTGGACCCTTCTGTATAGTTGCACGAAGAGGCACAGTAGCCTACTAGCCAGATCTGCCCAAGGAACTGTCAGACGTCCACGACGTGTTTCACGTCTCACAGTTGAGGAAATGTGTGAACAACCCGGAGAAGCAAGTATCTCATGAGAGCATTGATGTGCAACCAGACCTCACCTACAGAGAGCGGCCAGTAAAGATATTGGAAGAGTCTGAAAGGAGGACCCGTCAGAAAACGATAAGATTCTTCAAAGTCTAGTGGAGCAATCACACCGAGGATGAAGCTACATGAGAAAGGGAAGATTTCCTTCAGGCAGAGTACCCATATCTATTTGAGGATCAGCAGAAATCTCGAGGACGAGATTTTTCCTAAGGGGGTAGGTGTTGTGACACCCAAATTTTTTGCTTTGGTTTTATCAAAATCTTTTATTTGATTTGAGGGAGGTGATTTAAAATTTTCTTCTAAAGAAACCACCCTCTCAAAAAAAATTTCTTTTATGGCAAGTGTTTTATTTGGATTCACCCAAGACTTGATTTTGGTCTTGGAGGTTTTCCCTTTTATTTGGACTCAAAACCAAATGCTTTTCACTTGGGAAATTCCCTTTTGAAAAATCTTTTAAATAGCCCTATGGCATTTTGAAGTGATCTTCTCCCCTTTTCAAAAATCCCTCTTGCCATGACCTAAGTGGAAATCCACTCCCATAAGCCTTTCCTCATCTTTGGATCATGTTATGTTTCAAATCCAGCAAGTTGAACCTCTCCATATATCTATTTCTCATCATAAATAATTTCTGCCTTCTACTTTAATCCTTGGAGGTTTTCAAAGGAGCTACCCTTTCTGCTTTGAATCTTTCCTCCAAACCATTTTCCCTAGCTAGTTCTTTGAGCCCTCAACCAGGATCCATGAAGATCCACTGGTCACCAGTTCAAATTTTTCAAACTATTCTTACTGCAAGTTTGGACCTCTTTTGCCAAATTTGATGAAATTCATTTAGATTCTTCTCCTAAAAATCTGAGAAAATTCAGGCAGCCTCTGGGTGCATTGAGTGGTCACCTCACCAAGTCCCAGCTCCAGAAAAAAATTTCTCCTTGCCAAATCATTTCGTCGAACACCTGCAGAGCATTGTCAAAATCAAGTTCAGAGATTCAGAAATACAGTTCAGTGATCTACTGTCGTTTTCTTCAGAACCTGTTGTCGATCTCGACAGTGCCGCGGTGGCGCCTTGCTCCCCGTCCCCTCCTTCTTGTCCCTGGCGCCGCACGAATGCCTGGAAGGTTCCGGGCGTCGGCGACGAGCAGGAGGAGGTCCGCCGCCCCGTGAGCGACGGCAGCGGCGGCTTTGCGGCCGCCAGAGAGAGGCGCAGCGCAGACGCCACCGTCCAGCGCCGCCCAAGCCACCGGAGGCCGCCGCGTGGCCATCCACTCCCCCGCGCGCGCTGCCACCCTCGTCGTGAACTGCTAGGCGCGGAGCACGCTCTCTACCGCCGCCGTGCCCGTACGGCCGCCCCGTCGAGGACCGGCGCCATTACGCCATACCCGACCAAGGTTAGCAGTGGAACGGCACCAGTAAACCTCCCTGATGCTGCCTCGCCACCTAAACCCCCTGCTCAACCACTGCCTCGCCGTAATCGCTCGCCGGAGATTTCCCGTTCACGGCCACCCCCTCGAATCGCCTATAAATAGAGGCCCCGAGCTCGAACTCGAACCCACACCACCTCTGCACTCCACCTAGACCACGCCAAGCCACTGGAAGAGCCCCGGGGGAGCCTTCTTCCCCAGCTCCGGCCACCGCGACCAGCCACGGGATCCAGCTTGATTCGCTCCCGTGCGTGCACCTCTACCCCTCATCTCTTGCCAATAGCTTCCTTATGCATCCACTCTCCTGACCCGCGCTTCAATTCGGAGTTTGCAGCACCCATCGGAGTTCTCCACCATCGCCCGAGCCGCCGTCCGCCGAAGAAAGTGTCGCCGTCGACCTGTTGCTCTCCGTTGGTCAAGTCCACCACCCACCGACGCGGAAGGACGCACTGAACCTCTTGGTACACTCCGATCTCCCTGCCACGCCGTGGTTCAACGCTGGCGACCACCGTAGTCTTCGGGCGCCGGTGACCTTTTTAAACCTGACATGTGGGACTCCCCCGTCAGCCTCTCTTCTGTTTCCCTCGCGAAACGTTTTTTGTTGGCGCCTTCGGGCAAATACGTTTTCTCTTTGGGCTGGCGCAGTTCTTCCCGAAACGTCTTCTGTTTTCTCAGTTAAGTCCCTGGATCTTTTCTGTTTCATCACAGATTAGTCCCTGGACTAAAACCCTTATAACTTTTTATTAAAAGATGATTTTTGAATGATTCTTTTTCTGTCAGTCTTATATTTTTGTATAGTATTTATTTGGAAAATTTTTGGAACAACTTTTATGCACGCGTTGATTTTCACGTTAGTATACGTTTTCGCTATACCGTAGGTTCCGGAAGAGGTGACGGAGCCGCGAACTTCGCCGAGCTAGACTCTGACTTCTCCGAACCAGGAAAGCATGTTTGAACCTTTGATATGATAGGTGTTTTGCATGTTTGCTTGAATGGTTCGTGCATGGCATTTGAACATCGGTGAGTATCTCGTTGCATGCAAGGCAACTGACCGTGTGTTTCGAAGTTATCGTGATCTCTGATGAGAGATGACCTGATCATGTGGTGACATGAAAGGTAGTGAGATGGTATTGTTGTAGCATGCCAGTCTTACGTCATCCGATAAACTCCGACGTTAACGTGGATTGAGCCACGTTACCGTTCTTCCCCTTCCGTGCTGCCACATGTTTTCTGCAAAGGATGCGGTTTAGTAAGTTGGTAACCTCTTTCTGAGTACACACCAAATAGAGGGGCCGGGATGAGGGTTCCATGGCCCTGGATTAAAGCCAGTCATCCGGTCAGGGGGCATGGGTGTTTCCGGTTGGGACCGAGAGGGGGGCACCCCTTAGAGTGCGCGTATATAAATTTGATCCCATGCTACGCGAGGTTGTAGCCTCCCCATCTCAAGGTTTTTCTTGAACGTTGGCCGAGGGTGATTCCTGGCATCGGAATGTTAAATGGGTGTGTACTAGTTAGATGTGTTTCTCCTAAAACACTGTAGACGGAACTAGTCCTTGTGACTAGTGAAATCCGTTGGCTGTGGTTGTAGTACCAACTCTGCAGAGTCAAATCCTTCCGAGTCATCGTGTCCATGATCAAGGACCATGGCCAGTATATCCATATCTATCCTCGTGGAAATTTCCCCGGTGAACAAGCTTAAGTGGTAAACCCGGTTGCATTGTTGTTCTTGTGGATGGACTAACCTTTATTTTATCTCATACCTGAATATGCCCGTGATATGATTTAAATTCATCGGGCTACTGAAATATTAAGTTGTGAAATATAAGCCCTTTATGTGATGTCGCTCAGATGTCCGACTGTGGCATGCCTGTATTTACTTTTGATATAAGCCCTTTATGTGATGTCGCTCAGACGTCCGACTGTGGCATGTCCGTTATTTACTTTCGATATAAGCCCTTTATGTGATGTCGCTTCAGAAGTCCGACTGTGGCACGCACTGTCATTTATTTTTCCACTATAAGCCCTTTATGTGGTGTCGCCATGACGCCCGACTGCGGCATTGTTATTTCATTTGTTACCTTTCGAGGAGTCATTCAGACACTCGTCCGGCCCTCAGTATTGCTTTAGGATTTCGGGAGGACTACCGCCCGACTTCCCTTTTATTTTCCCCTGCATTATTATCCCGTTATTTGAGTGCGCCATATTAAACTGTTCTTATGCATCATGTTTACATTTGTTATATCATATGTCCGAACTGTCTTGCGAGTACTTTCATAGTACTCACCTGGCTTGTTGATTTGGCCAGATGTTGACGAAGGCGATCTCATGGATGAAGAGTTTGATAGCGAGTCCGACGCCTAGAGGAGTCCCAGTCAGTCCCGTGCGATCCTGGATATTGGTCACTTGTATTATATACGCTTCCGCCACCCACAATAAGTATCCTCGAGCCTCACTCCGACGCTCGAAGAGCTGTTAGTTTTCAGGAGTCACGTCACCCGCCTCGCTGTGATATATCCATCACCACTTTTATCGTGAGTTAGTAGTTATGCCACCCTATCCGCCTTTATGTATTATTGGCGTGCTTGTAATAAATTGTTGAGCAGTCTCCGCTCAACCTTGTATTATATTTAGTACTCCTGGTATTTTTCTTCTGTGATCAACATATTGTCTACCAGTGAGAAGGAATTCTTCTTACTGGTCCGTAAAAGGGATCGATTTCTCAATAAAATATTTTATTGGAAAATCGGTCTTGACAGTTTCCTCCGTTTTGCGGTACGCCACACCCCTCCCCATCAACAGGACCCCCGTTTCGACCGTAGGAGGTCTGTTCCCTCCGTTTTGCGGTACACCAGACCCCTCCCGATGAAAAGGATCCCATTTCGAACGTGGCCGGTCGAACACAAGGCTGTTTCCTCCGTTCTGCGATACGCCAGGCCTCGTTTCCATCGGCTGTTCCGTCCAAGCCCTCCCGATGAACACGATGACGCATTCTGTTCCAACCCAGCCGGTTGGCTCCCCATGAACACGACGACGATGCTGTTTCTCCATTCCGACCCAACCATGTACACGAGCCCTAGTTGTACGTATGCACGAGTAGGCGTTCGAGACCCTGCCCGTATGTACGTACGTGGTCGTATTTTCTTTCTTGCACACTAGCCGCTGTACATACGTGTACATGCTACGTGCGCGCCTCTACTACGACACGTGCGCGCCTCTACATCGACCAGTATGTACGTACACGTTCACGACCAGAATGACAGCGCTATGTACGCTTCGACCAGGTGGGTCCCGACTGTCAGGCACTTCCTTGCATGCGAATATGTAGCTGGTGGGTCCCAACAGTCAGGGGGGAGAATCATTTTTTTTGCCCGGACGCACTTCCTTGCGTGCGAAGATGTAGCTGGTGGGTCCCAGCAGTCAGGGGAAATGTTTTTTTCACAAAATACGGTGGCCCGTTTAGTCGGTCCCCGCTGTCAGGTGGAGGAATAATTATTTTGCGCGTAATAAGGAGGCACTTCCTTGCTGCGGCCATGGACCCAGCTGTCAGCCTCTCCACGTACAGTACTCTTCCGATGGAAGTCGGTCGTTCACCACATTGACCACGCCACGCCAAGAGCACCAAGGCGGTGGACGACGACGAGGCCTAGGAAGGGGGCGACGCGGAGCCAGGGAAGACGCGGCAGTGGATGCCCACGCGGAGAGGAGTACGAGGGTTCACTGGTTCGGCTTCGGTGTGAGGCTGCCGTTGCCGCAGAATAACATGGGGTGTGGGTGAGTGGAGGGATGGCCATGCCAGCGGTGGGAGTAGTAGGGGGCGGTGATGCCTCCGCGGCATCGCAGCCGGCCACGGGAGGCAGGAGCACGAGGCACGACCGGCGCTGGTTTGGGCGGCTGGAGAAAAAAGACCAGAGGTTGAAGAAGCACTACGGCCGTTGGATGGACATTGTACGGTCACTGGAGCTAGAATCGTGCATATTGACTAAGTTGACAAAGCCCTCCGTCCCCGTCAACTTTGTAGGCCCACAAGTCAGCCTCCCACTATATTGGGTCCCAGCTAGCAGGGGGAGTATTCATTTTTTTGTGCGTAATAAGGAGGCACTTCCTTGCGTGCGAAGATATAGCTGGTGGGTCCGAGCTGTCAGAGGCGGTAATGTTTTTTTCGCGAAATACAGAGGCCCTTTCGGTGGGTCCCAGCTGTCAGGTGGAGGAATCATTATTTTGCGCGTAATAAGGAGGCATTTCCTTGCGTGCGGCCGTGGACCCAGCTGTCAGCCTCTCCACGTACAGTCCACTTTTCAGATGCATGTCGGTCGTTGACCACGTTGACTAGGCCGCGCCGAGAGCACCAGGGCGGTGGACGACGGCGAGGCCTAGGAAGGGAACAACACGGAGCCAGGGAAGACACGGCAGTTGTTTCCCACGAGGAGGGGAGTATGGCTGTACGAGGTTTTACTGGTTCGTCTACCGTCACCGGAGAATAACAGCAGGTGTGGGTGAGTAGAGGGATGGCTAGGCCAGCAATGGGAGTACGGTGGGGCAGTGAGGCCTGCGCGGCAGCACAGCCGGCCGCGGGGAGGCGGGAGCAGGCAGTCCCGCCAGCACTTGTTTGAGCGGCTGGAGCAGGAAGATCATAGATTGAAGTAGCACGACGGCCGTTGGATGGATATCCAACAGTCACTGCTTGTGCGTCAACCTTTTTTTAGGAAAGCCTCAAATATGTGGAAAACAACATACAACCCATCTGCCATTATTTCTAATAATTTACAGCCAATTTGCTAATTCTTAAGGTTTTTTTTGGAGCCCATATTCTTTTTGTTAGCATTACAGCACATATTGTGGCCACGGTTAAAAAATTATACGAAATTTTGCATATTTCGGTGCGGTCCGAACTGTTTTTAATCCTGAAATTTTGAGTCACGTTCAAACTGATTTTAAAAATAAATATATATATCAATATAAAATCCAACAAATTGTCCACGCATAAAAATCAATGCAATTTAAAATCTCGAAATGAAAAGAAAGAAATTTGAAACTAATTGCCGGTTTGATGTGTTTTAAAAATGTACTACCAATTTCTCATTACTGATAGGCCATTTTGTCGGCCAGCCGAATGAAGCTCTCCTCATCTTGAAAGATTTGCTGCCCAACAGGCCTGACAAAGCGACTTACTTGGCAAATCACAAAAAAACTAGGCTATGGCCGTGGACCCAGCTGCGGCCATGGACCCAGCTGTCAGCCTCTCCACGTACAGTACTCTTCCGATGGAAGTCGGTCATTGACCACATTGACCACGCCGCGCCGAGAGCACCAAGGCGGTGGACGACGTCGAGGCCTAGGAAGGGGACGACGCTGAGCCGGGGAAGACGCGGCAGTGGATGCCCACGCGTTCAGGAGTACGAGGGTTCACTGGTTCGGCTGCGGTGTGAGGCTGCCGTCGCCGCAGGGCCTGGCTAGCGGTGGGAGTAGTAGGGGGGCGGTGAGGCCTCAACGGCAGCACAGCCGACCACTGGAGGCAGGAGCAGGCGGTCTCGTCGGCGCTGGTTTGGGCGGCTGGTGCAAGAAGAGCAGTGATTGAAGAAGCAGCAGGACCGTTCGATTCAAATCCAACGGTTACTGCTACTAGAATTGTTTGATGACTAAGTTTACAAGCCCTGCATACGCGTCAACTTAGTAGGCCCACAAGTCAGCCTCCCAACCGGTGCGCCCCAGATGTCAGTGGGAGGAATCATTTTTTTCGTGTAATAAGGAGGCAGTTGATTGCGTGCGGCCAGGCCAGCGGAGGGAGTAGGGTGGGCAGGGGAAGCCTGCACGGCATCACAGCGGGCCACAAGAGGAGGGAGCAGGCAGTCCCGCCGGTGCTAGTTTAGGCGGCTGGAGCAGGAAGATCAGAGATTGAAGAAGCACGTCGGCCGTTGGATGGACATCCAACAGTCAGTGCTGCTAGAATCGTGTGTTGACTGACAAAGCCTTGCGTAAACAAGTCAGCCTCGAAATCTGCAGCGTGTACAGCCCATTTGCTATTATTTTTATAATTTTTCCTCATTTTCTAATTCATATGTAATTTATTGCAGCCCGTTTTCCATTTTTAGAATTGCTGCCCATTTTTTGGTCAGTACAAGGGTTAAAAAATTAACTAAATATGTGGGAAATTTTGAAAATACGCAAATTTTTGCTGGGGAACAAAATATTCTTAATCCAAAAATTAGTAGCCATACTAAAACAAATTTAAAAATAAATTAGTACTATGTCATGTTAAATCCAATGAAATACTCCCTCCGTCCCAAAATTCTTGTCTTAGATTTGTCTAAATACGGATGTATCAAGTCACATTTTGGTATTAGATACATCCGTATGTAGACTAATCTAAGACAAGAATTTTGGGACGGAGGGAGTATAAGATATCAGTGAAGAACAAAAACAAAAAAAGAAACTAATATCCCATTTCCTATAATTTTTTTGGAATTTTCAACCCCTTTTGATATTACTTTTAACAGACACTGACCATACTCTTTGGCCAGGCCGGAATGCATCCCCAGTAAGTCGGAGAAAACAAATAGGCCTAGCTTGGGTATTCTTCAAAAAGAAATACTGGGCTACCTATTTTCCCAAAGAAAAAACTGCTGGGCTGGTCATGTTGTTAGACGGGCCACACAGACCGCACAACCCAGTTTATAGCCTGCTCCTCCGAATTACTACTAAAAAAAAGTTGTGCAATTCTGTCGTTAATTGACTATATGTTGAAAATGATGTGGGTCCCAGATATCAGCAGGGTGGATTAGAGTAAAAAACGAGGGGTTCATCTGAGTAGTAAAAGAGGTGCTTGCTTGTGTTCGGGAGTGGACCTAGTGGGTCCGTACTGTCATACTCACAACTACAGCCCTCCCGATTCACTATGTTGACAGGGACCGTTTCGAAAAAACTATGTTGACAGGGCCGGACGGCGGTGCCGCGGCGAGCGCACGAGGACGGAGGATAAAGTGTTGTCGCCAATGTGCTAGGTTGGGTTGGACATTCTTATTGAAAAATAAAAATAGACCGGATCTATTTACGACACTGACTACGATTTGCATGGGTCCGCTGGTTGCAGGAAGAAAAATGCTGGGAGAAAGAAGGCTGGTCGCTATCTTTGCCGAAGAATAATATCGATTGAATGTAACGACACTATCATAGGAAATAATATCCTCCTGTTAAATCGTGAATTTAAAGAACTAGTGCATGAGCATTTAGATTTATTTATTTATTTACTTATTTATGTTTAGGGGACCATGAGCATGTACCTGGGCCGGATTCATGTGAGAGCCTCCCTTCTAGTTAATTATGGGCTTCTCTATTGGGCCTTCATCAGTGGGCTGCATGTTATCAACAAGTGGAAAATGTGTTCCGTACGAAAAATAGTATGCTCTACGTACGGTACGGGGCACTAAAGGCTCGAACCGTGCAACGACTTCCAAAACATTGTGTTTTTCGTTCTAACAACACATTTATTCAACCAACAGATGAAATATGCTAATGATTGTACATTGAAAACAGCAGCAGCAGTAACTAGGGCTGGGGGTGCAACAGAAGCAGTAAGCCGGCCAGAAGAGTGAAGACGCAGCTCTCTCTTCCAAACCAAACATCAGCCATCATTACAAAAGGGCTCCCAAAAAAGAACAAGTGTATGCATCAAACTAAATAAAGATCCTACTACACCAAGTGTACGCATCTAACTAACTGGCTCAGTTAGACGTTACTATTTATTAAGCTGTGGAGATTGGCTGACGGCTTGAACCCGATGGGTGCCTGACGAGGGAAACTCCAGCCAGCAGGTCGAAGTCTGATACTTGCGACCCACTCTCCTACTTTGGGCTGCAGAGCATGACGGCACATATCAGGGTATGGTGCATGCAGAGATGCATGGTACGCTGTGTACACACAGTTTTGCCTGATGAACGAAACCGCGCTGCCATCATGATCCTTGTCGTCGGTTATCTTCTGGTTAATCGGATAATTCAGTCCGACAAACAGAGAGCGTGTACCAAGGCTACTTACCAACCTCCAGTCAAAAATTCCTGAACGCCCAGAGAAGCTCGGATCCTGCTCAAAGACCTTGCAGTGACTGTGATTGTATTCCGCAAAACAACACGTCCGGTACATGCGAACGATCATCAATCATTCGCCGTCGTCTGATCGAGCCAGGAACCACCTGCAACTGCCATGCCACTTTTCTTTGAAAGTTTCTGGGATTAGGAAGGGTAGGGACACCAGGCGGCCTACAACATCATATCAAGTTGGAGTCAAATAACGCTAAAAAAAGTTGGAGTCAAATAAAAAGGGCTCTTGATGTAGTCAATCTTAAGAATAGCATGTTATGAGCATGAATATTTTTTCAGGAAATGCTGACAGTAATATAAGCAAGCCATCATGATATCATAGGAAAGTAACATACTGCTATAACAGCCGTTTGTAGTGATGACTGGAGTAGGCCAGCAATACATCCAGCCATAGAAGGAGTCGACAGCGTAAATGAAGCCTTTGTGTTCAATGGCATCAGAGAACCATGGAGGATGTATGATCCTGCGATGAACATGCAGATTTATCCACTTACCGCAGTGACCTGTCAGATAGGCGAGACCGCGGTTGAAGAACGCAATTAGCTTGAAGTTTTTATAATTCGCAGATCTTGTGGGCACTTGGCAGATTACAACCTTGAGCAAATCAAACTTGGTATCATGTTGGCTACTGTAAGATTCCGAGTATTCTGGGCCACGGTGCCAAAGCAGTGCAGTGTCAATCGAAGGAAGGGGGATCAATCGTCGGGTGTAGACCTCCGCGAGCATCCAGCTGCCGCGACCATCGACGAGCACCATCCAAGACGTGTTCATGCCGACCCAGTACATACCGTTAATGTAGTTGAGGGCGACGGGGATCGGATCGCAGTCAAGGGGGTTGATGCTCGCCACCCTACGATCGTTATGCTGCATGACACGCCGTTTTTGAAGATCAGGCAGCATCAGCAAGCAAGGAGCTGGCTTAAAAAGCTCCGGCCTGAGGGCTTTGAGTAAACGGTACAGCCCCGATGAGCACGCGGCGAGCGGCATGGTACTGAGATTGTCCACACGCGAAACAATGAGCTTGATTACCTCTGTGGGGAGCGAATTCCAGCCACTCTTTTGGCGGACGCTGCGCGGTTCTGCCATTGTTAGTGCTTGAGTTTCGGACAAGGGGGAGGCGCCTTAGCGGGGATGGAAGAGCGGACAAAGATGGAGAAGCGAATATGTGCTGCGGGAAGTGGACAGGTGATGATGACTACAGCACGCCGCTTGACTTACGAGACACATACCAGCAGCGTAGGGTCATATCGAAGGCAGACAACTTGCTTGAGTGATCACAGTACAGGTACTCCCTACAGTACCTACTACTATGCCCTAACTTGCTTGAGTAGAGTAGTAGTGGAGTAGGACTCTGCTCTACTACTAGCACTGGAGGAGTAGTATGTTCTAATCTAAAATAGTTACAAACTTCAATGCCCGAGCGTGGAACGACTACGAACTGCCATCGGTGCTAACTCCAATCCCCAGCAAACGTTCGCTGGGAGACATGGCAGTTGCAAACGCCCGCGACACAGTTACAGTACGTGTGTAAAGGTGGCGGTTTTGTCAAATACTATGGCTTAAAAACAGGCCACCGTCAAATGGAAATCTGACGGTTACGTGGGATTCGCCAGGATTGAGTTCGTGCCGAACAATCGCCAGATATCATTACTAAAAAAAGGTTAAAACACCCGGGGCTATAACTTGCACCGGCTGACCACTAACAATGATACTAACATTGTTGTAAATTGGTCAAAGACCGTGTCTACGTGGTGTTTGGAATTATATGCAAAAAAATTAGCAAGATGCCCGTGCATTGCACGGAACATCAAGATGCATTTTTTTACAAAACGCCTGTTGTGATTGACCCATGCAGGAGTAATCCCATGTGTAAAAACTAATGATATCTTGAGAATTTCATCAGAAAATGGTATGTCGACCATTTCATAGAAAAAATGATATGTCGAGAAAGATGATAGATGTGAGGAGGAGTGGGGCGTGGTGGTGACTGGTGGTCGGACTGAGCGGAGGCATGGGGATGGACGGCACCGGCAGTGGCCACCATGCCAGATTGTTCCAGAGACTTCCTTTTGTAATTGCTCAGCAATGAGGTTGTGGGAGATAAGGATGAACGAGGCAAGGCCTTATCTGTAAATGTGGAGAGAGGTGCGGGTATCTTTTGTAAATTTGTCATAGTTTGCTTTCTATCCGTCAGATATAGATCGGACAGTCTATATTATAAGATGGCAGGCACACCATCATCACCAACTCGGTGTTTTCTCTACTCCTACTCCTATAAAAGACTCAGTTGGTGATGATGGTGTGTCTGCCATCCGCCATTTCTGACCATTAGATCTGCATCTAACGGCTGTGATGTAAGTTGTGGCCTTTTGCAACAATTCCCACTTCTCTGCTCCAGTTTACACAAAACCCCTTAGTATCTTGAAACCAACTACATTCCTCCCTTACTTCATCAAAACAGCCCAAAGAATATATTTGGAGTGAAACATAAGATATTTTTAGCGATATGTATATCAAAAGTAAATTGTTTTCTTTCAAATTTGTGAATATGTATTATTCTACTTTGGATCCGTTGCAACGGACGGGCTCATTGTTATAAAGGTTTATCTCTTGCATTCTCTGCAACCAACACCTAGTGTACTGGTCCGGGCCGGATGCTCGCAGCGCGATGACCTGAGTTCGAATTCTGTCCTAAACTTTAGCTTTTTATATTTTTTTAATATATATTACTTCTTTCGCTACTGTACTGGCAGTGGAACCCACAGAGTACTTAGAATACAGGATTAAGGATGAATTTGTTTCTTGTTAACTTTCTGTACTAATCTATAGCCAGCCTGCAAGTCATGTACACTGTACTGACAGTGGAACCCACAGAGTACTTAGAGTACAAGATTAAGGATGCAATTAACTTTTTATAAAGGGAGAATCATACACGCAATTAACTCAAATGGATTGGACGTGACTCTATTATTCTCCAACGGCAACCGGCAAATTTCCTCCGCGGGCGGGAGTAGGTTTCTCGGTTTGCATGCGGGTTTAACGGAGGGGTTTGATGGAGGCGAGGAGGCGTGTTCAGCCGGGCGTGCAGTGGACGGCGCAGTCCTATTCGATTTGACAACTACAACTAGTATATTATAAAAAACAAAGAAGAGTAGTAGAGATAGAGATAAGAATATAGACCAGGGAGGAGCACCATCTACTGCTTCGTGGGCTACTCCTACGCTCCATTCGGCGGCCGCAACGTCCACTAAAGCCACTCCCTCCTGCGCTCCATTCGGCGGGCGCTGTTGAAATTTGGGGAGCGCACTCTCGCGACTGCTAGCAGCGACGACTTCACCGTCACGACTTCTTCCCCGACCTCGGCAACCTCTTCCTCAACGACATGGGCGACAACCTCAACGCCAAGGTGCTGCTCCCATTGCACCGTATGTGTTTCTGTCCTTCCTGTTCGAAATCGTGGTAGAATTCATGTTTCTATTCTGTGTCCTAGATTCAATCTGTTCATCTACTATGCTAGTCCGCATGATTAGTTTAATCTCTGTTATAGCCGTCATGATTTATTTTGTGCTTATTCGGACTAAATCTCGTAGTAACTTGCTCATATATTCAACTGGCGGAACGTCCCCTACAGCCACTCCCGTTTCATGGACGGCCTGGTCGATGCCTCCAAGGAGCCCTTCGTCTACTGCTATGAGTGACCGGTGCAGTTTCGGGGCTCGCCGGCGGACATCGTGCATCACCTAACGCAGGCGTGCGGCGATCACTACTCGCCCTTGGCGAATAACATCAAGTACGAGACGTGCTACCCGTTCACCGTGCCGGAGTCGCTGGAGGATCACCGCCGCCTACTAGTCTCGGAGGAGGACGGCAGCGTCTTCCTCTTGATCGTGGGCACCGGCGAGGCCCATGCAGGCCGCCGTCCCGTCTCTGTAGTGTGCGTCAGGGGCGACGCCGCTGACGCTGACACTGACACGAGGCTGATGTACGGGTGCGGGCTCATTATTACTACCCCTCGGAGGTACGTGGGCGGGGACACTGGCTACGTCAAGCTAACTTGGACTCTGCCGAGCTGGGACCTTCCCACCGATGTGGACATGGAAGACGCACGGTATTATTTGACCCCCAACAATGTGCACGAGGACACCAAGGAGGTTAACCTGGACATCTGCATTATCAAGTTAAATGTTGATCATTAGTCTTCGCTCAATGTAATCCGCTGTCTAAGCATGTGGAGACTTCCATGCATGATCTTGCTCTATTGGAGTATCACGCATGAATAAAAGTGTATTCAATTATGGTTTAGTCTAGAATCTTCCATGTATGAATTTTTACTACAGTACTGGTGAAAGACTTATGATGAACCATTTCTCACATATCCTCCGCCCCCTTCCAAGTCATCCTGATTTAATCCCTCCATCTAGGTGTATAAGGGCATGGTTAATAATTAAATAGTATAGCAAACTGTTGACTATAAGAAAGTGCCATGTCATCTGTAGCCAACACGTATAACAATGGATACTCAAAAACTAATTCTTGAAGATCATTTCTTGCAAAGCACAATAAGAGTTATTTCTTCACAAGTTTTGGATGCAGGTTGAACAGTTGAACGCTTTTGTTTGCAAAAGATGCTTTTTTATCCATTTCACCCGTATGTTTGTGAGCTCTAGAGATGAAATAATATCCGAACAAACCTATCGATACCTGTTACACATGAGATGAGCCCCACATCCTTTGTCAAAATAAACAACTCCCCGATCAATGCATTTCACTCTTCCGTGCAACGCACGGGCACCTTACTATAGATTAGTACGACCAAAAATTGAACTAACATTATATATAGTACGATAAATTATGATGCATGTCACCTAAAATTATATCATTGAAAACTATGTTCAAATACGAATCCAACGATATTGTTTTTGTTGACATGCACTAACATTTTGTCAGTTAAATCTTCAGTCAAATTCAATGGGGGATAAACCACGACCGATGTAGTACTAGTGTAGAGGGCGGCGCTGCACGGGAGTCTCACCCCGCTCGTGGCGCGGCAGTAAAGCCGTCATATCACAAAACTCAACCACTCCCAGTAATAAGTGGCCTGGTAAAATAAACGGACAAGCAACCATCACATCCCTCCATCTTTTTTGCATTTCATCTCTCTGCATTTACTTTCTCCGGTTCATCTCACACACTCGCTCCCTAGCTACTACTCGTTAGTATCCCTAGCTACTACTCCTAGGGCCAGTTCTTTTGGCGGCTTCCCCAGCTTTTCCCATAAGACTAGTCACAGTGGAGAGTAACATTCAGGCGCCTCACTCATTTATTTGGGATTCTAAACTACTAGTAGTAGTAGCTCCGTCCTGGTTTATTCCTCACCATTGTAATTTGTGCTAAATTTTGACCAAAGATTTAACTGATAAAATGTTAGTGCATGTGACATGCACTAACATTTCATTAGTTAAATTTATGATCAAAATTTGACACAGATTACAATGGGGACCAATAAACCAGGACGGAGGTAGTAGTTATTGGATTACTAATCTAGAAGCCTAAAAGAACTGGCCCCTAGTACTCCTACTAGTAGTAGTACTCAAGTTGGAATTCCAATTGCATGGCACAACTTGTTAGGCAAAAAATTCGATACAGGGTGTAGGAAGCGGTTTGGGAATTTGCATGCCTTTCCGACCAGTGAGATACTCCGTACAAAGTACGACAGAGAAATAACCACAGAGAAGGAAGCTAAAAGTAAACAATCAAACAAGCATTTTTGCATTTGTTTTGCATTGAATCATTTCACAAGCTTGACTAGTGCTGTTTTTCTACTTTCACAAAAACCGCATCGTAATGTTAAAACGTGCATTTGCACGTACATAAGTAATAGTAGTACTCCCTCCGTCTAGGTGTATAAGTCTTCCCTCCTTGGTCATGGTGCACAACCAAAGATGACTTATTGACCTGGACGGAGGGAATAGCACAGTCTGCAAGCATATATAGAGAGAGACGTGTAGTGTGATAGTATATAGTAAAGTTTGTGCTATATGCACGTACTTACAAAATGCGTACGAATACACAAGGTTTCCAAACTTTCCCTTTTACATACTTAATTAAGGATGCTAATAATTCCTGAACGTTTGGGATTTATCATTTGCGTCCCAAAACTAATGAGATCGCCTTACCAAACAAAAAATATACTCCTACTAAAAGCCACGGCGCTCGCAGGAGTGCTTGCGGCGCGCCACGAGTGCCCTGGTGCGCGTCCGTTTCCGAGCGCGCCGACACAACGCCTCTTCCTCAGCCTTGCAACTCGCGAGGTGCTGATTGGCGGCTTGCCGGCGGGCGAGCGCGATCTCACCGGTGTGGTGATCCGGCACCAACAGGTACTCCTCCTCGCTGGAAGCGTGCACACGGTCCACGTACCGCCAAGCGTAGATGAGCCGCTTGGGCCCGACTGCACTCAGGGCTTTGGCACGGGCGTCCTCCGCCACCCTCACGGACCTCGCATGAGCCTTCTGCCAAAGAGCCAATTGCCTGACTCTCTCGGACGCGACATAGGCCTGCCAGGCAGCTTGTCCCGCAGTGCGCTTCTCTTCCTCGGCCTTCTTTTCCGCCCCTATTTTGGCGCGCTCTGCTGGAGGAAAAGCCTCCCACAAGGTGACATCCATTTTTTTCCAAAGCTCCTCAAGGCTGTGGGGCTCGGCGGGCGGTGCGGCGTTCTCCTCGTAGCGGGGAGCCGACGCATCCTCCGACGCGCGTGCTGGCGAGATTGGGAACGCCGACGCGTCCACCTCGACGCGTCGCGGCGAGGAGCGGAACGCCGACGCGTCCTCCTCGACTAGTAGCGGCGAGGAACAGAACGGCGACGCGTCCACATCAACGCGTCACGGTGAGGAGCTGAACGCCGACGCGTCCTCCTTGACTAGTGGCGGCGAGGAATGAAACGGCGACGTGTGACCGTCCGCGCGGTGCAGCGAGGGGCGCCTAGGGCTTGGGAGGGGCGATGCCATGGTGGTCGACGTGAGAGGGAGTGGGAGGAGATAGCAATGAACGTGAGCGTTCTTACGAATGTCATGGGAGGCGCAGTATTTATAGCGAGCAATGGCACACCTACGTAAGATATGGACTGAGATGCACTAACTTAACTGCAGGTCCAGTTGCGTCACTGACATGTGGGCCAAACCCCTGTTGGGCCCATATGTCAGTGACCAAATGCACCTGCAGTTAAGTAACTGAAGCAGCGTCCCGGAAGATATGTTGTGTGAGTAACAGCTACGTGGGCATATTTGTTGGAGTAAATTACGGGGGAGGGAAGGGGTGGAAATATTGCTGGTCACAACGGATTGGACGAGCGCGGGGGGAGGAGAGCCATGCATGCAGATTTTTTCCACACGGGGTGGAGTGGTGGGACCGCTAGAGGGAGAAGGAGAGTCTGGTAGGCATATTGTTTCCACACATGGAGAGGAAAAGATTTGGGACGAACGGGCTTCCTGCAGGTATGGGGAACTGTGCATAATAAGTCTCATCTTGCATGCCAGGCTAGGTATAGTCTCAAGTCATTAAAAACATACACGCCCCACACATGTTCATATTTCAAGGTGTACTAAATTATTGCATGTGATGGTTAAGGTTGGCCATAATGGTGGTATCTTAGCTGGTATCATGCACACGGGAATAGCAAACATGCTGATGTGGCAAAGAATTAAAGAAGAGAGGGGGGTTAGAGTAACTACTAGTGTTCATTGCATTGGTAAACACATTTTTTTGTGAAGAACGACAGTATTAGTTGAGTACTTTTGCAGACTACAAAAACTATTCCACCGCCTCTATCTTGCTAAGAGTAGGTGAAATTTTTGAATCGAGCCCTTTAAACTAGAAGGGAGGTAGTAGTACTCTAATATCTAACCTTGGTCCTGTTTGGATCCATGTGTTAGAGTTAGTTTGGGTTAGTTTGAACTCAACTAACCCAAAAAAAATCTAACCCACCCAAGAGGTGCTTATTTGGGTTAGTTCTTCTCGGGACACTAAAAAACACATTTTTGTCTTGCTCTCCCCGCAGCAGATCCCTCCCCACTTCCTCGAAGCTTCTCGTCCTCTCCCTCCCTCCCTCCCTCTCGCACCGCCCATGAAGGCACCTCGCCGTATCCGCGGTCCATCTAACCCTGTCATCCAAACACCTCTTTCACTAGAGTTACTTGAGGGTTAGTTCAGGATTAGAATCTTTAACTCATCTAACTCATTTAATAGTAGTTCTTATACTCATTATAATCAGTATTGTAGATATTGATATTTTTAGTATAAATTTGGCCAAACACTTTGCAAACGGTTCACGGAAGTAAAAAGGACCAGAGGGAGTATCATGCATGCGGAGTAGGCAAAAAAAATTGCTCATTTATAGCCGGTCGAAGTCTCAAAGGGCGCGACCGCGCGAGGGAGGCGAAGGTCGTGGGAGGTGCGACGGTTGACGGAATTAAGTGAAGTTACCCACGCACCGGCATGGCGTGCGAACAGGCAGAAGCTATACTGTCAGGCCTACGATGTGGGTCTATTAGACATGACATCTAGTGGGTCCAGCATAGTTCTCGAGAACTCTTTGGGGGCTTGCAGCCATTTATCCACCGGGCAAGCCAGCAACCCTACGCCATTCGCACGCCCTACTCGTTCCCGTCTTCTATTTGTACAGTACCTTACAATAGTTCGCTCCCAGTCGTCCCGTCCTTTCACATTACACCAGTTCAACTTCTCCTAACCCTCCTCCAAAATCCATGGCCTCCCAAATCTCCATGGTCGCCGCTGAGTACCAGGTTAGAGCCATCACTGGCGATGAGTTCTTCGTCATCTACACACGTGGATCCGCGACGGTGAAAGCATGCCTTGCTCACTTCCTACGCATGTTCAACAGTTCAACGGATGAGTGGGTCGCTGGGCTATATGTTGAGTACACCACAGTCCTGCAAAGAGAGAAGAAACTAAAGGAGGCAGAGAAGAAGTAGCCCGCCGTGATCCAGGTTTGCATACATAATGTGTGCTTGGTCTACCACATATGCCATGCCGACATTGAGTGCCAGGATTTTAAGAACTTCCTCAAGGACGAAAGAGTCAAATTCGTTACTGTAGACTTTAGGAACGACAGGGATGTCCTGTGTCAGATAGGCCTCATTGTAGGCCAGCCCTTCGATCTCCAGAAGGCAAGCCTGGTGTCCTCCTCTCAGCCTTCAATGCTGACCCTGGCAGCAGCCATGATTGATCCTTCGTACGCTAAACTGAAGAAACCTCACCACGAGTTTCATCATGCATGGGAGTCGAAGACATTAGATGAAGATCACATCCAGTACGCAGCAATGGATGCCTACCTTTCTTTAAATATCTACAAGGGTTGGATGAAGAAGCAGAGCCCAGTGTCCGGTTCAAGCAAAGAAGCATCGGCGAAGAGGAAGAGGGACGAGGACGAAGTCGAGGACGTGGACTCGGACTCCGAGTAGGTGGCAGTGCCGTCGCTCATGCCGGTTCTACTACAGTGTCAAGCGGACTAGTTGCTTAGTTTAGTTTCAAGGGTGTGTTGTGCTGAGGTCCCGGCAGAACTATGTTTATGTTCTTTCTCGTTATTTGAACTCTTTAGTACGTACAGTAGTACTAGTACTATGTCTTACTATTGTTCTTCTTGCAGTTGGTACTACTGCTCGTATCTTCGTGTTCCTACTGTACTTAATACGTTCGTACTAGTAGTATAATTTGGGTCAGTCGATTTGTGAAAGAAATTCGATGGAGTGAAGGAAGAAGATGGCAGGGTGCCCATGATCCTTATGAGTGTTGGGTGTGGAATGCAGTTCACCGGAAAAAAATGGATCATGCCCGGGGTTAAACGGATGGCAAGGGTGGGGGAGCATGGCGGTGGTAGGCGGTTCAGGGGAGGGCGCGGCGGCGGCGGCAGGAGGTCAGGCGTGTGGCGGGCTGAGAAGATGAACCGTGCATCTATTTTGGAGGTTGAAGAAGCCCTTCTAGCCGTCCATGTTGCATCAAATGGCTCACAAGAGTCGACTGACCCAAATTGCTCCTTCAGATTGCAGGATCCACGTGGCATTCAAGGTCTCGAAGGTAGATTCCGCGTCCGCACCCGGTTTGCGGGCTTGACGCGCGCGCGACTGGCTTCCGCCGCGAGAACCACCACGCGCGCCTCCTCTGCACGGGCGGAGACGACAATGGCACGCTAGTTCCTCCTCGCCGGCGTGCTGGAGCACGCGCTCGTCCTCCTCTTTGTATGTTGCGTGCATAGACGCGGCTCCACCAGCTGCTCGCGTGCTTGGCAGCGCGGCGGCATCTCGAGGAGGGACTGCAGACTACGTGAGCGGGCGAGCCTTCAGCTTGGCGGCGACATGGCGGCGATGGGCGAGAAATTGTTGGCCGGAACAGGCGGGCGCCGGGATGCACAACGGCGGCGGCGGCATATTGATGAGTGCGCGTATGGGAGCTTAGTTTAGTTTTATATAGGGTTGGTCAAACTTAAAAGAAAACCGTACTAGTACACGTAAACATTAGACTTAGGCAGCGCTTTTATTAGTTACCACAGCCACGATATGAAATCCTGTGCAAGCGTGTGAACCGCGGCCGCGCGGTCGATCGAACGGTGCGTCACCATGTCACGCTCGAAGGACATCCACCGAACCTTTTTGTGTGTGTGAAAACAATCCCTGAATATTACTCAACTTTTTTTCGGGAAAAGTTCTTGACGCTACAATATTTCCATATATTTGAATTTAGCTCCAGTTCGTGTTTATTTGGATTTGGACGTTTTAGGTGCGCCCTAGTTTTTTTTAATACTGATTTTGTGTGTGTGACTGAGAGAGAACGTGTGTATGTGTCCATATGTGTGTTGTGGCGGAAGGGCAATGTGGAGACGGTGTGCGTATGATAGAGACATAGAGAGGTGTGAATGTGCAAATGATCATGCATGAGTGAGGCATAGACAGATGTCGATACGTTGTGTATACATGAGAGAACGGTCTTCTATTTTACTTGTGTGTGTGTGAGGGAGAGAGAGAGAGGAGCATCCGTAACACAACAACCATCTCTCTCGATTCGTCCGTCCCTCGCACGATCGCATGTAACACATGCATTAACGCGCACATTTTGACACCCTTACCCGGCCCCTGCCCACCTCAAGGCCCACACATCGCTCTCTATCTCGCACGCACAATCTCTTCGTGAATACCCTGTTTAGCATGTAGCTTTCCGTCACATACACACACATTTCTCTCCTTAGGTTTGTTTTCTCTCAATATCTGACACACACACACACAGCACACACACACCCCCTCCCCCGAGCACACAATTCATCCCCATCCAAGGTTATATGGAGACCACTCTCGCTTGTGCTTCTCTGCACCCCAGCATGCACAACACCTCAATCTTCAAAGAGGGCACCGAGGAGATCGAAGACGGCGACCACACTACGCTAGAGAATGCGGGGCCATTTGGAAGCAGGATGATGTGACGACAGCTGACTGACTCCTCCCCCACCCTCTCTCTCTCACACACACAAAATTACCAATCCCTCTCTCCCCCGCACAAATTTATCAATCCTTCAACCCACGAGATCCTTCCCCTCTCGTCCATGTTTTTCCAGCTCTCTCATCAAACCTGTTGTCTCTTCTCCTTCCACGTGTACAGAATCCGGACGCACACGCATCTCACGTATATTTCATGTCTCCATCTTGCTCACAGACCTAACTTCTTCCTCTCTCTTTCTCTCTCTATCTCCCTCTCTCTGTTTTGTTAGGTTTGTCTCCTACTCTCTCGTCCACATACATACAATCTTTCCCGCCCTATCTGCTCCATCTTCGCAAGCTCTCTCTGCATGTTTCATTCACACATTGGGATATGTTCAAAATGTTGCTTTTATAATGGCTGATGTAGAGTTATTGTCAGTTTTGTTGCATCCTACAAAGTAATAACTATGAAATGCATTTTGATTGTCATTTGACTGGGATTATGCGAGTTTGAGCATGTTGTGAAGTACTATAGACCTCGTATACATCTTGGAATTCGACAATGATTGTAACTATTGAATTGTATAGACCATTACATTCGAAGTCAGTAGCCTAATATATTTATTTCACAATTTCAACAAATGATTATTTCACTACATACTAAGAAAACAAATGTGTACACCCTCCGTTTTTATTTAAGTCCGCGTATTAGCATTGGTCAAAGTCAAGTTTTGTAAACTCTCAGAAAGTTTATAACAAAAAATATTAACATATACAATAACAAATAAATACCATTAGATTCATTATTGAATGTACTTTCACATCATACATATCTGTTATGGTAAATGTTTATATTTTTCTATAAACTTGGTCAAACTTTAGGAAGTTTGACTTCAGTCAAACCTAATATGCAGAGTTTACTAGTACTACTCGCTAGTTTCTTAGCCGAATCACCCAACACGCCACACGGGGAGTTCAGTGTCACAAAATTTTGAGGTCGGCGGGAAAATCTCCCGCGACCCTGATTCGAGCAGTGGGAAGTTACCATCATAGCCTTCGGAACAGGCCTACGGATGACGGTTGGCAGGGGGCTGTTTTCATAACTTCAGGTTCACCCTACCCAGCCAACCCCACCCCGGCACCCAGAGTAGTACACCTGAATACTCCCCATTTTCTATCCCCACCGCAAAATAGACTTCTCCACGGCACCGCAGCCTTCTTCTCCTCCCCTTCTACATCGGCACACTCGTCCACCGCAGCGCATCTGCCTCATCGACGACCTCGTACGCCGCACTGGAGCCGGTCCACCGTCGTCGTCATACACGGAGCCTCTTCCCCGGCACCGTCTTCCACGGTCTTGGATCTGCTTCCCGGAAGCCGACGCCGAGCGCAGAAGCACCACCGTCGTGGACAATGAACTGACTCCCGTTGCCGACCATGACTCACAGAGGCCGCCGCGACCATCGTTCTCCTCCTCGATTGGTAATGTGTGTATTGAATCACTTAGCAGTACATGTGCAGTTCCAATTTTGTTCATACCTACCCTTCAAATTTCCTGGGTGCTATTGTTCCCGTAAAAGTAATTCGTTATAGCCTCCATTGTTCAACAGAATATCAGCTTGTAATTGCGCGTCGCTCCTGTATCGCGCTATGCTTGGGTAGGTTTTTCATCTGCAACCAGTAGTGTGGCAAATGATGGAAGGTTTTTTAGAACTAGCAAGATGCCCATGCATTGCACGCATCAAGATGCATTTGTATGAGTAGTTTATCTTGTGGCAGAAAAGGATGAACGAGGGAATGCCTTATTTGCAAATGCGGAGAGGGGTGTGGGTATCTTTTTGCAAAAGTGCCATAGTTTCCTTCCTATCCGTCGGATATAAATCGGATGGCCTATATTGCAGGATGGCAGGAACACCATCATCACCAACTCTGTTTTTTATAAGAGTAGGGAAAAAGTAGAGAGTAGAGAAGTAGAGATAAATATTAAATATAAAATAAATATAACAGTAGAGAAGAGAGTAGAGATAGCAGAGACGTCGGGAAAGGATTGCGCACGCGCGGGAAAAAGCGGCCGGGCGTGCGCTAGTTTTGGCGCGCGGCGTCCGGCACGCTTTATAAAATCCAACGCCCTCCCACCGCTCTATGCCTAGCCACCGATCTCTCCCCACTCTGTGCCTCGCCACCGCTCTCTCCCCGCTCTTTCTCGCCTCACCGCCGCCGCTCCACCATGCCACCGCGTCGCCGAGAAACTTGGGGATACCGCGGCGTCCGCGCGCGCCCCTCCGGATGTGCCTCGGCCTCAGCAATTTCGACACCGCCAACGAGGCCGCCCGCGCGTATGACGCGACGGCATCGCGCCTCCGGTGGCCTCATAGAACATTGAACTTCCCCAACGTGCCGACACGGGAGCGGGCACAGGAGCTCGCGCCTCTGCCGCGGCTTATCACCGACGAGGATCGTCGCGACAACCGGAGGCGGGAGCACCGTCTCGGCATCGCCGAGATGGACGAGGAAGCCATGGCGCTGTGGCGCCAATGCTTCCCGCAGGACATCATCAACGAGCGCGAGGTCTATGAGCAAAGGAGGGCGGAGATGGATAAGAGGAGGGCGGAGCGAGCCGCCTATTGCGAAGACAAGCGTAGGCGAAAAGCGGACGCTCAATTCAACATGAGGCTAGGAGCAGCGTCGCCCTGTGAATCCAACTTCTGGAACTCAAAAAATTCTACCAAAATAGGATGGCCTAGATAATTTGATTATTGATCTGTTGCAATTGGAATCAGTATTTTATCACGTTCTAGTGATTTTAAACAATTGTTTTCGTGAACAGAAAGTTTCTGGAATTTTCAGCAAGATCAAATAACTATCATCCAGGAAGATCCTATAGGTCTTACTTGGCACAAACACTAATTAAAACATAAAACCACATCTAACCAGAGGCTAGATAGATTATTTATTACTAAACAGGAACAAAAAGCAAGGAACAAAATAAAATTGGGTTGCCTCCCAACAAGCGCTTACGTTTAACGCCCCTAGCTAGGCATGATGATTTCAATGATGCTCACATAAAAGATAAGAATTGAAACATAAAGAGAGCATCATGAAGAATATGACTAGCACATTTAAGTCTAACCCACTTCCTATGCATAGGGATTTTGTGAGCAAACAACTTATGGGAACAAGAATCAACTTGCATAGGAAGGTAAAACAAGCATAACTTCAAGATTTTAAGCACATAGAGAGGAAACTTGATATTATTGCAATATGTAGAAGCATATGATCCTCTCTCATAATAATTTTAAGTAGCATCATGAATGAATTCAACCATATAACCAGCACATGAAGCATTCTTGTCATGATCTACTAGCATAGAATTTTTATTACTCTCCACATAAGCAAATTTATTCTCATCAATAGTAGTGGGAGCAAACTCAACAAAATAACTATCATGTAAAGCATAATCCAATTGAAAATTAAAATCTTGATGACAAGTTTCATAGTTATCTTTATTCTTTATAGCATACGTGTCATCACAATAATCATCATAAATAGGAGGCATGCTTTCATCATAATAAATTTGCTCATCAAAACTTGGGGGACTAAACATATCATCTTCATCAAACATAGCATCCCCAAGCTTGTGGCTTTGCATATCATTAGCATCATGTGTATTCAAATAATTCATACTAACAACATTGCAATCATGCTCATCATTCACATATTTTATGCCAAGCATTCTATGTAATTCTTCTTCTAGTACTTGAGCACAATTTTCCTTCCCAGCATTTTCACGGAAGACATTAAAAAGATGAAGCATATGAGGCACCCTTCATTATTTTTTTGTAGTTTTCTTTTATAAACTAAACTAGTGATAAAACAAGAAACTAAAAGATTCGATTGCAAGATGCCCATCAATTGATAATGGGGGTTGTGTGGGGAAGACAAAATGGGGGTTGTGTGGAGAAGACAAAAAAAGGAGAAAGTCTCACATTGACGCGGCTAATCAACGGGCTAGGGAGATGCCCATCAATTGATGTCAATGCAAGGAGTAGGGATTGCCATGCAACGGATGCACTAGAGCTATAAATGTATGAAAGCTCAACAAAAGAAACTAAGTGGGTGTGCATCCAACTTGCTTGCTCATGAAGACCTCAGGCATTTGAGGAAGCCATAATAAGTAGGTATGGTGGCTGTTTTAAGGAAGATATAAGGAGGTTTATGTGTGATAGAGCATATCATATCACGTGGTTTGGATGCACTGGCAAAGTTTGCACCAACTCTCAATGTGAGAAAGGGTAATGCACGGTACCGAAGAGGCTAGCAATGATGGAAGGGTAAGAGTGCGTATAATCCATGGACTCAACATTAGTCATAAAGAACTCACATACTTATTGCAAAAATCTACAAGTCATCAAAAACCAAGCACTACGTGCATGCTCCTAGGGGATAGATCGGTAGGAAAAGACCATCGCTCGTCCCCGACCGCCACTCATAAGGAAGACAATCAAAGAACACCTCATGTTTCAAATTTGTTACATAACGTTTACCATACGTGCATGCTACGGGACTTCCAAACTTCAACACAAGTATTTCCCAATTCCACAACTACTCACTAGCACAACTTTAATATCACTACCTCCATATCTCAAAACCATCATCAAGTATCAAACTTCTCTTAGTATTCAACACACTCATAAGAAAGTTTTTTACTAGTCATGAATACCTAACATATTAGGATTAATTTCCGAATTTAAGAAAATTACCATGCTGTTTAAGACTCTCAAAATAATATAAGTGAAGCATGAGAGAATAATAGTTTCTATAAAACAAAACCACCACCGTGCTCTAAAAGATATAAGTGAAGCACTAGAGCAAACAACAAAACTACTCCGAAAGATATAAGTGAAGATCAATGAGTAGTCGAATAATTATGCAACTATGTGAAGACTCTCCCATTTAATAATTTCAGATCTTGATATTTTATTCAAACAGCAAGCAAAACAAAAGAAAATAAAATGACGCTCCAAGCAAAACACATATCATGTGGTGAATAAAAATATAGCTCCAATAAAGTTACCGATGAATGAAGACGAAAGAGGGGATGCCTTCCGGGGCATCCCCAAGCTTAGGCTCTTGGTTATCCTTGAATATTACCTTGGGGTGCCTTGGGCATCCCCAAGCTTAGGCTCTTGCCACTCCATATTCCATAGTCCATCGAATCTTTAGCCAAAACATGAAAACTTCACAACACAAAACTTAACAGAAGATCTCGTGAGCTCCGTTAGAGAAAGAAAACAAAACACAACCTCATAGTACTGTAATGAACTCATTCTTTATTTGTATTGGTGTTAAATCTACTGTATTCCAACTTCTCTATGGTTTATAAACTATTTTACTAGCCATAGATTCATCAAAATAAGCAAACAACACACAAAAAACAGAATCTGTCAAAAACAGAACAGTCTTTAGTAATCTGTAACTAACGCAAACTTATGGAAATCAATAAATTCTACCAAAATAGGACGACCTATATAATTTGATTATTGATCAGCTGCAATTGGAATCAGTATTTTATCACGTTCTAGTGATTTTAAACAATTGTTTTCGTGAACAGAAGGTTTCTGGAATTTTCAGCAAGATCAAATAACTATCATCCAAGAAGATCCTATAGGTCTTACTTGGCACAAACACTAATTAAAACATAAAACCACATATAAACAGAGGCTATATAGATTATTTATTACTAAACAGGAACAAAAAGCAAGGAACAAAAAGAAAATTGGGTTGCCTCCCAACAAGCGCTTACGTTTAACGCCCCTAGCTAGGCATGATGATTTCAACGATGCTCACATAAAAGATAAGAATTGAAACATAAAGAGAGCATCATGAAGAATATGACTAGCACATTTAAGTCTAACCCACTTCCTATGCATAGGGATTTTGTGAGCAAACAACTTATGGGAACAAGAATCAACTTGCATAGGAAGGTAAAACAAGCATAACTTCAAGATTTTAAGCACATAGAGAGGAAACTTGATATTATTGCAATATGTAGAAGCATATGATCCTCTCTCATAATAATTTTAAGTAGCATCATGAATGAATTCAACCATATAACCAGCACATAAACCATTCTTTTCATGATCTACTAGCATAGAATTTTTATTACTCTCCACATAAGCAAATTTATTCTCATCAATAGTAGTGGGAGCAAACTCAACAAAATAACTATCATGTAAAGCATAATCCAATTGAAAATTAAAATCATGATGACAAGTTTCATGGTTATCTTTATTCTTTATAGCATACGTGTCATCTCAATAATCATCATAAATAGGAGGCATGCTTTCATCATAATAAATTTGCTCATCAAAACTTGAGGGACTAAACATATCATCTTCATCAAACATAGCATCCCCAAGCTTGTGGCTTTGTATATCATTAGGATCATGCGTATTCAAAGAATTCATACTAACAACATTGCAATCATGGTCATCATTCACATAGTTTATGCCAAGCATTCTATGTAATTCTTCTTCTAGTACTTGAGCACAATTTTCCTTCGCATCATTTTCACGAAAGACATTAAAAAGATGAAGCATATGAGGCACCCTTAATTCCATTTTTTGTAGTTTTCTTTTATAAGCTAAACTAGTGATAAAACAAGAAACTAAAAGTGTAACATCCCAAATCTTCAATTTGGAATGTTATACATTAGATCATCATTGCATATCATATTTTATTGCATTTTGGTTTGATCCTAGAAATTCTACGCAACTCAAGGACCCATAGAGAGAGTTGGGAATTTCGTTATTTTCATATTTGAGTTTTCTCGAATTTTGAAAAGAGGATCGTTCGACTTTAATTATTTTCTCTTCGGATATTTCTTTTATGAAAATAAAAGAGAGAGGATAAAATGACTTCCTCAAAATAAAGAAATATTGGAGATTTAATATTAAAATCAAATAAGATTTTTATTCGGAGTTTTATTGCTATTTTATTTGAATTAGGAAAAGTGTGCGTTTTTAAAAATTGTATTAGAGGCCCAAAAATTTGTTCACCTTGTCCGGTAGATTTTTAGAGGACAGGGAAAATTTATTTCAGGATTTTTGGAGTCCGTTTAGTATTTCTTTTATTTGTTTTTCTATGCGGAATAATTTAAAAAAAAGTTACCGACCTAACCGGGCCGTGTCCGACCTGGACACTAGCCCGGCCGGCCCTTTAAAGCCGCGAAGGCCCGAGCCGCCAGCCCCACACCCGAAACCCTAGCCCCACCTTGAAACTCGCGTCGTCGCTGCCGCCAGCGCCGCACGCCGCCACCACCGCCCGACCCCGCCGCCGGAGCCGCTCGCCGCCGCCGCCGTTTCGCCGGACCTCGCCGAAGGTAGCCGTCGCCGCCGATCGGTTTTTTTCGAAACCCTAGATCCCTTTTTTTTAGCGAATGCCCATTCGTTCGTTTTAACAAACGGATTTCACCGTTTAGCCGCAGGCAGCGAACGTTCGTTCGTTAGTCTGTTCATCAGTTTTTCTTTTTCTCGGATTTTTCGCGATTATTTTCGATTGCGATTTCTGTTCCGTTTTTCGTTTTAGTTTATCTTTTCGCTCGTTTATCGGAATCAGGCGATTCAAGCGCCTAGAGTTTCGTCTCGAAGCCCTCTTTCTGTAATCAACTTAAACAAGTTTTTGCTACAGTAAAATTTGACTTTAGTCCAGATTAGTAAACGAAGCTTGTTTCTTTCACAGTTTGAGTTTCGTTGCTTCGTTTGATTTGATTCTTTTTGCAAACCGGGGTTCTTAAGTTGATCTTTCTGGTTAGATCTTTTTATTTGAGTTTTACCCGTGCATCTTTATTTAATTGCTTATTGTATGCTTGTTTGTTTGCGATAGAGTACCTGGAGTGCGAAGCGTGCTACTACGAGTCTCTAGGTTTCACGGATCATCAACAAGGCAAGTAACACTTTGATTATACCTCTTTACTACCCAGTTTTATTGCATTAGATCAATCCTCAACCAATTGCATGGTTAGGATCTGATTAAATTGTGGGTTTGGGAAGTAGATGAGGTAGTACCTATTCACCTGTTTATTATCAAACCTATGGGAGTTACTTCTACATTGCTTATATTGCTATGCTTTGCTCGTAGACGTGGTTTGGTTTTGAGTGTATTCATGACAGATGTGAGTATTGTTAATTAATGGTTAACTTAAGGTGGCAACTTTAATACACATCTGGGTGGATTGAGGCACCTGGGGAACCCAATGTTGCCTGTATTTTTGGAAATCCCGGGGTACCGTGTGATTCTCCTATGGGCTGCCACCCAGGCTCAAAGGGATCATAAGATTATTCATTCTAGAAACTTCCGTGTGCAGCCACATGCCATTAGGGGCTCTGGCATAGTTGAGTAAGTTGTGGGAAACCTTTCCATGATGGGCTAGCAGATGTAGGGGATTGTAGGTGTACAGGCCTATCTATCGGTTAAGGGGACCTCTTCGGAAAGACTGTGTCTCGGTCATCCGTTTCTCAAACATTATGTAGTGAGAGAAATCCAATGGAGGAGATCGAGTCTTGTGGGGAAAAGTGCGCAAACCTTTGCAGAGTGTACAAATTAATCATGATTAGCCGTGTCCCCGGTTATGGACATCTTGAGTATCTAGTTCTTGGATTATCATGTGGATCTCATCACTCTTAATATAATTTGATTGGGTTTAATGATAATACTTAATTGGGATTGAGTTGGCTGAACCTTCTCAATGTTTAACAACTACCATGATAGTTAAATAAAATTTATTCCTTTGTTGTAGGGAAAAATTGGCTTCCCGCAAAACATATTAACCATACAGCCTCCACCAGCCATATATGCATGTAGTGATAGCTTTATTATGTTCATTACTCTTTTGTGTTGCCTTGCCAGCATATTCCATGTGCTGACCCATTTTCGGGCTGCAACGTATCATGTTGCAGACTTTTCAGACGACGAGTAAGGAGCCATAGGTCGTTGTCTTTCACTCAGTGATGCCGTTGGAGTTGATGGACTCACTTTATCTTCCAAGCCTTCCGCTGTTATCGTATTAGATGGCCTTAAGCCATATTTATTGTAATAAGTTCTCTTTTGAGACATTCGATGTAATAAGTGTGCGATTGCTACTCTGTTATAAATCCTCAAGTACTGTGCGTGTCAGCATTACCGATCCAGGGATGACACTGATGCACAGAGATCAGACTGTTTGAGGTCTGGTCGCTACAAGATGGTATCAGAGCACACGCTGACTGTAGGACACGACCACTAAGCTAAAGCCCTAGATCACTACTCTCTTCTCATTTCTGACTCCTCTCCATTTTCTACTCTTTAGGATGGCGGATGGAAGGATCAAGTTCACGCAACCGGATGAAGACACCCCCTTTGGATGCCACTTGAAGGAAGTCACTAGGTACCTGAACATTGGAATACCAAGTTTCACCGGGACTTACGATGCCACTTTACCAAAAGAGGAGCGCTGGACGATTCAAGTTCAAGTTCCAGGAAGGACATTCACGCCAGTCACTGAGCCCATAGAGTTTTTCTTTGATGCACCAACCTGGAGTCTAGGAAAGAGTATGGCAGCCCACATCACCATGGGACGCATTGGAGAAGTTTACCACAAGGATCTCAAGGATACTATCTACCAGATTTGTGGGCGCCGAGATGAGCAATGGGAGATGATCAGCACCAGGAAGGATAGATCGATTGCAGCGTTCATCCAGGAGTTAAACCAACACATTTGACGCCAGGAGAACCAGATGTGCGCAGGCATGACAGATTTGAAGAAGGCGATGACAAGGATCAAGAAGCTGGAGGACGAACTCGAGGCTACTCACGAAGATTATGAGGAGGAAATCGTCGTACTAGTGGAGAAGAATGACGACCTGACAAGGAAGCTGGGAGTATTCATGGGAGATCCCGCACGAGGAGGAGAAGATGATGGTTCCACTTACCCGGAGAACTACATCATCATCGACGACACCGACTCGGACCCCGACGATAGCGATGATGACTTTGTTGATGAAGCTGGAGCAGATATCATGGAGTCTTCGACCGATCAATTTTTCTAGTCGACCACCATATCAGTAGTAGTATTCCACCATGTATATAGTATAGTTCGAGCACTTTCGTAACGATAGTTCTAGACCGATTGTATGCCCTTGCTTGATTGATTGAGTGATATGTTGTGTTTGTCTCATGTGCATATGGGTAGTGTTTTCCCCCTAGACCTCATTCTACTCTGTTTTCTCACCTTTTCTAAACCTAGCAGATGCCTCTGAGACTCGACAATGGATTTGCTTTCCCACCAGAGCTCACCCAGTTGATCCAGCAGCAGAATGCATTGATGCAGATACTAGTCCAGAATCAGAATCAGGGGAACAACAACAACAACCCACCACCACCACCACCACCTTTTGATCGCTTAGCCCGTTTTCTAAGGCTGAATCCGCCGGTGTTCTCCAGTAGCACCGAGACGATAGTTGCAGATGATTGGCTCCGCAAGATTGGAAGGGAGTTGGCCACTGCAGGATGCATAGATGCGGAGAGAGTGCGTTTTTCCACACATCAGCTTGATGGACCCGCAGCATCATGGTGGGAGAATTTCACAGCCACTTACCCATCGACACTGTTACATGGGACCAGTTCCAGCAGGTTTTTCACACTGCCCATGTATCAACAGGAGCTATGGCCATGAAGAAGCGTGAGTTTCGCAACTGACGCCAAGGAGGGCACACCGTTGGCTAGTATGTGGATGACTTTAGTAAGCTAGCACGTTATGCCCCAGATGACGTTGCTACGGATGCAGCTAAGCAGGAGAAGTTTCTGGAAGGACTGAATACTGAGCTGAGCATGCAGTTGATGGTGCCAAATTTTAATAACTACCAGGAGTTGGTAGATAGAGCTCTCATGATTGAAGGGAAGCAGCAGCAGATTGACAACCGCAAGAGGAAGTATGGACAAGGGAAGTATAATTCTGGAGCTCAGCAGAGACCACGTTTTACCCCGAACTCGGGAGGACCCCTTCAGCATAACCATGGAGGTCACAATCACACTGGAGGAAGTTCGCACAACCATAGTGGCCCCAAGAATTGGAATGGTAATGGAGGAAGCAACGGACAGAACCGTTCCAACCAACAACGCCCGCCAAGAAAAGATCTAAGCCATGTTACTTGCTACAAGTGCCAGGAGACTGGACATTACGCCAATGAATGTCCTGAAGCTAAGAATGGAAACGGCAATGGAAGCTCTGGGAAGAAGCCCAACCCTTTCAACATGGGACAAGTGAACCACGTTAACGTGGAGGAGGTTGAAGCCCAGCCAGATGCAGTAATAGGTAAGTTTTTGGTTAAGTCATTTACTGTAGTTGTTCTTTTTGATACTGGTGCATCGCATTCATACATGTCAAGGGGATTTGTGGATAAGTATAAACTGCCCACCAAAGTTCTTAGTACACCTATGTTAGTGAGCTCGCCAGGAGCAGAGTATATGGCAAGCCAAGGATGTTTTCAGATGCCATTGACCATAGGTAGGCATGTTTTCCCCTCAGATCTGATAATTTTGGAGTCGCAAGGTTTGGATGTGATTCTGGGTATGGATTGGCTATCGATGTATGGAGGAAACATCGATTGCGCCAGTAAGTCGATTTTGCTCACCACCCCAGAAGGAAGAAGGATCAAGTATGTATCCCGGCATGTGCCGAGTAGGACTCAAGTAAATTCCTTATCAGGAGTTGTACAGGAGGAAGTACCAGTGGTGAAGGATTTCTCGGATGTATTTCCAGAAGAGTTGCCAGGTATGCCACCGGATAGAGACATTGAGTTTTTCATTGAGCTTTTGCTAGGCACGGGGCCAATATCTAAAAGACCGTACAGAATGCCTGCAAAGGATTTGGAGGAAATTAAGAAGCAGATTAAGGAGTTACCGGATAAAGGTTATATACGCCCAAGTTCGTCACCTTGGGGATCACCAGTGCTTCTAGTGGAGAAGAAGGATGGATCGTTAAGGATGGTTGTTGATTATCGAGGATTGAATGAGGTGACGATCAAGAACAAGTACCCACTGCGATGATCAATGATTTGTTTGATTAGCTGCAAGGAGCTAAAGTGTTTTCCAAGATCGATCTGCGATCAGGGTACCACCAGCTGAAGATTCGAGAGCAGGATATACCTAAGACAGCTTTTACCACGAGGTATGGTCTATATGAGTATATCTTTATGTCATTTGGCCTGACTAACGCACCTGCCTACTTTATGAATATGATGAACAAGGTGTTTATGGAGTTTTTGGATAAGTTCGTTGTGGTGTTCATTGATGATATTCTGGTCTACTCGAAGAATGAAGAGGAGCATAAAGAGCATTTGTGTTTAGTACTTGGGAAGCTCAGAGAACATCAGCTATACGCCAAGTTCAGCAAGTGTGAGTTTTGGTTAAAGGAAGTTGGATTCCTTGGACATGTTATATCCGGAGAAGGAATAGCGGTAGACCCCACCAAAGTTGTCACTGTGACAAATTGGGAAGCACCCCGTCAGTTGGAGAGATCCGGAGTTTTCTTGGACTCGCAGGATACTACCGGAGGTTCATTGAGAATTTCTCGAAGATTGCAAAGCCTATGACGGAGTTGTTGAACAAGGACACCAAGTTCAAATGGACTGAGGAATGTGAGGCCAGTTTTCAAGAGTTGAAGAAACGCTTCGTTACATCACTAGTGTTGATTCTGCCAGATCAACGCAAGGATTATGAAGTGTATTGCAACGCTTCTCGTCGAGGACTTGGAGCCGTACTTATGCAGGAGGGAAGAGTTGTTTCATATGCCTCATGATAGATTAAACCCCATGAGTTGAATTACGCTACCCATGATTTGGAGTTAGCAGCCGTAGTGCATGCGTTGAAGACTTGGAGACATTTTCTCATCGGAAACCAGTGTGAGGTATACATGGATCACAAGAGTTTGAAGTATATCTTCACGCAGAAGGAGTTGAATCTCAGGCAAAGGAGATGGTTGGAACTCATTAAGGGTTATGATATGAAGTTGCATTATCATCCCGGAAAGGCTAACGTAGTGGCCGATGCATTGAGCCGCAAGAGTCATGTCAATACACTCATGACCGGAGAGTTACCCAAGGAGTTAGCAGAGGACCTTCGCGAGCTATGTTTGGAGATAGTTCCGAGAGGCTATGTAGCAGCATTGGAGATTCATTCTACTTTGATGTATAAGATCAGAGAAGCTCAGAAGACGGACAAGGAGATAGCCGAGATAAAGGAAAGGATGAGCAAAGGAAAGGCTAAAGGGTTTCGTGAGGATGAGTACGATACATTATGGTTTGAGGACCGCATATATGTGCCAAATGATTAGGAGATCAGGAAGCTGATTTTGCAGGAGGCCCATGATTCGCCATATTCGATTCACCCAGGAAATACCAAGATGTATCTGGATTTGAAGGATAGTTTCTGGTGGACCGGAATGAAGAAGGATATTGCGGAGTATGTAGCAGTTTGTGATGTATGTCAGAGAGTGAAAGCAGATCATTAGAAGCCAGCAGGATTGCTACAACCATTGCCGATACCCGAATGGAAGTGGGATAAACTAGGCATGGACTTTATCATGGGATTGCCCAGGACTCATTCAGGCTATGACTCGATATGGGTTGTAGTCGATCGTTTGACGAAAGTAGCTCATTTCATCCCAGTGAAGACCACTTACACCAGTGCTAAGTTGGCAAAGATATACATGACTAGGATCGTATGTCTACATGGAGTTCCGAGGACCATAGTATCGGATAGAGGAACCTAGTTTACCTCAAAGTTTTGGAATCAGTTGCATGACACTTTGGGAACCAGGCTAGAGTTCAGTACATCTTTTCACCCGTAGACAGATGGACAGACTGAGAGAGTCAATCAGATTCTGGAGGACATGTTGAGAGCTTGTGCGCTAGACTATGGATCTAGTTGGGACAATAATTTGCCTTCCGCAGAGTTCTCTTACAACAACAGCTATCAAGCCAGTTTGAAAATGGCCCCTTTCGAAGCATTGTAAGGAAGGAGGTGCAGGACACCATTATTGTGGGATGAAGTTGGAGACCGTCAGTTGTTTGGACCAGATTTGATTAAAGAGTCTGAAGAGAAGGTTAAGCTGATTCGCGATAGACTCAAGGTAGCCCAGTCCAGGCAGAAGAGTTATGCGGATTCTAAATGCAAGGAGACAGTTTACGAAGTCGGAGACAGAGTGTATCTTCGTGTATCACCACTTCGAGGTGTGAAGCGTTTTGGAGTTAAGGGAAAGCTAGCACCACATTTTGTGGGACCATACAAAGTTTTGGAACGTATGGGATAAGTTGCTTACAAGTTGGGATTGCTCGAAGGATTGTCAGGAGTTCACGATGTGTTCCACGTTTCTCAGTTGAAGAAGTGCCACGTAGAGATGGCTGATATTCCTCTGACAGATACAGTGCCACTGGAAGCGATTCAGTTGGATACCGACTTGACCTACGAGGAGAAGCCAGTCAAGATTCTCGAGTTTGCCAGCCAAGTTACACGTAGCAAAGTTATCAAGTTTTGCAAGGTTTAGTGGAGCCACCATACCGAAGATGAAGCCACCTGGGAATGAGAGGAAGACCTACGGAAGGATCACCCTCACCTATTTTCTAGCCAACCCGAATCTTGAGGGCGAGATTCATCTTAAGGGGGGATAGGTTTGTAACATCCCAAATCTTCAATTTGGAATGTTATACATTAGATCATCATTGCATATCATATTTTATTGCATTTTTGTTTGATCCTAGAAATTCTACGCAACTCAAGGACCCACGGAGAGAGTTGGGAATTTTGTTATTTTCATATTTGAGTTTTCTCGAATTTTGAAAAGAGGATCGTTTGATTTTAATTATTTTCTCTTCGAATATTTCTTTTATGAAAATAAAATAGAGAGGATAAAATGACTTCCTCAAAATAAAGAAATATTGGAGATTTAATATTAAAATCAAATAATTTTTTATTCGGAGTTTTATTGCTATTTTATTTGAATTTGGAAAAATATGCGTTTTTCAAAATTGCACTAGAGGCCCAAATAAATGTTCACCTTGTCCAGTAGATTTTTTGAGGACCGGGAAAATTTATTTCAGGATTTTTGGAGTCTGTTTAGTATTTCTTTTATTTGTTTTTCTGCACAGAATAATCAAAAAAAAGTTACCGACCTAACCAGGCCGTGTCCGACCTGGACACTAGCTCGGCCGGCCCTTTAAAGCTGCGGAGGACCGAGCCGCCAGCCCCGCACCCGAAACCCTAGCCCCGCTTCAAAACCCACGCCGCCGCCGCCGGTCCCGCTCGCCGCCGCCGCCCGACCCCGCCGCCGAAGCACCTCGCCGCCGCCGCCGTTTCGCCGGACCTCACCGGAGGTAGCCGCTGCCGCCGCCTCTTTTGAGACATTCGATGTAATAAGTGTGCGATTGCTACTCTGTTATAAATCCTCAAGTACTGTGCGTGTCACCATTAGCGATCCAGGGATGACACTGATGCACAGAGATCAGACTGTTTGAGGTCTGGTCACTACAAAAAGATTTGATTGCAAGATCTAAAGATATACCTTCAAGCACTCACCTCCCCGGCAACGGCGCTAGAAAAGAGCTTGATGTCTACTACACAACCTTCTACTTGTAGACATCGTTGGGCCTCCAAGTGCAGAGGTTTGTAGGACAGTAGCAAATTTCCCTCAAGTGGATGACCTAAGGTTTATCAATCCGTGGGAGGCGTAGGATGAAGATGGTCTCTCTCAAACAACCCTGCAACCAAATAACAATGAGTCTCTTGTGTCCCCAACACACCCAATACAATCGTAAATTGTATAGGTGCACTAGTTCGGCGAAGAGATGGTGATACAAGTGCAATATGGATGATAGATATAGGTTTTTGTAATCTGAAAATATAAAAACAGCAAGGTAACTAATGATAAAAGTGAGCGTAAACGGTATTGCAATGCTAGGAAACAAGGCCTAAGGTTCATACTTTCACTAGTGCAAGTTCTCTCAACAATAATAACATAATTGGATCATATAACTATCCCTCAACATGCAATAAAGAGTCACTCCAAAGTCACTAATAGCGGAGAACAAACGAAGAGATTATTGTAGGGTACAAAACCACCTCAAAGTTATCCTTTCTGATCGATCTATTCAAGAGTCCATAGTAAAATAACACGAAGCTATTCTTTCCATTCGATCTATCATAGAGTTCGTACTAGAATAACACCTTAAGACACAAATCAACCAAAACCCTTATGTCACCTAGATACTCCAATGTCACCTCAAGTATCCGTGGGTATGATTATACGATATGCATCACACAATCTCAGATTCACCTATTCAAACCAACACAAAGTACTTCAAAGAGTGCCCCAAAGTTTCTATCGGAGAGTCAAGACGAAAACGTGTGCCAACTCCTATGCATAGGTTCATGGGCGGAACCCGCAAGTTAATCACCAAAACATACATCAAGTGGATCACGTGATATCCCATTGTCACCAAGGATAAGCACGGCAACACATACATCAAGTGTTCTCAAATCCTTAAAGACTCAATCCGATAAGATCACTTCAAAGGGAAAACTCAATCCATTACAAGAGAGTAGAGGGGGAGAAGCATCATAAGATCCAGCTATAATAGCAAAGCTCGCGATACATCAAGATCGTGCCAACTCAAGAACACGAGAGAGAGAGAGAGAGAGAGATCAAACACATAGCTACTGGTACATACCCTCAGCCCCGAGGGTGAACTACTCCCTCCTTGTCATGGAGAGCGCCGGGATGATGAAGATAGCCACCGGTGAGGGATCCCCCCTCCGGCGGGGTGCCAGAACAGGGTCCCGATTGGTTTTTGGTGGTTACAGAGGCTTGCGGCAGCGGAACTCCCGATCTATTGTGCTCCCCGATGTTTTTAGGGTATATGTATATATATAGGTGAAAGAAGTCGGTAAGGGGAGCCACGAGGGGCCCACGAGGGTGGAGGGCACGCCCAGGGGGGGTGGGCGCGCCCCTGCCTTGTGCCTTCCTCGTTGCTTCCCTTACGTACACTCCAAGTCTTCTGGATTGCTCCCGTTCCAAAAATAACTCTCCCAAAGGTTTCATTCCGTTTGGACTCCGTTTGATATTCCTTTTCTACGAAACATTGAAACAAGGACAAAAACAGAAACTGGCACTAGCTCTGGGTTAATAAGTTAGTTCCAAAAATAATATAAAAGTGCATAGTAAAGCCCATAAACATCCAAAACAGAATATATAATAGCATGGAACAATCAAAAATTATAGATACGTTGGAGACGTATCACACGCAAAGCCTATCTGCTCGATTTCTATAGGTTTCGATAGGGGTAGGTTTGTAATTTCACTCAAACGTGACATAACCGCCTCTTACCCGGATTCATACACAATGGGCGCCAAAACATAGTGTGTCCTCGGCCGAAATCGACTCCCTCCCCGATTCATACACTGTGGGCGTCAAAAACAAACTCTCAGCGGCAAATATTCGCTGTATGCGAGCTTACCGTCCTATCCCCAACCGACTAATATTGCTGTGATGTAGAAAATTTGAAACGGGGGCTAAGTTTGTAAATTTCCTCGCAGTTGAGACAAGTGCGCCCTGAAGACATGGTTCCCCCCTTCCTCTCCACCTCCATTTCCCCATTCGTACTCCGTGGGCGCCAAAACACCCTCTCCACCTGAGCCTCCTCCGTCCGCCACCCCATCCACCGCCGTCCTCCTCCACCATGCCGGAGCTGATACCCCAACGCCGCCGTCCATTACAAGAGATCGACCTCTCTCATCCACGGCTTCGGACCGGGATCCTTGCATCGTGTCCTCTCGCTTCATCCCCGCCGTCGTCCACCTTGCCGGCGCCACTCCTACGACTGTCTCGTCCACCGCGCCCCGCCGCCATCGTCTACCCTCCTAGATCTGCTTCCACGCCGCCGACAGCCATCGCTACCGCAGCACCGTCAAATTCTCAACAGATGCATACACGGCGCCGCACCAGAGGCGATACTCTTTCGTATCTGCTCAACTTATTTATCGCAGCAAGAAAATAGATCGCCACTGCTTTACTCTGATTTCTTGTCCATCACTTACTTGCTAGTTGAAAGCAAACATTGGTTGCGAAGTTTCCTTTGTCCGGTTTGCACCTTAAGATCCGCCATGGCACGCTCAACACTATACTCCCAATGCTTATGGTTTTCGCCTTTTATATTCCACACTAGTTAAATCACAGTAGACTAAATTTCAAAATTGGGTCAGTCGATTTTTCAGAGCTCACGGGAGTTCGCCGATGCGAACGAAGGGGCTCGGGTGGGGACTTTGGTTGTGGGGGGCGGTGGTGGGGCCTCGCCGAACGAACAAAACTCGACGTGGGTGGGGGCGGGGGTGGGGGTGGGGGCCGGTGGTCCGGCCGGCGGCCCGTGCGGTGTTCTGTATGGGAAGAATCAAAGACGAGGAAGAAGAAGGGTTAGGAGACGTAGGATCTTCACCCAACCGCCTGAAATGGTCGACTGACCCAAATGACAAAAGTCACGCGACTTGCATGCAGACATGCCTTTATATTCAGTACCATCATCGTACCTGCTTAGCACTGCTCCTGAATCCATCAAGCTAAACAACGTGCCACTCATAATTCCAAACTTGTTGCTCAAGTACGAATTTGATATGATGCTGATATTACTAAAACAGATAACATTTAATTGCTCAGCTAATGTTCCTACTTTACTTTCGAAAAAACACGTGCACCACATATAGAGAGACAACAGGGAGTTGCTTTCTTAATGCGCTCTGGTACATCATGTGTGGGCACTGCGCAACGAACATTTTATTATCCAAAATCTGCTTGCTCTTCTTTAGCATGTTCGTCTTCCGTTCTTCTTTAATAAGTACTCTCTCCGTTCCTAAATACAAGTCTTTGTATAGATTCCACCATGCATGGACTACATATGGAGCAAAATGAGTGAATCTACACTCTAAAATGTATCTGGATACATCTGTATGTGATCCATAGTGGAAATCTCTACCAAGACTTATATTTTGGAATGGAGGGAGTATGATAGTAGTACAGTATGTTCCTTGTAGTGAAGATGAGCAGGGACATTTGCAGTGTAGAGGTCTATACGGTCGGTTGGTATGGACACTTTGAACTCTTCGGGCCTCTTTGATTCGTAGGATTTTGTAAACATGGGAATAGGATTTGTAGTGGCCTGCCCACTTGAATCCTATAAGAATAGCAATGAAATGCGGGGAGATGTGTCACCTTTGAGAGCTACACTGATATTAACAGTACCGAACCTTCAGTTCAAGAGAGCTGGTATCCGAAGCCTTTCTAACCGTACCAGCAATACTAGCACATATATTCCAGCAAGTTCCACTTTGCTGATTTTACTCGGATGCTTACGGTTTTCCCGTTATATCTGTCGGCGTTCTGGGAACGGGGGTCCCCAGACTTGCCTGCCAGCGGCACATGGCGTGGCTAAGTCAGTGGGCCCTACGGCCCATCTTCATCAACAAGGCATCCAAGACCGTCGCGAGGGGCCAAGCCTCGCGAGGCGGACGACGCAAGACCTCCCCAGGAGTGGCCTAGCCAAGTAGGTTCACGAGGAGCGGAGATATCAATGCGGGGCAGACCTCACGAGGCTCTCGTGACGTGAGCCATGACGATCTAGACTAGGCGGGCGCCAGCGCGTGCAGCGTCCTTGTTTCCTCTTTGGTGCTAAGGAGGCCAGCGCAGGCGAGGAGTACCGAGGCCTCAGGCAAAGGTTGCCTTATTGGTGCAACGAGACCAAGACCAGAAGGACAACAAGATGGAGGTCATCATGGAGCCCAAGACGGCGTCACCACCAGAGCCTTTCGCAGGCGAAGACCACTTTTGTCAGGATAGCTTGTACTAGCTGTCCCCCTTCAAATTTGCCCTCCGTTGTTGGCTCCCTTCCCGCTCAACATTTGGGAAGAGGACCAGGGCCTATATAAGTAGAGCTAGCCACCACCGTAGAGGACGGACTCACTCAGAGGCATCTCACCCACACAAGCTGGTCGAGCACAAGAACACCTCAACCTCAGGAGGATGTTCTTCCCCTTGTACTGTTCATCATCAGCCCAAGAGGCAATCCACCACCACCACACTGGAGTAGGGTATTACACCACAATGGTGGCCCGAACCAGTATAAACCTTGTGTCTTTCTGTGTTGCGAGTTCATCGAGTATGTCCGTGAGATCTTAGCGAGCTAGGGCGTGGATTAGTAGGAGGGAAAGACTTCGCACGCACCCCAAAGTTTGAACCTTAAGGGTTTGCCGGAACCCCACATCCGACATTTGGCGCGCCAGGTAGGGGTGTCCATAGCTTCTCTTCCATCAATTCGTCGCTCCGTCGTCTCCATGGCGGACGCTCGCCGCGCTCGAGCTGAGCGCCGGGCTGCCCTTACCGCCCGCGTTGCTCAGACGGCTCCCGTCGGCGGGCCACCTCGTCATTCTCCGTCTCCCGCCGCCACCGGCCCGGCGGGGAACGAGCAGCAAGCGTCCTCGCTGCATCCATCGGTGCGGCAGGACGGCCGCACCGCCACTCTGTCGCTGACCCCGACCGGTTCTTCGTCTCACGCACGCCGCGCTCCCATGGAGGCGCGGGCCGCACTCCTCGCCGCAAACGAGCTCCTGTGCTACCGCCCGGTGGACGACCTCTACAAGGAGTGGCTCGATCGCGTCGCCGAGCTCGTCCGCGCCGCGGGGGGCTCCCCGATGCCGTCCCACTCTCTGCCCCACCCTCCGCCAGCCACAGGCGACGTGGCTCATCGCGCGCCTCCACCACCATTGTCCCAAGACTGCGCCTTGGCTCCAAGGCGCGCAGCCCCACGGCATGATCCGCCACGTCCGGCACCCGCGCGCGAAGAGAGAAGCTGCCAAGAAATCCCACGGCCGCGAGAAGCTGCACCTGCGCTCCCCGCGCCGCCTCGTCAAGACCGTGCGCCGCCCGCAGCAGCGCCGCGCGGACCTCATCAAGACCAGGCTCCACCTCTGAGGCAGGCCCTGGCAATCATGGTCGGCTGCCGCGCCTTCACCCTGAGCTGCGTAGCGTCGCCTGGCCAGGCAAGTTCAAGCCGGATCTGCCTCCTCGCTACGATGGCACCGCCAACCCAGCGGAGTTCCTGCAGCTCTATGAGCTGAGCATCAAAGCGGCCAACGGCGATGAGAAAGTCATGGCGAACTGGTTTCCCATGGTTCTCAAGGATGGAGCCCGCTCCTGGATCCTGAATTTGCAGCACGACTCGATATCCTCTTGGGGCGAGATGCGCGACCGCTTCGTCGCCAACTTCCAGGGCACTCGCGACCACCCGCCGGCCGCGGGTGACTTGCGCCGCATCAAGCAACAACCAGGAGAGACCCTCCAGAAGTACATCCAGCGCTTCAACAACACTCGCCTCAAGATCCCCAAGGTCACGGACGAGGCCATCATCTCCGCGTTCTCAGACGGCGTCCGTGACGTCAAGATGAAGGAAGAGCTAGCTATCCATGAGGAGCTGTGCACATCTCAGGAGCTGTTCAACCTGGCGACCAAGTGCGCGAGAGCTGAGGAGGGGCGCCTTTTCCTCCTCGAGCTGCCAGCTGCGAGACCAGAAGAGAAGAAGGCCAAGGCCAAGGACGTGAAGCGCAAGGAAGCGGCAGTGCTAACCGCAGAGCTCGACACCAAGCGTGGCAGAGATCAGCCCGAGTCATCCAAGAATAGCCGACCGTTCTACGCCTTCCACAACCTGAACACTCACAACACCAGTGACTGTCAAGAGCTCAGAGCCATTCGCGAGGGATGCTTCGGTCGACGCCCCGAGCGCAGCGACCGGGGCTACGGCCGTGGAGGAGGACGTGGAGGCGGACGCTGGGACGACCGTGGCCCGTGCCAAGAGTGGCGCGACAGGCCTCGCGAGGAACGCTGGCAGGACCATCCTCGCAAGGGCGCCTAGAGGGACCAGCCTCGTGAGGATCGCCCCCAAGGCAACGCCGGTCTTCCCCCGCTGCCACCACCATGAAGGAACGACGATCACCATCAGGACAAGGGGGCTGGGGGCTTCCAGGAGCCGCGTGCAATCACCTGCATCTTGGGCGGCGCGCAAGCCCCAGCCTCTCAGCGCATCTTCAAACAGTTCGCTCGTGAAGTGAACGTGGTGCTCCCCAAGCTCGAGGCCACGCGCCTGCTCAAGTGGTCCCAATGCGCCATCACTTTCAACTTGGCAGATCAGCTCAAGTGCGCAGCCACCGCTGGCGCCCTCCCGATGTTGCGCTCCCCAGTCATCGGCAATGTGCAAGTTACCAAGACCCTCATTGACGGCGGCGCAGGGCTCAACATCCTGTCCGTCGACACATTCGACAACCTCCAAGTGCCATATGAGCAGCTTCAGCCTACCAAGCCTTTCTCAGGAGTGACCGACGGTTCCACCACACCGATAGGGCAAGTCGCCTGCCCGTCACCTTCGGAGAGCGCAACAACTATCGCATCGAGCTCATCGATTTCGACGTCGCGCACATCCGCCTACCGTACAACGCCATCCTCGGGTATCCGGCCCTGGCAAAGTTCATGGCAGTCACCCACCATGGCTACAACGTCCTCAAGATGCCGGGAAGCGGCGGGATCATGATGGTCCCATGTGAAGATAGAGACGCGGTGTGCTCCCTCGACCGCGCCTTCCAAGCTGCAGCAATCAACGACCCCGACAGCAGGAGGGAGGGCCCTCCGGAGGCCATCCCCAAGAAGAAGCAGATGGGCCGTGCCGAGCCTCTGGAGGGTGGCATCACAGCAAGAGCCTCGTCAGGGTCAGCGCCCGCTCCAAGGGCGCCTTCCTCTGTCGCATAGGAAGGCACGCCTGGTGCCCTCCTCGGGCAGGGCTCAGGGGCTCTCTTCTGGAGGGCCTCCGACCTTGCCAACCTCACGAGGGAGGCGCTTGGGCACCACTTGGAGGCGTGTTTCACGGCACGTTTCCCTCAGGAGAACACATGTCAAGGAGTGCCCACCGCTCAGGAGTTCATCACCAAGACCACTCAGGAACTGCAAGATGCAAGAGCCATGCACAGCTCCCCATCCAGGCGAGGATGCTGGGCTGCGTGTCTGCATCGACGTCCCAGGGCTCAACAGGGCCGCATCTCAGGAGTGTTTCTAGCCTTCGCATGTGGGCCGTTGCGAGGGCCCGCCACACAGCTACGTTCGCATGCCCTTCGGCTTGCCGAGCGTGGCGTCAGCCTATCAGCGCAACATGCAGCGTGTCCTGGCGGCTCAGGAGGCCAGGTACCACGCCGTCTTGGAAGAGATGGAGACGGTCTTCAGGGAACCTCCCGAGCCCCCCAGAGCCTCCCGAGGCTTAGGGCCCCGGTGGCTCGTGAAGAGCCATTCCTTTGACGCATGCCTTCAGCTGCACCAACTCTGCTTCATCTACAGAACCAGGTGACATTGTCCAAGCTCGTTTAGCTGGGAGCGCCCCTCGGGCTGCATTATTCCCCGGCCGCATGGTTCCATCCCTGTGGCATGTATCCCTTTTGCTTATGTCTTTAGCTTACCTTGCTGGGGGCGCCCCTTGGGTTGCATCATCCCCAAGCCGCTCGGGCCGGACCCAGTGGCATGTATCTTCTTGCATTTATCCAAGCTGATTTGCCTTCCCTGCTTAACCTGCTTATGGTTATCACCTGCTCGATCGCCACCCGCCGCGGGTCCATTCACCCCGTGCAATTCGCTTGCGCGTTAAAAGGGGGGCTCCTGAGCATCGCGACTCAGGAGCTCTTACTGGCTCTCCAGCCCTCACCCCCTGGCCTTGACCACGGCATCGCGACCTGGCATACCAGCGTCGGCTGAGCTTGCTCGAGGGCCGGGACCTGAGGACGTAGACTGCTTGCACCTAACCGCCTTGCAGGAACATATAGTCACCAAGACTCAAGACCAGGCGCAACCCGCCTTGAGGTAGGGCCTCGTGAGTCCCGCGCTGGCTCACGAGTGCCCAGATACACCTCACAGCCCTGCCGTGCAAGCCACGTGTTAGTGCGGGGTTGTACACGCCCCGGGGGCTCCTCTCGGAGGGGCCCCCCATCCCACGCACAAGTGGAAGCACCATGCTCCGCGCTGGCCGTCGACACTGCTGAGGAGCGGCTATGCCCGTGCACAAGCGGAAGCACTATGCTCCGCGCTGGTGATAAACAACTGAGCGCGGCCACCATGGTCGTACCAACCTCAGGGAGCCCAGAGCTCAGCGTCCAGCCTCACCGCAACGCCTCCCCTCGGGAGAGCCGCGCGAGGGGGCTGGGCACGGGGGCTGCGCTCGGGTCACGCCCAAGCGCACGCCACCCAACCAGGTCTCCTAGACCTGGGTGTCGCACGCCCCTCCCGACGCCTCAGCGATGCAGGTATGGAAATTGTTTGCACATCAAGGGGGACTCCTGAGCATCGCGACTCAGGAGCCTAACTGGTCACGTAGCCCCTCACTCCTTGCTCCGTCCTGGTCTCCGGCCGGCCCAATGGCGGTTGAGGTATGCACGGGGCCGGGCTCTGCCGACGTAGAACATTAATCTATCCTCGCGTACTCTCCCTATAAGCTGTTTGCGCGTCAAGGGGGACTCCTGATCATCGCGACTTAGGAGCCTAACTGGTCACGTAGCCCCTCACTCCTTGGTCCGTCCTGGTCTCCGGTTGGCCCAATGGCGGTTGAGGTATGCGCGGGGCCGGGCTCTGCCGATGCAGAACACAAAGCGGATAGGAAGAAAATCACAAAATCTCGAAGCAAATATTACAAACATACTGTCCTCACAGTATCAAATGAAAAGTCTAAACGCCTCCACGAGGCCTGATGCATGGTGCAGGAACAAAATAGGAAACTAGCTGCAGATCACCCTGAACACCGTCATCACCTACAGAAGGTACTCCATCCCGGGTAGTGACGCCCTCACTTGCACCGCCAGCCGCAGGGTCGGCGGCATCACCAGACAATGGCGAGGAGGCAAAGCCGCGGAACTTCCCCAGCAGGGCCTCCACCTGACCTTGCACAGCTGCGGCGGTGGCTTCGCAGTCATCCTCAAGGCAAGCGTTAGGGTCGCGAAGGTACAAGTGGCTAAAAACGCGGGTCAGTGCAGCCGAAGACAGGACGCGAGCCTCTGCCTCCGCCATAGGACCGACGCCGTCAACGACTTCCTCGAGCGCCTTCACCAAGAGAGGAAGCAACCGGGCGGGGCCGTCCTCATCGGTGGCCAGCGACTTCTCCAGGCCGCGCTCGTAGAGCGTCTTCAGTGCCTTGCGAGATCTCTTCTCGAGGTCGGCAAAGGCCGCGCGGTCTTCGGCCAGGACTCGCACCTTTGCGTCAAGATCGGCCTCCCTCGCCTCCACCTTCCGCTCCAACTCTTCCAACCGGTTGCGCTCGGCGGCCCGTGCCTTCCCCAGCTCCGCCAGCTCAGCATCACGGTTCTTGACGGCGTCTTCCCGGGCCTTCACCTCCTCCTCCTTTGCCAGGCGGCCGCGCACTTCTTCGGCGTGCTTGTCGCGTAGGCTCTGCAACTCGTCCTCCAGCACTTGGCAGCGGTCACGGGCGGCCTTGGCATCTTTCAGCACCGTCTCATGATCGGCGGCAACGTCGGCGGCTCTCTGCTTCTCCTTCTCGGAAGCCGCAGCGGCCTGGTTTAGCGTCGCGCGACCCGCCAGGTCGGAGTGAAGCCAGCCAGAGGCCAGCTCCAGGCGCCCGGCCACCAGGCGTGGGTCTGCGCCCAGGAGATCTGCCTGCAACCGGGTCATTTCCAAAAGAGCATGTTCCAGAACAGCAGCAGGAGCAGAAGAACCAGGGAATGGAGGTGCAGCAGTGGGAGGAGCCGACGTCGTCGCCGGGACCTGGGAGATAGCGGGTTCCGGAGCAGCTGGGACATCTTCAACCGCGCCAGACGCCGGCAATTCCGGAGCCAACGGGGCCATGGGGGCTGATTCCACACGGCGATGTTCCTCTTGGCCTCGCGAGGACGACCGGGTTGGGGAGGAATGGGCGTTGCTGCCTCCTTTCTCTGCGGAGGAAGGCATGGCCGCCGTACCCTCTTTCCTCTTCTTCGCTGAAGGCACCGGCTTGATCGACCGAGGGCAAGCATCAGGAAATAACAAGTACAAACAGGGACAAGGCAAAGCTTAAGACACTTACCGATCCACCACGACATACTTCCGCTTGGGGAGCTTGAAGCCTGACAGCATTGGGACCTGAGGAACAGGCGTGCGGGATTCGGCAGCGGCAGGCGGTTCGGAGGCAGGGCCGGAGCCAGCCCCAGAAGGAGTCGGGATGGAGGCGGCTTCGCGAGGCACCAGCGACGACCTACCCTTCGTCGGGATGAGGGGCTGCTCCCTCTCCTCCCGGCGGGTATCGGCCTCGACGTCGTCAGGAAGGGCGCGGAGGATCTCGGCCTTGCTCAGAGGGGAAGTCTCCCCCACCTCTTCAAGAGTCTTCTCCGAGTCCACCTCCTCTTCCTCCTCGCCACGGGACTCGTCAGAGGACACCTCCACCGGCTTCGGTGCCGTAGGGGCTCCTGGGAGCGCCGGCGGCACCAGCCCGCGCACGTCAAATGTCGGCCTGGAGGCGACGAATTCCTCCCGGTCCGTGCGTTGGAACAGGGGAACGAAGGCGCTTGCCGAGTACTCCTGGTTGTCCCCAACTATGAGACGCAGGACAGCGGCTAATTCATCGTCAGGCATGGCCCCCGGCCTCATGCGGGTCTTGTTTCCCTCTTCTTCAAGCTCCCACAGTGGGCGCGCACGCGCCTGGAGCGGGGCAACTCGTAGCATCAAGAACTCCCTCAAGAGCATGACCCCCGTCACCTTGGCCGCCTTCGCGTTGCCCGGCTTCAAGGTGGTCATCATCTGCCCCAACACTAACGATACCCGATCATCAGCAAGCTCCGCCTTGGGCCACCCCCCGTTGGAAGAGGGCGCCACCGTTGGCAACACCAGACGCAGATAGATGCGCTTGGCGTTCATCATGACCCACTTGGATTGAATGTTGTCGGCCCTCTTCCCGGTGCTCGAGATTGAGTTGGCCTTGCCGGATGCGACAAAATTAGCGCATCCGGAGATGTGCCCCTCGCTGACACAGAGGAAGAAGAAATGGCGCAGGAGCGCCATGGATGGCATCACGCCCAGGTACGCCTCACAGTAGTAGGCAAAGATGGACAGGAGGAGGACAGAGTTGGGATGGAGATGCAACGCCTGTAGCCCGTAGTGGTCGAGGACTTCATAAAAGAAATCGGAGAAGGGAGGAACCAACCCGACGGCAACACTGCTCGAGAAGAAGGGAAAGAAGGTGCTTTCCTCAGGCTCCGGCACGTCGGAGGCAAGCCGGAGCTCGGTCTCTCCCCACTCATTGCTTTTCACCCGCCGTCAGTAGGCGCACGGAGGCGAGGCTCTCCTCCGTGACGGTGGGCGCCTCAAGGGCCCGCTCATACCAAGCCGGTGCTGAGGAAGTCCTAACTTTGCGCAGCGCCATGGATCGCAGATGCATCATGAGATTGGAACGGATTTGGAGGTAGCGGTGGCGAGGAGAGATAAAGGGGATCTGGAGCGAGGCGAGGAAGAAGTAATGAAGGCAAGTGCTGCCTGCACCAGCCTTTTGTCAGGTCAAGCAGTTGCCGAGGCAGCGCGGGGAAGTGGAGACACGCACGTCCAATCAACTGCCACGCGTCAACCGAGGCCGCAGGCTTTTGGGGCCCGCGGTGCTCCGTACTTGACCCTTGGCTTCACCGCGAAGCCAAGCCCGAGCGCACCTTGGGCCCGGGGGCTACTGTCGGCGTTCTGGGAACGGGGGTCCCCAGACTTGCCTGCCTGTGGCCCATGGCATGGCTAAGTCAGCGGGCCCTATGGCCCATTTTCATCAACAAGGCATCCAAGACCCTCGCGAGGGGCCAAGCCTAGCGAGGCGGACGACGCAAGACCTCCCCAGGAGTGGCCTAGCCAGGCAGGCTCACGAGGAGCGGAGATATCATGGCGGGGCAAACCTCACGAGGCTCTCGTGACGTGAGCCATGACGATCGAGACCAGGCGGGCGCCAGCGTGCGAAGCGTCCTTGTTTCCTCTTTGGTGCTAAGGAGTCCAGCGCAGGCGAGGAGTACTGAGGCCTCAAGCAAAGGTAGCCTTATTGGTGCAACGAGACCAAGACCAGAAGAACGGCAAGACGGAGGTCATCATGGAGCCCAAGACAGTGTCACCACCAGAGCCTTTCGCAGGCGAAGACCACTTTGTCAGGATAGCTTGTACTAGTTGTCCCCCTTCAAATTTGCCCGCCGTTGTTGGCTCCCTTCCCGCTCAACATTTGGGAAGAGGACCAGGGCCTATATAAGTAGAGCTAGCCACCACCGTAGAGGACGGACTCACTCAGAGGCATCTCACCCACACAAGCTGGTCGAGCACAAGAACACCTCAACCTCAGGAGGCTGTTCTTCCCCTTGTACTGTTCATCATCAGCCCAAGAGGCAATCCACCACCACCACACTGGAGTAGGGTATTACACCAAAACGGTGGCCCGAACCAGTATAAACCTTGTGTCCTTTTGTGTTGCGAGTTCGTCGAGTTCATCCGTGAGATCTTAGCGAGCTAGGGCGTGGATTGGTAGGAGGGAAAGACTTCACGCGCACCCCAGAGTTCGAACCTTAAGGGTTTGCCGGAACACCACATCCGACAATATCTACACTATGATCTGTGTAGCTGCTTTGTGTCGCACTAGCAGCATTCCACTCTTGAAGCTAAACACCGCAATGTCTTACAAAATTGGCACCAAGGCATTGAGTGCCATTCTGGATGCAATGAAACTCATACGCTCCCCACCTGTTGATTCTTTTTCAGAATATGATCCTAATGACTATTCTAACCTCGAGGAGTCAAAGGCAGATGGCATGTCTTGTTCACCCATCAAGGTGCCTGTTCTAATTTGGCAAGGTTTTATTGATTGCGCGTATCTTGCATATGTTGTCTTGCATTTCTTCTACTTTGTTGCACCGCCATCTGCTTAGTTTACTCATCATATATGTCCAGATGCCATGCCCATCCATTATCAATACATATTCCATCTGTCATCATACCATGTTTTTCCACTCAAATGTTGTTCTTGTGTATCAGACATCAAAAAGGAAGAGGGTGATTGCCAAACCTGAAGGAGCACCAGCAAAGTCCTTGAAAAACGTGGTTGTGCCGGAGAAATCAGACAGCACCCCACTTATATTAGTGTACAACCGGTGACACAAAACGTAGGACCGACTCCAGCAGACTGTACCCATACTTCACTGGCCACACCACTAGCCCCACCGCACAAGACCTGCACTCCAGCAAAAGGTATGCCGATTTCAGTTGCCATAGCACCAGTCGTACCACAGAAAAATCCCACTCTAGCAAAAAGTATAGCAAGTCCACTGGCCGAAGACCTATCCCAACTGCAGAGACGGCCAATTCCTGCAGATTGGAACACCATTCCAGTTATTCCTAGTTTAAAAGACAATGCTTTCAATGTTGTTAGGGACTACATGCATATATTCCCATCATGGGAAGATTATAGTGAAGACAAACACCATTTTCACATCTTCCTGTCCCACTTATGTGTAAGTGCTATTATTCATGGTGATTATTTTCCTGTTTTCTGCTGATTGAACACATCAATGATTTACATTACATTGTTGTAAGTAGGCGAGGGTCAATCTGGATAGTCATGACGAGCAAAGCTTGCTTGCGCTTTTCAAGGAAGCATTGCAGCAGTATTGGTGTTACCTGAGGAAATCACACTTTGATGGCAAGTCTATAAACGAATTTCTGGTGAAGTCTCATGTGCTAAATTTAGAAGACATTGAATGGAAATACCTTGTTATGCACTGGTCTCGTTCCGAGGATGAGGTACTGTCTATGATATCGCATGACAATTTGAACCTCTACTTTTCCGCATGTGCCTTACGGATCTTTTTTGCAGGAAATCTGCTCGAAAAAGAATTCCGGTTTGAAAAGAACGACAGGATATCGCAAATATGTTGCCCGCTGCTTTGCTCTTGTTAGTACCTATTGTCCTATATCACTATACTTGCATACATACCTGGTTCATTATGTGACAGCAGTATGCATGATAGCTTGCTTATCAATTGTTCGCTCCAAATAATCTGATCTGTATGAAAGGTTACATTAGTGTAGAATATATCCAATGCCAATGAAATTTTTTTGCTCTGCATTGTTCTTGTAAGTATATGTCCTTTATCAGTGTACTTATATTGACAGGTAGTTGTTCATGTACCATCACTCTGCAGCTTATTTTCCTTTGCCCTCCATTTTCTACACATAAGATCTATATTTACTCTTACCATAAGGTTGGATAACACCGATGGTACTGAAGAAGTTTAGCTCTGCATTGCTCTTGGCTATACCTTTTGCCTGTATCGCTGTACTTACATTTATAGCTACTTGGTTATGTAGCATCACTCTTCATCTTATCTTAAATATTCTCCATTTTTTTCTTATATTGTCACATCTATATTTACTCTTAACAAAATGTAGAATAAAGGCAATGCTTATGAAGAAGATTCTGTGGTAAACTTCTTGAATTGCCCCACCCCCATCAGCATGGACAAGGGCTTTATAGAGCCTGCCTTCACCAATAATGTAAGTTTGTCCTTCTCAAGCCTTCAAACTTTGTTGTGTATATTTGGTTAGGCATGACTGCAAGAGCTGTTTATTTTTCGTGTTTGCATTAAATTGCATGTTTAAAGTTTATTATGTAGTTCATAAACAAAAGTTTGTTCTTCTCAATTTAAGTTTTCAGTTGTACAACCAAGTTCCTTCTTCATACCATGTAAATTAAACTATATAGAGCAAGTGATCTTCTTTTGCACTTCATGTATGCTTCTGTTCTTGATCCGTAATCCAGTGGTGTGGTGAACCTACCCACTACAGCACAATGTCATATTCTACAATGTCTTAACTATGAACAATGTCATATCATTCTACTATTATTTAAACCGTCTCTTTATTTGCCAATCTGAAATGGGATAAATTGACAGGACACTAACCATTGATACTTATGAGTTCTTGATCTGTAAACGAGTGTTGTCATGAAGCTGCCAACTCCTTCACAATGTCATTTCCTGCCATGTCTTGACCTGAACAATACCATATTGTGTTAATGCAATTTTAAACTGTGTCACTTTATTCGTCAGTAAGAAATGTGATGAATTGTCAGCACTGATACTTTTATGTGCAAAACCTGTCATCTGTCTGCTTGTTTATCTTTCAGAGTGAGGAGGATATAAGTGTTAAACAAGCGCAGTCTCATCAGCTTGCTCAGCTACTTGCGCTGCAGCTCCCCATTAGGGCTAACCTTTCTTGAACTCTATTGAAGTGTTGTCGGTTTTGTATATTATTTTGTCCGCATGTTTAGTTGCACCGGTGGCGATCTTTGATGCCCCGTGTATGTAATCTGCTGTCTGCTTGTGCTTTATTATCATAGTGGTGAACTTTAATGCCCAGTGGATGTAATATGCCGTAATTTCTTTATTGTATAGTCTAGGTTTTTTCTTATTCACGATGCTGCAGTTATTTTACTGTATATATATCCTGTCTTCGCAGTAAACCGGCCAACCATAAAATTACGGTACATAATCGGGCCGTCATGCAATCACGATGTATGATCCGCATCATGGGCCCCGTCATCTTGGTCCGTTAGAAGGCCTAAATGTAAACTGGCCCACTAGTGGATTCGGGCCTTTAATAGGCCTTGTAAACCGCCGGCCCTCTTTCCGCAAGAAAACTCAATGGGCTTTTAGGAGGCTGAGAAGTAGGTTGGGCCTGAAACGTGCCGAACAGCTCACGGGCCGGCAGAAGCCTGAAATGGACCCCGGCCCATGATTGTGCCAATCAAATCACGAGCTTTTAACAGGCCAAAATTGTCTTGGTCCTTGTTTGGCCCAATCAGATTATCGGCTGCGAGCAGGCCGGATACAAACCGGGTCGTAGTTAGGCCCAACTATATGACGGGCTTTTAACAGGCCGAAATTAATATAGGGCCGAAATGTTAAACGGGCCGAATTACTAAATGGGCCTTTAGAAAGTGGGCCCAAAAGCATAGCGTCCAGTTGACGGGCCGAATCTGATATGGGCCATAATTTAGCCCAAAGCCTCTTAAAGGGCCGGACCTGATCTGGGCCATAATTTGGCCCAGAACGTGGTAGGCTTTTACCGGGCCGGATCTCATATGGGCCATTGTTAGGCCCGGAACGTGGCAGGCCATTAATGGACTAGATCAAATATGGGCCGGCATTGGGCCCAAAACATGGCACCTAGTTAATGGGCCGGCTTACTAGGGTCCTCAAAATCTTGTGGGCCTACAGCTGGGCCGGCCCATTAATGTCGGCGAAATCTCGCGGGCCTTTAGCTGGGCCGGCCCATTATGGTCCACAAAAATCTTGTGGGCCTTCACCTGGGCTGGCCCATTATGGCCCGCAAAATCTTGTGGGCCTTTAGCTGGGCCAGCCCATTATGGTCCGCAAAATCTCATGGGCCTTTAGCTGGGCCGGCCCATTATGGTCCGCAAAATCTTGCGGGCCTTTAGTTGGGTCGGCCCATTTAAACTTTATGGGCCACTTTTGAGCCGGTCCACGTGTCAACATATCATAGGCGCATCTCGCCCATTGGATGAGTGACACATGTGCCAACGCGGAGCTGACACGTGTTTCCGTCAGCCAATCAGAATTTTAGACACGGAAAATCCCTATTGGTCTGGGTTGTTAACGGGTTATCGGATCCAAAACCGGACCCGATAGCTTAACGGCGTTCCGTTACGGTGGATGCCACGTGTCGATCACCCTTGACGAAAGCACTTCTGTGACGCGCGATTTATCGTCATGGAAGTGGACACTTCCGTGATGATAATTTTGGTAATGTCATGGAACACTTCTACGACAGCACAGGTATGACTATCTTGATTCTGTCATAAAATTGTCATGGATGTACATGCATGACAGAAAACGTGACCTACTGTGACAAACACGTATCATCACGGAAGTGTATTTTTTTGTAGTGTGGGTGCCTGACGGGGGAAACTCCAGCCAGCAGGTCGAAGTCTGATACTTACGGCCCTCTCTCCTACTTTGGGCTACAGAGCGTGGCATCACATATCAGGGTATGGTGCATGCAGAGACGCATGGTACGCTGTGTACACACAGTTTTGCCTGATGAACGAAACCGCGCTGCCATCATGATCCTTGTCGTCGTTTATCTCCTGGATAATCGGATAATTCAGTCTGACAAACAGAGAGCGTGTACCAAGGCTACTTACCAACCTCCATTCAAAAATTCCTGAAGGCCCAGAGAAGCTGGGATCCTGCTCAAAGGCCTTGCAGTGACTGTGATTGTATTCCGTGAAACAACACGTCCGGTACATGCGAACGATCATCAATCGTTCGCCATCGTCTGATCAAGCCAGGAACCACCTGCAACTGCCATGCCGCTTTTCTTTGAAAGGTTCTGGGATTAGGAAGGGTAGGGACACCAGGCGGCCTACAACATCATATCAAGTTGGAGTCAAATAACCCTCAAAAAAGTTGGAGTCAAATAAAAAAGGGCTCTTGATGTAGTCAATCTTAAGAACAACATGTTATGAGCATGAATATTTTTTCAGTAAATGTTGACAGTAATATAAGCAAGCCATCATGATATCATAGATAAGTAACATACTGCTGTAATAGCCGTTTGTAGCGATGACTGGAGTAGGCCAGCAATATGTCCAGCCATAGAAGGAGTCGACAGCGTAAATGAAGCCCTTGTGTTCAATGGCATCAGAGAACCATGGAGGATGTATGATCCTGCGATGGATGTGCAGATTTATCCACTTACCGTAGTGACATGTCAGATAGGTGAGACCACGGTTGAAGAACGCAATTACATGAAGTCTTTATAATTCGCAGATCTTGTGGGCACTTGGCAGATTACAACCTTGAGCAAATAAAACTTGGTATCATGTTGGCTACTGTAAGATTCTGAGTATTCTGGGCCGCAGTGCAAAAGCAGTGCAGTGTTAATCGAAGGAAGGGGGATCAATCGCCGGGTGTAGACCTCCACGAGCATCCAGCTGCCGCGACCATCGACGAGCACCATCCAAGACATGTTCATGCCGACCCAGTACATACCGTTAATGTCATTGAGGGTGACGGGGATCAGATCGCAGTCAAGGGGGTTGATGCTCGCCACCCTACGATCGTTATGCTGCGTGACACGCCATTTCTGAAGATCAGGCGGCATCATCAAGCAAGGAGCTGGCTTAAAAAGCTCCGGCCTGAGGGCTTTGAGTAAACGGTACAGCTCCAACGAGCATGCGGTGGGCGGCATGGTACTGAGATTGTCCACACGTGAAACAATGAGCTTGATTACCTCTGTGGGGAGTGAATTCCAGCCACTCTTTTGGCGAACGCTGCTCGGTTCTGCCATTGTTGGTGCTTGGGTTTCGAATAAGGGGGGAGGCGCCTTAGCGGGGATGGAAGATTGGACGAGGGGGGAGGCGCCTTAGCAGGGATGGAAGAGCAGACAAAGATGGAGAAGCGAATATGTGCTGCGGGAAGTGGACAGGTGAAGATGACTACAGCACACCGCTTGACTTACGAGACACATACCAGCAGCGTAGGGTCATATCAAAGTCAGACAACTTGCTTGAGTGATCACAGTACTGGTACTCCCTACAGTACCTACTACTATGCCCTAACTTGCTTGAGTAGAGTAGTAGTGGAGTAGGACTCTGCTCTACTACTAGCACTGGAGGAGTAGTATGTTCTAATCTAAAATAGTTACAAACTTCAATGCCCGAGCGTGGAACGACTACGAACCGCCATCAGTGCTAACTCCAATCCCCAGCAAACGTTCGCTGGGAGACATGGCAGTTGCAAACGCCCGCGACGCAGTTATAGTACGTGTGTAAGGGTGGCGGTTTTGTCAAATACTATGGCTTAAAAACAGGCCACCATCGGATGGAAATCTGACGGCTACGTGGGATCCGCCAGGATTGAGCTCGTGCCGAACAATCGCCAGATATCATTACTAAAAAAAGGTTAAAACACCTGGGGCTATAACTTGCACCGGCTGACCACTAACAATGATACTAACATAGTTGTAAAATGGTCAAAGACTGTGTCTACGTGGTGTTTGGAATTATATGCAAAATATTAGCAAGATGCCCGTGCATTGCGTGGAACATCAAGAGGCATTTTTTTACAAAACACCTGTTGTGATTGACCCATGCAGGTGTGTACAAACTAATGATATATTGAGAATTTAATCGGAAAATGGTATGTCGACCATTTCATCGAAAAATGATATGTCGAGAAAGATGATAGAGGTGAGGAGGAGTGGGGCGTGGTGGTGACTGGTGGTCGGACTGGGCGGAGGCATGGGGATGGACGGCGCCGACAGCGGCCACCATGCCAGATTGCTCCAGAGACTTCCTTTGTAATTGCTCAGCAATGAGGTTGTGGGAGATAAGGATGAAAGAGGCAAGGCCTTATCTGTAAATGTGGAGAGAGGTGCGGGTATCTTTTGTAAATTTGTCATAGTTTGCTTTCTATCCGTCAGATATAGATCGGACAGTCTATATTATAAGATGGCAGGCACACCATCATCACCAACTCGGTTTTTTCTCTACTCCTACTCCTATAAAAGACTTAGTTGGTGATGATGGTGTGTCTGCCATCCTCCATTTCTGACCATTAGATCTGCATCTAACGGCTGTGATGTAAGTTGTGGCCTTTTGCAACAATTCCCACTTCTTTGCTCCAGTTTACACAAGACCCCTTAGTATCTTGAAACCAACCACATTCCTCCCTTACTTCATCAAAACATCCCAAAGAACATATTTGGAGTGAAACATAAGATATTTGTAGTGATATGTATATCAAAAGAAAATTGTTTTCTTTCAAATTTGTGAATATGTATTATTCTACTTTGGATCCGTTGCAACGGACGGGCTCATTGTTATAAAGGTTTATCTCTTGCATTCTCCGCAACCAACACCTAGTGTACTGGTCCAGGCCGGATGCTCGCAGCGCGATGACCCGAGTTCGAATTCTGTCCTAAACTTTAGCTTTTTATATTTTTTTAATATATACTACTTCTTTCACTACTGTACTAGTAGTGGAACCCACAGAGTACTTAGAATACAGGATTAAGGATGGATTTGTTTCTTTTTAACTTTCTGTACGAATCAGTAGCCAGCCTGCAAGTCATGTACACTGTACTAACAGTGGAACCCACAGAGTACTTAGAATACAAGATTAAGGATGCAATTAACTTTTTATAGAGGGAGAATCATACACGCAATTAACTCAAATGGATTGGACGTGACTCTATTATTCTCCAACGGCAACCGGCAAATTTCCTCCGCGGGCCGGAGTAGGTTTCTCGGTTTGCATGCGGGTTTAACGGAGGGGTTTGATAGAGGCGAGGAGGCGTGTTCAACCGGGCGTGCAGTGGACGGCGCAGTACTATTCGATTTGACAACTACAACTAGTATATTATAAAAAACAAAGAAGAGTAGTGGAGATAGAGATAAGAATAGAGACTAGGGAGGAGCACCATCTACTGCTTCATGGGCTACTCCTGCGCTCCATTCGGCGGCCGCAACGTCCCCTACAGCCACTCCCTCCTGCGCTCCATTCGGCGGGCGCTGTTGAAATTTGGGGAGCACACTCTCGTGACTGCTAGCAGTGACGACTTCACCGACAACGACTTCTTCCCCGACCTCGGCAACCTCTTCCTCAATGACATGGGCGACAACCTCGACGCCAATGGTGCTGCTCCCGTTGCACCATATGTGTTTCTATCCTTCCTGTTCGAAATCATGGTAGAATTCATGTTTCTAGTCTGTGTCCTAGATTTGATCTGTTCATCTACTATGCTAGTCTGCATGATTAGTTTAATCTCTATTATAGCCGTCATGATTTATTTTGTGCTTATTCGGACTAAATCTCGTAGTAACTTGCTCATATATTCAACTGGCGGAACGTCCCCTACAGCCACTCCCGTTTCATGGACGGCCTGGTCGATGCCTCCAAGGAGCCCTTCGTCTACTGCTATGAGTGCCCGGTGCCATTTTGGGGCTCGCCGGCGGACATCGTGCATCACCTGACGCAGGCGTGCGGCGATCACTACTAGACCTTGGCGAAGAACATCAAGTACGAGACGTGCTACCCATTCACCGTGCCGGAGTCGCTGAAGGATCACCGCCACCTGCTAGTCTCGGAGGACGACGGAAGCGTCTTCCTCTTGATCGTGGGCATCGGCGAGGCCCGCGCAGGCCGCCGACCCGTCTCTGTAGTGTGCGTCAGGGGCGACACCGCTGACGCTGACACTGACACGAGGCCGATGTACGGGTGCGTGCTCACTATTACTACCCCTCGGAGGTACGTGGGCGGCGACACTGGCTACGTCAAGCTAACTTGGACTCTGCCGAGCTGGGACCTTCCCGCCGATGTGGACATGGAAGACGGACGGTATTATTTGACCCCCAACAATGTGCACGGGGACTCCAAGGAGGTTCACCTGGACATCTGCATTATCAAGTTAAATATTGATCATTAGTCTTCGCTCAATGTAATCCGCTGTCTAAGCATGTGGAGACTTCCATGCATGATCTTGCTCTATTGGAGTATCACGCATGAATAAAAGTGTATCCATTTATGGTTTAGTCTAGAATCTTCCATGTATGAATTTTTATAACAGTACTGGTGAAAGACTTATGATGAACCATTTCTTACATATCCTCTGCCCCCTTCCAAGTCATCCTGATTTAATCCCTCCGTCTAGGTTTATAAGGGCATGCTTAATACTTAAATAGTATAGCCAACTGTTGACTATAAGAAAGTGCCATGTCATCTGTAGCCAACATGTATAACAATGGATACTCAAAAACTAATTCTTGATGATCATTTCTTGCAAAGCACAATAAGAGTTATTTCTTCAAAAGTTTTGGATGCAGGTTGAACAGTTGAACGCTTTTGTTTGCAAAAGATACTGTTTTATCTAATTCACCCGGATGTTTGTGAGCTCTAGAGATGAAATAATATCCGAAGAAACCTATCGATACCCGTTACACATGAGATGAGCCCCACATCCTTTGTCAAAATAAACAACTCCCCGATCAATGCATTTCACTCTTCCGTGCAACGCACGGGCACCTTACTATAGATTAGTACGACCAAAAATTGAACTAACATTATATATAGTACGATAAATTATGATGCATGTCACCTAAAATTATATCATTGAAAACTATGTTCAAATACGAATCCAACGATATTGTTTTTGTTGACATGCACTAACATTTTGTCAGTTAAATCTTCAGTCAAATTCAATGGGGGATAAATCATGACCGATGTAGTACTAGTGTAGAGGGCGGCCCTGCACGGGAGTCTCACCCCGCTCGTGGTGCGGCAGTAAAGCCGTCATATCACAAAACCCAACCACTCCCAGTAATAAGTGGCTTGGTAAAATAAACGAACAAGCAACCATCACATCCCTCCGTCTTTTTTGCATTTCATCTCTCTGCATTTACTTTCTCCGGTTCATCTCGCACACTCGATCCCTAGCTACTACTCCTAGTATCCCTAGTTACTACTCCTAGGGCCAGTTCTTTTGGTGGCTTCCCTAGCTTTTCCCATAAGACTAGTCACAGTGGAGAGTAACATTAAGGCACCTCACTCATTTATTTGGGCTTCTAAACTACTACTAGTAGTACCTCCGTCCTGGTTCATTCCTCACCATTGTAATTTGTGCTAAATTTTGACCAAAGATTTAACTGATAAAATGTTAGTGCATGTGACATGCACTAACATTTCATTATTTAAATTTATGATCAAAATTTGACACAGATTACAATGGGGACCAATAAACCATGACGGAGGTAGTAGTTATGGGATTACTAATCTGGAAGCCTAAAAGAACTGGCCCCTGGTACTCCTACTAGTAGTAGTACTCAAGTTGGAATTCCAATTGCACGGCACAACTTGTTAGGCAAAAAATTCGATAGAGGGTGTAGGAAGCGGTTTGGGAATTTGCATGCCTTTCCGACCAGTGAGATACTCCGTACAAAGTACGACAGAGAAATAACCACAGAGAAGGAAGCTAAAAGTAAACAATCAAACGAGCATTTGTGCATTTGTTTTGCATTGAATCGTTCCACAAGCTTGACTAGTGTTGTTTTTCTACTTTTACAAAAACCGCATCGTAATGTTAAAATGTGCATTTGCACGTACATAAGTAATTGTAGTACTCCCTCCATCTAGGTGTATAAGTCTTCCCTCCTTCTTGGTCATGGTGCACAACCAAAGATGACTTATTAACCTGGACAGAGGGAGTAGCACAGTCTGCAAGCATATATAGAGAGAGACGTGTAGTGCGATAGTATATAGTAAAGTTTGTGCTATATGCACGTACTTACAAAATGCGTACGAATACACAAGGTTTCCAAACTTTCCCTTTTACATACTTAATTAAGGATGCTAATAATTCCTGAACATTCGGGATTTATCATTTGCGTCCCAAAACTAATGAGATCGCCTTATGAAACAAAAATTATACTCCTACTAAAAGCCATGGCGCTCGCAGGAGCGCTTGCGGCGCGCCACGAGTGCCCTGGTGCGCGGCCGTTTCCCAGCGCGCCGACACAACACCTCTTCCTCAGCCTCGCAACTCGCGAGGTGTTATTGGCGACTTGCTGGCGGGCGAGCGCGATCTCACCGGTGTGGTGATCCGGCGCCAACAGGTACTCCTCCTTGCTGGAAGCGTGCACCCGGTCCACGTACCGCCAAGCGTAGATGAGGCGCTTGGGCCCGACTGCACTCAGGGCTTTGGCACGGGCGTCCTCCGCCACCCTCACGGCCCTCCCACGAGCCTTCTGCCAAATAGCCAATTGCCTGACTCTCTCGGACGCGACATAGGCCTGCCAGGCAGCTTGTCCCGCGGTGCGCTTCTCTTCCTCGGCCTTCTTCTCCGCCTCTATTTTGGCACGCTCTACTGGAGGCAAAGCCTCCCACAAGGCGACATCCATTTCTTTCCAAAGCTCCTCAAGGCTGGGGGGCTCGGCGGGCGGCGCGGCGTTCTCCTTGTAGCGGGGAGCCGCCGCGTCCTCCGACGCGTGTGCTGGTGAGATTGGGAATGCCGACGCGTCAACCTCAATGCGTCGCGGCGAGGAGCGGAACGCCGACGCGTCCTCCTCGACTAGTGGTGGCGAGGAACAGAACGGCAACGCGTCCACCTCGACGCGTCGCGGCGAGGAGCGGAACGCCGACGCGTCCTCCTCGACCAGTGGCGGCAAGGAACGGAACAGTGACGCGTGACCGTCCGCGCGGTGCAGCGAGGGGCGCCTAGGGCTTGGGAGGGGCGATGCCATGGTGGTCGACGTGAGAGGGAGCGGGAGGAGATATCGATGAACGTGAGCGTTCTTCCGAATGTCATGGGAGGCGCAGTATTTATAGCGAGCAATGGCACACCTACGTAAGATATGGACTGAGCTGCACTGACTTAACTGCAGGTCCAGCTGCGTCACTGACATGTGGCTCTGACCCCTTTTGGGCCCATATGTCAGTGACCCAATGCACCTGCAGTTAAGTAACTGAAGCAGCGTCCCGGAAGATATGTTGCGTGATTAACGTAGTAACAGCTACGTGCGCATATTTGTTGGAGTAAATTACGGGCGAGGAGAGTCATGCATGCAGATTTTTTCCACAGGGGGTGGAGTGGTGGGACCGCCAGAGGGAGAAGGAGAGTTAGGCAGGCATATTGTTTCCACACATGGAGAGGAAAAGATTTGGAGACGAACGGGCTTCCTGCAGGTATGGGGAACAGTGCATAATAAGTCTCATCTTGCATGCTGGGCTAGGTATAGTCTCAAGTCATTAAAAACATACACGCCCCACACATGTTCATATTTCAAGGTGCACTAAAATTATTGCATGCGATGATTAAGGCTAGCCATAATGGTGGTATCTTAGCTGGTATAATGCACACGGGAATAGCAAACATGCTGATGTGGCAAAGAATTAAAGAAGAGAGGGGGTTAGGGTAACTAGTGTTCATGCATGCATTGGTAAACACATTTTTTTGTGAAGAACGACAACATTAGTTGAGTACTTTTGCAGACTACAAAAACTATTCCACCGCCTCTATCTTGCTAAGAGTAGGTGAAATTTTTGAATCGAGCCCTTTAAACTGGAAGGGAGGTAGTAGTACTCTAATAGCTAACCTTGGCCCTGTTTGGATCCATGTGTTAGAGTTAGTTTGGGTTAGTTTGAACTCAACTAACCCAAAAAAGTCTAACCCACCCAAGAGGTGCTTATTTGGGTTAGTTCTTCTCGGGTCACTGAAAACACATTTTTCTCTCGCTCTCCCCGCAGCAGATCCCTCCCCACTTCCTCAAAGCTTCTCGTCCTCTCCCTCCCTCCCTCCCTCCCTCTCACACCGCCCATGAAGGCACCTCGCCGTATCCGCGCTCCATCTAACCCTGTCTTCCAAACACCTCTTTCGCTAGAGTTACTTCAGGGTTAGTTCAGGATTAGAATCTTTAACTCATCTAACTCATCTAATAATAGTTCTTATACTCATTATAATCAGTATTGTAGATATTGATATTTTTAGTATAAATTTGGTCAAATACTTTGCAAACGGTTGACGGAAGTAAAAAGGACAAGAGGGAGTATCATGCATGCGGACTAGGCAAAAAAAATTGCTCATTCATAGCCAGTCGAAGTCTCAAAGGGCGCGACCGCGCGAGGGAGGCAAAGGTCGTGGGAGGCGCAATGGTTGAAGAAATTAAGTGAAGTTACCCACGCGCCGGCATGGCGTGCGAACAGGCAGAAGCTGTACCATCGGGCCTACGATATGAGTCTAGTAGACATGACATCTAGTGGGTCCCGCATAGTTCTCGAGAACTCTTTGGGGGCTTGCAGCCGTTTATCCACCTTGCAAGCCAGCAACCCCACGCCGTTTGCACGCCCTACTCGTCCCCATCTTCTACTAGTACAGTACCTTACAACAGTTTGCTCCCAGTCGTCCCGTCCTTTCACATTACACCAGTTCAACTTCTCCTAACCCTCCTCGAAAATCCATGGCCTCCCAAATCTCCATGGTCGCCGCTGAGTACCAGGTTAGAGCCATCACCGGCGATGAGTTCTTCGTCATCTACACACGTGGATCTGCGACGGTGAAAGCATGCCTTGCTCGCTTCCTACGCATGTTCAACAGTTCAACGGATGAGTGGTCGCTGGGCTAGATGTTGAGTACACCACAGTCCTGCAAAGAGAGAATAAACTAAAGGAGGCAGAGAAGAAGAAGCCCGCCGTGATCCTGGTTTGCATACATAACGTGTGCTTGGTCTACCACATATGCCATGCCGATGTTGAGTGCCAGGATTTTAAGAACTTCCTCAAGGACGAAAGAATGAAATTCGTTACTGTAGACTTTAGGAACGACAGGGATATCCTGGGTCGGATAGGACTCGTTGTAGGCCAGCCCTTCGATCTCTAGAAGGCAATCCTGGTGTCCTCCTCTCAGCCTTCAATGCTGACCCTGGCAGCAGCCATGATTGATCCTTCGTACGCTAAACTGAAGAGACCTCACCACGAGTTTCATCATGCATGGGAGTCGAAGACATTAGATGAAGATCACATACTGTACGCAGCAATGGATGCCTACCTTTGTTTAAATATCTACAACGGTTGGACGAAGAAGTAGAGCCCAGTGTCTGGTTCAAGCAAAGAAGCGTCGATGAAGAGGAAGAGGAAGAGGGACGAGGACAAAGTCGAGGACGTGGACTCGGACTCCGAGTAGGTGGCAGTGCCGTCGCTCATGCTGGTTCTACTGCAGTGTCAAGCGGACTAGTTGCTTAGTTTATTTTCAAGGGTATGTTGTGCTGAGGCCCCAGCAGAACTTTGTTTATGTTCTTTCTCGTTATTTGAACTCTTTAGTACGTATAGTAGTACTAGTACTATGTCTTACTACTGTTCTTCTTGCAGTTGGTACTACTGCTCGTATCTTCGTGTTCCTACTGTACTTAATACGTTCGTACTAGTAGTATAATGTGGGTCAGTCGATTTGTGAAAGAAGTTCGACGGAGCGAAGGAAGAAGACGGCAGAGAAGCTACCCCAGTATCTATATTAGGGTGGCAGGGTGCCCATGATCTATCTTATGAGTGTTGGGTGTGGAATGCAGCTCGCCGGAAAAAATGGATCATGCCCGGGGTTAAACGGATGGCGGGGGTGGGGGGAGCATGGCGGTGGCAGGCGGTTCAGGGGAGGGCGCGGCGGCGGCGGCAGGCGGTTAGGCGTGTGGCGGGCTGAGAAGATGAACTGTGCATCAATTTCGGAGGTTGAAGAAGCCCTTCTAGCCATCCATGTTGCATCAAACATCTCACAAGAGTCGACTGACCCAAATTACTCCTTCAGATTGCAGGATCCACGTGGCATTCAAGGTCTCGAAGGTAGATTCCGTGTCCGCACCCGGTTTGCGGGCTCGACGCGCGCGCGACCGGCTTCCGCCGCGACAACCACCATGCGCGCCTCCTCCGCGCGGGCGGAGACGACAATGACACGCTAGTTCCTGCTCGCCGGCGTGATGGAGCATGCGCTCGTCCTCCTCTTCATACGCTGCGTGCATAGACGCGGCTCCACCAGCTGCTCGCGTGCTTGGCAGCGCGGCGGCATCGCGAGGAGGGACTGCAGATGACGTGAGCGGGCGAGCCTTCGGCTTCGCGGCAACACGGCGGTGATGGGCGAGAAATTGTTGGCCGGAGCAGGCGGGCGCCGGCATGCGCAACGGCGGCGGCGGCATATTGATGAGTGCGCGTATGGGAGCTTAGTTTAGTTTTATATAGGGTTGGTCAAACTTAAAAGAAAACCGTACTAGTACACGTAAACATTAGACTTAGGCAGCGCTTTTTTTAGTTACCACAGCCACGATACGGAATCCTGTGCAAGCGCGTGAACCGCGGCCGCGCGGTCGATCAAACGGTGCGTCACCGTGTCGCGCTCGAAGGACATCCCTCGAACCTTTTTGTGTGTGTGAAAACAATCCCCGAATATTACTCAACTTTTTTCCGAGAAAAGTTCTTGACGCTACATTATTTCCATATATTTGAATTTAGCTCCAGTTCGTGTTTATTTGGATTTGGACGTTTTAGGTGCGCCCTAGTTTTTTTTAATACTGATTTTGTGTGTGTGATTGAGAGAGAACGTGTGTATGTGTCCATATGTGTGTTGTGGTGGAAGGGCAATGTGGAGACGGTGTGCGTGTGATAGAGACATAGAGAGGTGTGAATGTGCAAATGATCATGCATGAGTGAGACATAGACAGATGCCGATACATTGTGTATAAATGAGAGAACGGTCTTCTAGTGTGTGTGTGTGTGTGTGTGTGTGTGAGAGAGAGAGGAGCATCCGTAACACAACAACCATCTCTCTCGATTCGTCCGTCCCTCGCACGATCGCATGTAACACATGCGTCAACGCGCACATTTTGACACCCTCACCCGGCCCCTGCCCACCTCAAGGCCCGCACATCGCTCTCTATCTCGCACGCACAATTTCTTCGTGAATACCCTGTTTAGCATGTAGCTTTCCGTCACATACACACACATTTCTCTCCTTAGGTTTGTTTTCTCTCAATATCTGACACACACACAGCACACAGCACACACACACCTGTCGGGTCTCGGGTTCCGGCAAAACCCTCAAGGTTCGAACACTGGGGTGCGCGCAGAGATTTCCTCCCTATCGATCTACGCCCTAGCTCGCTGAGATCTCGCGGACGAACTCGAAGAACTCACAACACAAAGACACAAGATTTATACTGGTTCGGGCTACCGTTGTGGTGTAGTACCCTACTCCAGTGTGGTGGTGGATGGATTGCCTCTTGGGCTGATGATGAACAGTACAAGGGGAAGAACAGCTTCCTGAGGTTGAGGTGTTCTTGTGCTTGGGTATGACTAGGGTTAGCTCATGGTCCAATTGGTTGCCCCTACTGTGGTGGCTAGTTCTACTTATATGGAGGCCCTGGTCCTCTCCCCAAATATTGAGCGGGAAGGGAGACAAAAACGGCCAATTTGAAAGGGGACAACTAGTACAGCTTATCCTGACAAAAGCGGTATTCGATTGCAAAAGGCTCTGGTGGTGACGCCGTCTTGGGCTCCATGGTGACCTCAGTCCTGCCGTCCCGCTGGTCTTGGTCTCATTGCACCGATATGGAAACCTTTGTCTGATGCCTCGGTACTCCGCGCCTGCGCTTGCCTCCTTAGCACCAAAGAGGAAACAAGGACGCTGCACGCACTGGCACCCGCCTGGCGCCCGCCTGGTCTTGATCGTCATGGCTCACGTCATGAGTGCCTCGCGAGGTTCGCCCAGCCTTGATATCTTCGCTCCTCGCGAGGCAGTCTGATGAAGCTGCTCCTGAGGAGGTCTTGGGTCGTCCACCTCGCGAGGCTTCGCCCCTCGTGAGGGTCTTGAGTGTCTCGCTGATCAAGATGGGCCGTACAGGCCTGCTATCATAGCCACGCCGTGGGCCACAGGCAGGCAAGTCTGGGGACCCCCGTTCCCAGAACACCGATAGTAGCCACCGGGCCCAAGGCACGCTCGGGCTTGGCTTCAAGGCGAAGCCAAAGGTCAAGCGCGGAGCACCGCAGGCCCCATAAGCTTGCGGCCTCGGTCAACGCGTGGCGGTTGATTGGACGTGGGTGTCTCCGCTTCCCCACGCTGCCTCGGCAACTGCTTGACTTGACAAAAGGCTGGCGCTGACAGCGCTTGCCTTCACTGTTTCCTTTCGCCTTGCCTCAGATCCCCTTTCTCGCTCCTCGCTGCCGATACCTTCAGATCCGCTCCAATCTTGCTCGGCATCTGCGACTAATGGCGCCACGCAAGGTCAAGCCCTCCTCAGTGCCGACTTGGTACAAGCCGGCCCTTGAAGCGCCCAATGTCACGGAGAAAAGCCTCGCCTCCACGCGCTTGCTGACGGCGGGGGAGAGTAATGAATGAGGGAAGATGGAGCTCCGGCTTGCACCCGACGTGCCGGAGCCTGAGGGGAGCACCTTCTTCCCCTTCTTCTCGAGCAGCATCTCCGCTGGGTTGGTTCCTCCCTTCTCTGATTTCTTTTATGAGGTCCTCGACCACTACGGGCTGCAGGCGTTGCATCTCCATCCCAACTCTATCCTCCTCCCGTCCATCTTCGCCTACTATTGTGAGGCGTACCTGGGCGTGATGCCGTCCATGGCTCTTCTGCGCCACCTCTTCTTCCTTCGTGTCAGCGATGGACATGTCTCCGGGTGCGCCAATTTTGTCGCATCCGGCAAAGCCAACTCGATCTCGAACACCGGGAAGAGAGCCGACAACATCCAGGCCAAGTTGGTCATGATGGATGCCAAGTCCGTCCACCCGCGTTTGGTGTTGCCGACAAAGGCGCCCCAGTTTAACAAGGCATGGCCTCGCGCAGAGCTCGCTGGTGAGCGGGCGTCGTCGGTGTTGGCGCAGATACAGACCGACCTGAAGCCGGGCAATGCGAAGGCGGCGAAGGTCACAGGGGCTAATCTATCCCCCTAGGAGCATGCGCGTAGTGCTTGGTTTTTGAGGACTTGTAGATTTTTGCAATAAGTATGTGAGTTCTTTATGACTAATGTTGAGTCCATGGATTATACGCACTCTCACCCTTCCACCATTGCTAGCCTCTTCGGTACCGTGCATTGCCCTTTCTCACATTGAGAGTTGGTGCAAACTTCGCCGGTGCATCCAAACCCCATGATATGATATGCTCTTTCACACATAAACCTCCTTATATCTTCCTCAAAATAGCCACCATACCTACCTATTATGGCATTTCCATAGCCATTCCGAGATATATTGCCATGCAACTTTCCACCATTCCGTTTATCATGACACGTCCATCATTGTCATATTGCTTAGCATGATCATGTAGTTGACATAGTATTTGTGGCAAAGCCACCATTCATAATTCTTTCATACATGTCACTCTTGGTTCATTGCATATCCCGGTACACCGCCGGAGGCATTCATATAGAGTCATACTTTGTTCTAGTATCGAGTTGTAATCATTGAGTTGTAAATAAATAGAAGTGTGATGATCATCATTTTCTAGAGCATTGTCCCAAGTGAGGAATAAAAAACAAAACAGACAGGCCATTAAAAAAAGAAAAGGCCCAAAAAAAGAGAGAAAAAGAGAGAAGGGACAATGTTACTATCCTTTGCCACACTTGTGCTTCGAAGTAGCACCATAATCTTCATGATAGAGAGTCTCTTGTTTTGTCACTTTCATATACTAGTGGGAATTTTTCATTATAGAACTTGGCTTGTATATTCCAACAATGGGCCTCCTCAAGTGCCCTAGGTCTTCGTGAGCAAGCAAGTTGGATGCACACCCACTTAGTTTCTTTTGTTGAGCTTTCATACATTTATAGCTCTAGTGCATCCGTTGCATGGCAATCCCTACTCCTTGCATTAACATCAATCGATGGCATCTCCATAGCTCATTGATTAGCCTCTTTGATGTGAGACTTTCTCCTTTTTTGTCTTCTCCACATAACCCCCATCATCATATTCTATTCCACCCATAGTGCTATGTTAATGGCTCGCGCTCATATATTGCGTGAAAGTTTATAAGTTTGAGATTACTAAAGTATGAAACAATTGCTTGGCTTGTCATCGGGGTTGTGCATGATGAGAGCATTCTTGTGTGACGAAAATGGAGCATGACTAAACTATATGATTTTGTAGGGATGAACTTTCTTTGGCCATGTTATTTTGAGAAGACATAATTGCTTAGTTAGTATGCTTGAAGTATTATTATTTTTATGTCAATATGAACTTTTATCTTGAATCTTTCGGATCTGAATATTCATACCACAATTAAGAAGAATTACATATGCCTAGTAGCACTCCGCATCAAAAATTCTGTTTTTATCATTTACCTACTCGAGGACGAGCAAGAATTAAGCTTGGGGATGCTTGATACGTCTCCAACGTATCTATAATTTTTTATTGCTCCATGCTATATTATCTTCTGTTTTGGACATTATTGGGCTTTATTATTCACTTTTATATTATTTTTGGGACTAACCTATTAACCGGAGGCCCAGCTCAGAATTGCTGTTTTTTGCCTATTTCAGAGTTTCGGAGAAACAGAATATCAAACGGAGTCCAAAAGGAATGAAACCTTCGGGAGTGTGATTTTTGGAACGAACAAGATCCAGGAGACTTGGACCCTACATAAGAGAAGCTTCCAGGAGGCCACGAGGTAGGGGGCGCCTACCCCCCATGGCACGCCCTCTACCCTTGTGGGCCCCCTGTTGCTCCACCGACGTACTCCTTCCTCCTATAGATACCTACGTACCCCCAAACGATCAGAACAGGAGCCAAAAACCTAATTACACCGCCGCAACCTTCTGTACGCACGAGATCCCATCTTGGGGCCTGTTCCAGAGCTCCACCGGAGGGGGCATCCATCACGGAGGGCTTCTACATCAACACCATAGCCTCTCCGATGAAGTGTGAGTAGTTTACCTCAAACCTTCGGGTCCATAGATAGTAGCTAGATGGCTTCCTCTCTCTTTTTGGATCTCAATACAATGTTCTCCCCCTCTCTCGTGGAGATCTATTCGATGTAATCTTCTTTTTGCGGTGTGTTTGTTGAGATAGATGAATTGTGGGTTTATGATCAAGATTATCTATGAACAATATTTGAATCTTCTCTGAATTCTTTTATGTATGATTGGTTATCTTTGCAAGTCTCTTCGAATTATCAGTTTGGTTTGGCCTACTAGATTGATCTTTCTTGCAATGGGAGAAGTGCTTAGCTTTGGGTTCAATCTTGCGGTGTCCTTTCCCAGTGACAGTAGGGGCAGCAAGGCACGTATTTATTGTTGCCATCGAGGATAACAAGATGGGGTTTTTATCATATTGCATGAATTTATCCCTCTACATCATGTCATCTAGCTTAAGGCGTTACTCTGTTTTCATGAACTTAATACTCTAGATGCATGCTAGATAGCGGTCGATGAGTGGAGTAATAGTAGTAGATGCAGGCAGGAGTCGGTCTACTTGTCTCAGAGGTGATGCCTATATACATGATCATACCTAGATATTCTCATAACTATGCTCAATTCTGTCAATTGCTCAACAGTAATTCGTTCACCCACCGTAAAATACTTATGCTCTTGAGAGAAGCCGCTAGTGAAACCTATGGCCCCCGGGTCTATCTTCATCATATTAATCTTCCAACACTTATTTATTTCCTTTGCTTTTTACTTTGCTTTTATTTTACTTTGCATCTTATCATAAAAATACCAAAAATATTATCCTATCATATCCATCGGATCTCACTCTCGTAAGTGACCGTGAAGGGATTGACAACCCCTTATCGCGTTGGTTGCGAGGATTTATTTGTTTTGTTTAGGTACGAGGGACTCGCGCGTAGCCTCCTACTGGATTGATACCTTGGTTCTCAAAAACTGAGGGAAATACTTACGCTACTTTGCTGCATCACCCTTTCCTCTTCAAGGGAAAACCAACGCAGTGCTCAAGAGGTAGCAAGAAGGATTTCTGGCGTCGTTGCCGGGGAGGTCTACGCAAAAGTCAACATACCAAGTACCCATCACAATCCCTTATCTCCCTCATTACATTATTTGCCATTTGCCTCTCGTTTTCCTCTCCCCCACTTCACCCTTGCCGTTTTATTCGCCCTCTCTTTTCCGTTTGCCTCTTTTTGCCCGTCTTTTGTTTACTCGTGTGTTGGATTGCTTGTTTGTCACGATGGCTCCACCTAGATTTGGTGATCTTCATCTTAAAAGGTTAGAAGAGATCGAAAGCAACATCAGGAGTTTTATGGTTTTGCAATTTGAGCATAATAGTTTCTTTAGAAACGAGCTTAAGGAACAAAAAAGCTTTATGAGTTATATGAATAAAGAGCTCGATGATATGTCTAAAGAATTTGATGGTTTGAGATCCCAAATTGCTCATCTTGAAAAGTTGATAGCTGAAATATCGGATAAGCAAGCTACCTTAGTTAATAAGATGGCCGCTAAACCGGATTTCTATGAAAATAAAGAAGAAGATCTAAAAGTTATTGATGTGTCCCCTATTAAATCTTTGTTTTGCAGTATGAATGTTGATAATGATGGGACTGAATATGATCCATCTTTACCTAGAAGGCGTTCCAAAAATTCGGAGTTTTCAGATCTTGATGCTAAAATTGATAAAAGTGGGATTGAAGAAATCAAAACCCTAGATGTTAAACCCACTATTTTGGATTTCAAGGAATTTAATTATGAAAATTGCTCTTTGATAGATTGTATTTCATTGTTGCAATCCGTGCTAAATTCTCCTCATGCTTATAGTCAAAATAAAGCTTTTACCAAACATATTGTTGATGCTTTGATGCAATCTTATGAAGAAAAACTTGAGTTGGAAGTTTCTATCCCTAGAAACCTTTATGATGAGTGGGAACCTACTATTAAAATTAAGATTAAGAATCATGAGTTCTATGCTTTATGTGATTTGGGTGCTAGTGTTTCCACTATTCCCAAAACTTTGTGTGATTTGCTAGATTTCCGTGATTTTGATGATTGCTCTCTAAACTTGCACCTTGCGGATTCCACTATTAAGAAACCTATGGGAATAATTAATGATGTTCTTATTGTTGCAAATAGGAATTATGTGCCCGTAGATTTTATCGTTCTTGATATAGATTGCAATCCTTCATGTCCTATTATTCTTGGTAGACCTTTCCTTAGAACGATTGGTGCAATTATTGATATGAAGGAAGGGAATATTAGATTTAAATTTCCATTAAAGAAAGGCATGGAACACTTCCCTAGGAATAAAATAAAATTACCATATGAATCTATCATGAGAGCCACTTATGGATTGCCCACCAAAGATGGCAATACCTAGATTTATCCTTGCTTTTATGCCTAGCTACGGGCGTTAAACGATAGCGCTTGTTGGGAGGCAAACCAATTTTATTTTAGTTTTTTTTTCTTTTGCTTATGTTTAGGAATAAATCTTTGATCTAGCCTCTGGTTAGATGTGTTTTTATGTTTAATTTATTGTTTGTGCCAAGTTAAACCTATAGGATCTTCTTGGAAGATAGTTATTTGATCTTGCAGAAATTTCCAGAAACATTCTGTTCACGAAAACAATTGTTGAAAATCACCAGAACGTGATAAAATACTGATTCCAATTGCTGCTTATCAATAAACAATTGCCTAGGTCTTCCTATTTTGGCTGATTTTTTGGAGTTCCAGAAGTTTGCGTTAGTTACGGATTACTACAGACTGTTCTGTTTTTTGGCAGATTCTGTTTTTCGTATGTTGATTGCTTATTTTGATGAATCTATGGCTAGTAATATAGTTTATAAACCATATAGAAGTTGGAATACAGTAGGTTTAACACCAATATAAATAAATAATGAGTTCATTACAGTACCTTGAAGTGGTCTTTTGTTTTCTTTCGCTAACGGAGCTCACGAGATTTTCTGTTGAGTTTTGTGTTGTGAAGTTTTCAAGTTTTGGGTGAAAGATTTGATGGATCATGGAACAAGGAGTGGCAAGAGCCTAAGCTTGGGGATGCCCATGGCACCCCCAAGATAATCTAAGGACACCAAAAAGCCAAAGCTTGGGGATGCCCCGGAAGGCATCCCCTCTTTCGTCCACTTCCATCGGTAACTTTACTTGGAGCTATATTTTTATTCACCACATGATATGTGTTTTGCTTGGAGCGTCTTGTATGATTTGAGTCTTTACTTTTTAGTTTACCACAATCATCCTTTCTGTACACACCTTTTGAGAGAGCCATACATGATTTGGAAATTATTAGAATACTCTATGTGCTTCACTTATATCTTTTGAGTTATATAGTTTTGCTCTAGTACTTCACTTATATCTTTTAGAGCACGGTGGTGGATTTGTTTTATAGAAACTATTGATCTCTCATGCTTCACTTAGATTATTTTGAGAGTCTAAAATAGCATGGTAATTTGCTTAAATAATCCTAATATGCTAGGTATTCAGGTTTAGTAAAAACTTTCTTATTAGTGTGTTGAATACTAAGGGAAGTTTGATGCTTGATGATTGTTTTGAGATATGGAGGTAATAATATCAAAGTCGTGCTAGTAGAGTAGTTGTGAATTAGAGAAATGCTTGTGTTGAAGTTTGCAAGTCCCATAGCATGCACGTATGGTAAACGTTATGTAACAAATTTGAAACATGAGGTGTTCTTTGATTGTCCTCCTTATGAGTGGCGGTCGGGGACGAGCGATGGTCTTTTCCTACCAATCTATCCCCCTAGGAGCATGCGCGTAGTGCTTGGTTTTTGATGACTTGTAGATTTTTGCAATAAGTATGTGAGTTCTTTATGACTAATGTTGAGTCCATGGATTATACGCACTCTCACCCTTCCATCATTGCTAGCCTCTTCGGTACCGTGTATTGCCCTTTCTCACATTGAGAGTTGGTGCAAACTTCGCCGGTGCATCCAAACCCCGTGATATGATACGCTCTTTCTCACATAAACCTCCTTACATCTTCCTCAAAACAGCCACCATACCTACTTATTATGGCATTTCCATAGCCATTCCGAGATATATTGCCATGCAACTTTCCACCATTCCGTTTATCATGACACGTCCATCATTGTCATATTGCTTAGCATGATCATGTAGTTGACATAGTATTTGTGGCAAAGCCACCATTCATAATTCTTTCATACATGTCACTCTTGGTTCATTGCATATCCCGGTACACCGCCGGAGGCATTCATATAGAGTCATACTTTGTTCTAGTATCGAGTTGTAATCATTGAGTTGTAAATAAATAGAAGTGTGATGATCATCATTTTCTAGAGCATTGTCCCAAGTGAGGAATAAAAAAACAAAAGAGAAAGGCCATAAAAAAAGAGAAGGCCCAAAAAAAGAGAGAAAAAGAGAGAAGGGACAATGTTACTATCCTTTGCCACACTTGTGCTTCAAAGTAGCACCATAATCTTCATGATAGAGAGTCTCTTGTTTTGTCACTTTCATATACTAGTGGGAAATTTTCATTATAGAACTTGGCTTGTATATTCCAACAATGGGCCTCCTCAAGTGCCCTAGGTCTTCGTGAGCAAGCAAGTTGGATTTACACCCACTTAGTTTCTTTTGTTGAGCTTTCATACATTTATAGCTCTAGTGCATCCGTTGCATGGCAATCCCTACTCCTTGCATTAACATCAATCGATGGGCATCTCCATAGCTCATTGATTAGCCTTGTTGATGTGAGACTTTCTCCTTTTTTTGTCTTCTCCACATAACCCCCATCATCATATTCTATTCCACCCATAGTGCTATGTCCATGGCTCGCGCTCATATATTGCGTGAAAGTTTATAAGTTTGAGATTACTAAAGTATGAAACAATTGCTTGGCTTGTCATCGGGTTGTGCATGATGAGAGCATTCTTGTGTGACGAAAATGGAGCATGACTAAACTATATGATTTTGTAGGGATGAACTTTCTTTGGCCATGTTATTTTGAGAAGACATAATTGCTTAGTTAGTATGCTTGAAGTATTATTATTTTTATGTCAATATGAACTTTTATCTTGAATCTTTCGGATCTGAATATTCATACCACAATTAAGAAGAATTAAATTGAAATTATGCCTAGTAGCACTCCACATCAAAAATTCTGTTTTTATCATTTACCTACTCGAGGACGAGCAGGAATTAAGCTTGGGGATGCTTGATACGTCTCCAACGTATCTATAATTTTTGATTGATCCATGCTATATTATCTTCTGTTTTGGACATTATTGGGCTTTATTATTCACTTTTATATTATTTTTGGGACTAACCTATTAACCGGAGGCCCAGCCCAGAATTGTTGTTTTTTGCCTATTTCAGAGTTTCGCAGAAAAAGAATATCAAACGGAGTCCAAACGGAATGAAACCTTCGGGAGCTTGATTTTTGGAACGAACAAGATCCAGGAGACTTGGACCCTACGTAAGAGAAGCTTCCAGGAGGCCATGAGGTAGGGGGGCGCGCCTACCCCCCAGGGCGCACCCTCTACCCTCGTGGGGCCCCTGTTGCTCCACCGACGTACTCCTTCCTCCTATATATAACTACGTACCCCCAAACGATCAGAACAGGAGCCAAAAACCTAATTACACCGCCGCAACCTTCCGTACCCACGAGATCCCATCTTGGGGCCTGTTCCGGAGCTCCGCCGGAGGGGGCATCCATCATGGAGGGCTTCTACATCAACACCATAGCCTCTCCGATGAAGTGTGAGTAGTTTACCTCAGACCTTCGGGTCCATAGTTAGTAGCTAGATGACTTCTTCTCTCTTTTTGGATCTCAATACAATGTTCTCCCCCTCTCTCATGGAGATCTATTCGATGTAATCTTCTTTTTGCGGTGTGTTTGTTGAGACCGATGAATTGTGGGTTTATGATCAAGATTATCTATGAACAATATTTGAATCTTCTCTGAATTCTTTTATGTATGATTGGTTATCTTTGCAAGTCTCTTCGAATTATCAGTTTGGTTTGGCCTACTAGATTGATCTTTCTTGCAATGGGAGAAGTGCTTAGCTTTGGGTTCAATCTTGCGGTGTCCTTTCCCAGTGACAGTAGGGGCAGCAAGGCACGTATTGTATTGTTGCCATCGAGGATAACAAGATGGGGTTTTTACCATATTGCATGAATTTATCCCTCTACATCATGTCATCTTGCTTAAGGCGTTACTCTGTTTTCATGAACTTAATACTCTAGATGCATGCTGGATAGCGGTCGATGAGTGGAGTAATAGTAGTAGATGCAGGCAGGAGTTGGTCTGCTTGTCTCGGACATGGTGCCTATATACATGATCATACCTAGATATTCTCATAACTATGCTCAATTCTGTCAATTGCTCAACAGTAATTCGTTCACCCACCGTAAAATACTTGTGCTCTTGAGAGAAGCCACTAGTGAAACCTATGGCCCCCGGGTCTATCTTCATCATATTAATCTTCCAACACTTATTTATTTCCTTTGCTTTTTACTTTGCTTTTATTTTCCTTTGCATCTTATCATAAAAATACCAAAAATATTATCCTATCATATCTATCAGATCTCACTCTCGTAAGTGACTGTGAAGGGATTGACAACCCCTTATCGCGTTGGTTGCAAGGATTTATTTGTTTTGTGTAGGTACGAGGGACTCACGTGTAGCCTCCTACTGGATTGATACCTTGGTTCTCAAAAACTGAGGGAAATACTTACGCTACTTTGCTGCATCACCCTTTCCTCTTCAAGGGAAAACCAATGCAGTGCTCAAGAGGTAGCACGCGTCGCCCCGCTTCAGGCGCGTGCGCGCCCCTTGTGGAAGCTTGGAGATGAAGAAGACAAGACCCGCCTGAGGCCGGGCCCTGCCTGACGACGAACTGGCTGTTGTCCTGCGCCTCCTGGTTGGGGATAACCAGGAGTACCCGCTGAGCGCCTTCATTCCCTCGTTCCTCTGCCAGGACTAGGAGCCAATCGTGGCCTCTAGGCCGACCTTTGATGCGCGCGGGCTGGTGCCGCCTGCGCTTTCCGGATCCCCGGCGGCGCTGAAGATGGTGGAGCTATCTTCTGACGAGTCCCGCGGGGGAAAAGAAGAGGAGGGGGACTCGGAGGCGACCCTCGAAGAGATGGGGGAAAACTCCCCCTTGAGAAAAGCTGAAATCCTCCGCGCCCTTCCTGACGACACCGAGGTCGACGCCTGCCAGGAGGAGGGAGAACCGCCCGTCGTCCCGACAAGGAGCAGGTCATCACTGATTCCTCGGGATGCTGCCTTTGCCTTGACGCCGCCCGGAGCTGCCTCCGGCCCTTCTGCTGCGTCATCCTCTGCTCCCGAAGCCCGCGCACCCACACCTGAAGCTTCGAGGCTTTCAGGCTTCAAGCTTCCCCAGCGGAGGGTAGAGTACGCCGCGGTGGATCAGTAAGTGTTCGAGTTTCGCCTTGTTCCTGCTTATACTTGCTATTTCCTAACGTTCACCCTTGGTTGATCAGGCCGATGCCTTTGGCAAAGAAAACGAAGGAAGATACAGCGGTCACGCCCCTCTCTGCGGAGAAAGGAAATGATAGCGCTTGCACTTCCCCCGCCCGGTCGGCCTCGCGAGGCCAAGGGGAGCATCGTCGGGAGGAGTCAGCCCCCGAGGCCCCGCCGGCTCCGGAGGTGCCGATGTCTGGCTCGGCTGATGAGGTCCTGACGGCTCCGGAGCCCGCAGTCTCCCAGGCCCTGGTGACGTCGCCTCCTCCCGCGGCTACGCCTCTACTCCCAGGTTCTTCTACCTCTGCCGTTATCTTGGAGCGTGCTCTTTCGGAGATGACCCGGCTGCAGGCAGATCTCCTGAGTGCGGACCCGTGCCTGGTTGCCGGGCGCCTGGAGCTGGCCTCTGGCTGGCTTCATTCTGACTTGGCGGTTCGAGCATCGCTGAGCCAGGCCGCGGCCGCCTCCGAGAAGGAGAAGCAGGCCGCCGCCAAGGCCATGGCCGATCGCGACGCGGCGCTGAAGGACGCCGAGACCGCCCGCGACCGCTGCCAAGTGCTGGAGGACGAGCTGAAGAGCCTGCGTGATCAGCACGCCGAAGAAACCCGTGGCCGCCAGGCGAAGGAGGAGGAGATGAAGGCTCGGGAGGACGCCATCAGGAGCCGCGATGCCGAGCTGGTGTAGCTGGCGAAGGCTCAGGCCGCGGAGCGCAGCCGGCTAGAAGAGCAGGAGCGGGAGGCGAAGTCGAAGGAGGCCAATCTTGACGCCAAGGAGAGGTGTCGCGTGTCACTGAAGACGCTCTACGAGAATGGCTTGGAGAGGCCGCTGACCATCGATGAGGATGGCCCCGCCCAGCTGCTCCCCTTCTTGGTGAAGGCGCTCAAGGAAGTCGTGGAGGGCATTGGTCCCATGGCAGAGGCAGAAGCTCGTGTCCTTTCCTCAGCTGCATTAACTCGCGTCTTCAGCCATCTGCACCTTCGTGACCCCAACGCCTGCCTTGACGAGCTGCTGGAGCCCGTCGCTGATGAGCACTGCGCGGCTGCTGCCGCGGCCGTGCAAGGTCAGGTGGAGGCCCTGCTGAAGAAGTTTTGTGGCTTTGCTTCCATGCCCTTGTCCGGAGGCGAGGCCACTGCTGCTGCTCCGGCCGGTGACCAAGGCGAAGGCGACACCACCAAGGGAGGAGTGCCACCCACGGGCATCGATGGCGTTCAGGGGTGACCTGCGGCTCCTTTCCTGTTTTATTCCTGCAGCATGCATCAGGCCTCGTGGAGGCGTTAAACTTTCGTTCGTTGTTGTAAGGACAATATGTCTTGTAATAATTGCTTCGAGATTTTGCGATTTTCTTCCTATCTGCTTTGTGTTCCGCGTCGGCAAAGCCCGGCCCCGCGCATACCTCAACCGCCGTTGGGCCGACCGGAGACCAGGACGGACCAAGGAGTGAGGGGCTACGTGACTAGTTAGGCTCCTGAGTCGCGATGCTCAGGAGTCCCCCTTGACGCACAAACGGCTTATAGGAAGAGTACCCGAGGATAAGTTAATGTTCTATGTCGGCAGAGCCCGGTCCTGCGCATACCTCAACCGCCGTTGGGCCGACCGGAGACCAGGATGGACCAAGGAGTGAGGGGCTATGTGACCAGTTAGGCTCCTGAGTCGCGATGCTCAGGAGTCCCCCTTGACGTGCAAACAATCTCCATACCTACCCTCGCCGAGGCCTTGGGAGGGGCGTGCGACGACCAGGTCCGGGAGACCTAGTTGGGTGGCGTGCACTTGGGCATGACCCGAGCGCAGCCCCCAGGTCCGGGAGACCTGGTTGGGTGGCGTACGCTTGGGCGTGACCCGAGTGCAGCCCCCGTGCCCAGCCCCCTCGCGCAGCTCTCCCGAGGGGAGGCATTGCGGTGAGGCCAGACGCTGAGCTCTGGGGCTCCCTGAGGTTGGTACGGCCATAGAGCCGCCCTCAGTTGTTTATCACCAGTGCGGAGCAGAGTGCTTCCGCTTGTGCACGGGCATAGCCGCTCCTCGGCAGTGTCAACGGCCAGCGCGAAGCATGGTGCTTCCACTTGTGCGTGGGAGGGGGCTCCCTCTGAGGAGAGCCCCCGGGGCCTGTACAGCCCCGCCCTGACAGGTGGCTTGCACGGCAGAGCTGCGAGGTGTATCTGGGCACTCGTGAGCCAGCGCGGGACTCACGAGGCCCTACCTCAAGGCGGGTTGCGCCTGGTCTTGGGTCTTTGGTAGCTGTGTGTTCCTACGAGACGGTTAGGTACAAGTGCTCTACGTCCTCAGGTCCCGGCCCTCGAGCGAGCTCAGCCGCCGCTGGCATGCCAGGTCGCGATGCCATGGTCAAGGCCAGGGGGTGAGGGCTGGAGACCCAGTAAGAGTTCCTGAGTCACGATGCTCGGGAGCCCCCCTTTTAACGCGCAAGTGAATTGCATGAGAGAGGGGTGGGCCCGTAGCAGGTGGCAATCGAGCAGACGATAATCACGGGTAGATTACGCATGAAAGGCATATCAGCTTGGGTAAATGCGGAAAGATACATGCCACTTGGGTCAGGCCTGAGCGGCTTGGGGATGATGCAGCCCGAGGGGCGCCCCAGCAAGGTAAGCTAAAGACATAAGCAGAAGGGATACATGCCACAGGGACGGACCCACGCGGCCTGGGAATGATGCAGCCCAAGGGGGCGCTCCCAGCTGAATGAACTTGGAAAATGTCACCTGGTTTTGTTGACGAAGAGATGTCGGAGCAGCAGAAGGTACGCGGGGACGAGGTCGCCCCTCACGAGCCACCAGGGTCCTGAGCCTCGGGAGGCTCTGGGGGCTCAGGTGGTTCCTTGAGGACCGTCTCCGTCTCTGCTAGGACGGCGCGGTGCTTGGCCTCCTGAGTCGCCAAGGTGCGCCGCAAGTTGCGCTGGTAGACGAACGACACGCTCGGCAAGCCAAAAGGCATGCGAACGTAGCTGCGCGGCGGACCCTCGCACCGGCCCACGTGCAAAGGCCAGAAAAGTTCCCGAGAAGCGGCCCTATTGAGCCCTGGGACGTCGATGTAGACGTGTAGCCCGGCCTCCTCGCCTGGATGGGGAGCTGCGCCTCGCGAGCGGCGGTCGCCGCGCATGGCCCTTGCGTCTTGTAGTTCCTGAGTGGTCTTGGTGATGAACTCCTGAGCGGTGGGCGCTCCTGGCCCTGTGTTCTCCTGAGGGAAACGTGCTATGAAGCATGCCTCCAAGTGGTGCCCGAGCGCCTCCCTCGTGATGCAGGCAAGGTCTGAGGCCCTCAAAGAAAGAGCCCCCGAGCCCTGCCCGAGGAGGGCACTGAGCGCGCCTTCCTATGTGATGGAGGGACGCGCCCCTGGAGCGGGCGGACGAGGCTCCAGCTGCGTTGCCGCCCTCCTGAGGCCCGGCACGACGCAGCTGCTTCTTCTTCTTGGGGATGGCCCTGGAGGGCCCTCGCCTTTGCTGTCGGGGTCATCGATTGCTGTAGCTTGAAAGACGCGCTCGAGGGAGCACACCGCGTCCCTTTCTTCGCACGGGACTGTGATGATTCCGCTGCTTCCCGGCATCTTGAGGACGTTGTAGCCGTGGTGGGTCACTACCATGAACTTGGCCAGGGCTGGATACCCTAGGATAGCGTTGTATGGCAGACGGATGTATGCGACGTCGAAGTCGATGAGCTCGGTGCGGTAGTTCTTGCGTTCTCCGAAGGTGACAGGGAGGCGGACCTGCCCTATCGGTGTGGTGGAGCCGTCGGTCACTCCTGAGAAGGTCTTGGTAGGCTGAAGCTGGTCATATGGCACTTGGAGGTTGTCGAACATGTCGACGGACAGCACATTGAGCCCCGCGCCACCGTCGATGAGCATCTTGGTGACTTGCACGTTGCTGATAACTGGTGAGCAAAGCATCGGGAGGGCGCCAGCGGTGGCTGCGCACTTGAGCTGATATCTCGAGTTGAAGGTGATGGCGCACTGGGACCACCTGAGCGGGCGCGTGACTTCAAGCTTGGGGAGGACTGCATTCACTTCAAGAGCAAACTGTTTGAAGATACGCTGCGAGGCTGGGGCCTGGGCTCCGCCCAAGATGCAGGCGATAGCGCGCGGCTCCTGGAAGCCCTAAGCCCCCTCGTCTTGATGGTGGTCGTCATTCCTTCTTGGTGGTGGCGGCAGCAGGGGAAGACCGGCGTTGTCCTGAGGACGATGCTCACGAGGCTGGTCCCTCCAGGCGCCCTCGCGAGGATGATCCTGCCAGCGGTCCTCACGAGGCCTGTCGCGCCACTCGTGGCACGGGCCACGGTCGTCCCAGCGCCCGTCACCACGTCCTCCCCCTCGGCTGTAGCCCCGGTCACCGCGCTCGAGGCGTCGACCGAAGCGTCCTTCACGAATGGCTCTGAGCTCTTGACAGTCGCTGATCTTGTGGGTATTCAGGTTGTGGAAGGCGCAGAATGGTCGGCTGCTCTTGGATGACTCGGGCTGATCTCTGCCTCGCTTGGTGCCCGGCTCCGCCGCGAGCCCGGCTGCTTCCTTGCGCTTCACGTCCTTGGCCTTGGCTTTCTTCTCCTCCGGGCCTGCAGCTGGCAGCTCGAGGAGGGAGAGGCGCCCTTCCTCAGCTCTTGCGCACTTGGTCGCCAGATTGAACAGCTCCTGAGATGTGCACAGCTCCTCGTCGATAGCTAGCTCTTCCTTCATCTTGATGTCGCGGACGCCGTTAGAGAACGCGGAGATGATGGCCTCATCCGTGACCTTGGGGATCTTGAGGCGAGTGTTGTTGAAGCGTTGGATGTACTTCTGGAGGGTCTCTCCTGGTTGTTGCTTGATGCGCCGCAGGTCACCCGCGGCCGGCAGGCGGTCGCGAGTGCCTAGGAAGTTGGCGATGAAGCGGTCGCGCATCTCGTCCCAGGAGGAGATCGAGCCCTGAGGCAGGTTCAGGAGCCACGAACGGGCGTCGTCTTTCAGTGCCATAGGGAACCAGTTTGCCATGACTTTCTCGTCGTCGTTGGCCGCCTCAATGCTCAGCTCGTAGAGCTGCAAGAACTCCGCGGGGTTGAGGGTACCGTCGTAACGAGGAGGCAGATCTGGCTTGAACTTGCCCGGCCAGGCGACGCTACGCAGCTCGGGGGTGAAGGCGCGGCAACCGGCCGTGGTTGCCGGGGCCCGTCTTTGAGGTGGAGCTTGGTCTTGACGCCCATGCGCCGCTACAACAAGCGGTGCGGGGGCCTGCCACGGCAGACAATCCTGGCGCGGTGGTGCGAGGAGTGGCGGAGCGTTCTCTTGCGGTCGAGGAACTTCTTGGCAGCTTCCTTCTTCACGCGCGGGCGCCGGACGCGGCGGATCGAGTCGCGGTGGCGCACGCCTTGGTGCCAAGGCACCATCTTGGGGCAGAGGTGGTGGAGGCGCTCCGTGAGCTGTGTCGCCCGAAGCCGGCGGAGGGCCAGGCGGGGAGAGGGACGGCGCAGGGGAGCCCCCTGCGGCGCGGACAAGCTCGGTGATGCGGTCGAGCCAGTCCTCTTAGAGGTCATTGATCGGGCGGTAGCGCAGGAGTTCATGCGCCATGAGGAGCGTAGCCCGTGTGTCCATGGGGGCGCGACGAGCATGGGATGAGGAACCGGGCGGGGTCAGCGACGGAGTGGCGGTACGGCCGTCCTGCCGCACTGAGGGGTACAACGAGGACGCCTGCTGCTCATTCCCCGCCGGGCCGATGGCGTCGTTGGCGGCGGGAGACGGAGAACGACGAGGTGGCCCATCGACGGGAGCCGTTCGAGCGACGCTGGTGGCTAGGGCAGCCCGGCGCTCATCACGAGCACGGAGAGCGTCCGCCATGGAGGCGACGGAGCGCTGGACGCGAACGACGGAAAGGATGGAAAGTTTTTTAGAACTAGCAAGATGCCCATGCGTTGCACGCATCAAGATGCATTTGTATGAGTAGTTTATCTTGTGGGAGAAAAGGATGAACGAGGGAATGCCTTATTTCCAAATGCGGAGAGGGGTGTGGGTATATTTTTGCAAAATTGCCACAGTTTCCTTCCTATCCGTCGGATATAAATCGGATGGCCTATATTGCAGGATGGCAGGAACACCATCATCACCAACTCTGTTTTTTATAAGAGTAGGGAAAAAGTAGAGAAGAAAAGTAGAGAGTAGAGAAGTAGAGATAAATATTAAATATAAAATAAATATAACAGTAGAGAAGAGAGTAGAGATAGCAGAGACGTCGGGAAAGGATTGCGCGCGCGGGGGAAAAAGCGGTCGGGCGTGCGCTAGTTTTGGCACGCGGCGTCCGGCGCGCTTTATAAAATCCAACGCCCTCCCGCCGCTCTGTGCCTTGCCACCGCTCTCTCCCCACTCTGTGCCTCGCCAGCGCTCTCTCCCCGCTCTTTCTCGCCTCGCCGCCGCCATGCCACCATGCCGCTGCGTCGCCGGGAAACTTGGGGATACGGCGGCGTCCGCGCGCGCCCCTCTGGCGGCTTCTACGCCGAGATCCGGTTCCGCGGGATGTGCCTCGGCCTTGGCAATTTCGACACCGCCAACGAGGCCGCCCGCGCGTACGACGCGGCGGCGTGGCGCTTCCGGTGGACTCATAGAACATTGAACTTCCCCAACGTGCCGACGCGGGAGCGGGCACAGGAGATCGCGCCTCTGCCACAGCTTATCACCGACGAGGATCATCGCGACAACCGGAGGCGGGAGCACCGTCTCGGCATCGCCGAGATGGACGAGGAAGCCATGGCACTGTGGCGCCAATGCTTCCCAAAGGACATCATCAACAAGCGCGAGTTCTACGAGCAAAGGAGGGCGGAGAGGGATAAGAGGAGGGCGGAGCGAGCCGCCTATCGCGAGGACAAGCGTAGGCGAAAAGCGGACGCTCAATTCAACATGAGGCTAGGAGCAGCGTCACCCTGGGAATCCGACGACGATCGGTATCTTCACGCCTACAGTCAGACGTCGAAGGAGGACATCACCGAGGAGGAGTCGTACGACGAGGAGTAGTTGAATAATCTATTTTTTTATCTATCTATGATGAGAACTATCCTCTACTCTCTAGTCTCTACTCTCTATCTCTACTTCTCGATCTCAGCACTGTAAACGCTTTTTTAAAGCACTGCGCGTTGCGATTCCGTTGGAGATGCTCTAACATGGCAGACGAGTGCTTTAATGTTTCCCACAAGATGCGCGAGTATTACTAGTAGTATATTTTTCTTGCCATGTTGAGATTTTAAAACCACGAGTGCGAACAAGCAGAGTAGCAATGAAGACCAAACACGGGATATTGGGGACATCTTCAAGGAGCGTGGAAAGTTAAAGAGGAGCTGCACCGAACCTGTAAAACAAGCTTTGGTAAGTAACACCCTTTTAATTACTTTCGTTTAGCCTCGTGTTCTTCGATGTGTATATGTTGTAGTTTCTGTTTCTCTTAAGCCTCGTGTTCTTCAATGTGTCATAAGAAGAGTCTTAATCATACTAATGCTTTCATTTTTAGCTTGATGTAGGAAGTGGGTGTTCTCACCTTGTATTCTGTTTTTATATTTTTTTCCTTTTGAATTCACTTCTCCCAGTCCTGTTTATCTGGCTTCTACTAAATGGATCTGGGTTGCTCTGAGTATTGATCTAAAAAAGAAGTAACTTCATGTCAGGATGCAATTCCTGCGAGGAGGGAAGTATGGTCAACCTCGAGATCATGTTTCCAGAATGAGGCTGGATTACACACAAGGTGTCAGTTCCCTAATGATGCTGGATTAGACACAAGGTGCAAATTCCCAGATGATGCTGGATTACACACAAGCCAGGTGGAGTCGTCAGCTGTTCGTGTCCTCGTGGCTCTAGTAAAGGCTGAAAGAAAGCATGCTGCAGCCCTTGAGAATGTAGCCGAGTTCCTGAAGAAGCGAAAAGAGCAATCAGATGCTCTCTTCACCCATGCCAAAGAAGAGATGGAAGAAGCCAGAAATAAGCTAGCAGAGGAAGAGCAGGCTAGGCGTCTCCCGCTATCTAAAACTGTTGTCAATACAAAATTTCCTTCATAGTAGCTAGGTTCAAATGTTTATCCAGTCAGCATGCCTGTTGTGATGTCCGTGCATCTACTGATGTGGCACAAAATATTTTTTTGGGTCATGTAATAACAGCAATTACTTTCCAAACAATAACAGACGAAGCATTGGACATGGTATAGTTCACGCGCAAGCCCGACATTGCAAGTTCAACTTCCACATCAAACTCATGTTCACAGATATCTCCACATTCATACATAATGTCCACAACCATGATTTGCTTCAAAGCCAAAAAAATTGAGGAGAGTTTTGAATAAAGAAAAACCTCTAGTTCCTGCTACCAGTGCGAGCACAACAAGTCAAGACCATGCGTAATTAATTATATTTGGGTCATTTTTTGTGTTCTAAAATGCCGGCCGGCTTGCGGAAGGACGTGTTGCCGGCACACACGCGGATTCAATGAAGGCAGGCGGGGCAGTCTGAAGCCGGTTGCATGCGGCGAGGAGGCGTGTTCAGCCGGGCCTGCAGCAAGTGGGGCCCTCTTGGTCGGCGCGCCGGTTCAATGCCTGCGCTATGAGAGGTCGCGTCCATGTCAGAGCAATCACTCCCTCCAGTCCTTTTTTGTTTGCGTATAACAAAATCTCATTTTCCATTCACATTTTACAAGTAAAATTCATGGACAAACTTTGACCTAAAATACGATGGGGACTAGTAAACCAGAACGGAGGTAGTAGTTTTTTTTAATCAAAGAAGGGTTTCCCCCTTCCGATTTTCATTACTGAAAACCAACATCTAAATCTAAACCATAGTATTTTCCCTAGAACTACCAGGTTCAACATCTCGCAACATAAACCCATACAACCATACGCCAAGGAGGTACGTAGTACTATGAATTCCATTTTCGCTCCAAACCAATCGTTCTAAAAACTACTTAGTACTTATAACGCGCCATTGAAAATCGGAACTCTTAACCCCACTAAAAAATGATATTTTAAATGTGGCTACTCGATCTGTGGCAACTGGCGAGCCACCGCTATCGATGTCAAAACCGGCGGATCTCGGGTAGGGGGTCCCGAACTGTGCGTCTAAGGCGGATGGTAACAGGAGGCGAGGGACGCGATGTTTACCCAGGTTCGGGCCCTCTCGATGGAGGTAATACCCTACTTCCTGCTTGATTGATCTTGATGATATGAGTATTACAAGAGTTGATCTACCACGAGATCGAAGAGGCTAAACCCTAGAAGCTAGCCTATGATTACGATTGTTGTCCTCCTACGGACTAAACCCTCCGGTTTATATAGACACCGGAGGGGGCTAGGGTTACACAGAGTCGGTTACAAGGGAAGGAGATCTACATATCCGAATTGCCAACCTTGCCTTCCACGCCAAGGAGAGTCCCACCCGGACACGGGACGAAGTCTTCAATCTTGTATCTTCATAGTCCAACAGTCCGGCCAAAGTATATAGTCCGGCTGTCTGAGGACCCCCTAATCCAGGACTCCCTCAGTAGCCCCTGAACCAGGCTTCAATGATGAAGAGTCCGGCGCGCAGATTGTCTTCGGCATTGCAAGGCGGGTTCTTCTCCAGATTCTGAGTACCTGTCGAGTAGTGTCCGGCTTCCCATAAATGTTGCACTCCTTGGCTTCCGCCCCTAATAAGGGCTATCTTCCACGTGTCGAGCGAATGCGAGAAGTCGGGGCATTTTTACACTTGCCACCCTAACCATGTGAGTAAATCGTCTATTTAAGGGGCCGGGGATCCTCAGATCCAGATCACACCATCCTCCCTCAACGAGTATCCATCGAAGCGCGCCCAGAAAAATCCATCCCATCATGGCCGGCCATCGCAGCTCCTCCTCTCGCTCCCGTATCCCTAAGCTAGGCAATTGGAAGAAGTGTTCCGTCTCCCACAGACAGTTAGTAGAGTTACAGTCCCAGGGGTTCCTCCCTCCTGCGTATATGGTCCCCGTCCGAGCCGGACTAGCCACTTACAATGGCGGGGAGCAAGCGGAGAGCTTTCCCAATCCATCTATGGGGGAGCGGGTATGCCTTGTCCCTTACTTATTAAGGGGACTTGGATTTCCAATCCATCCGTTCCTCCACGGGCTTCTGGAGTTCTACGGCCTCCAGTCGCATAATTTTACTCCTGCCTCCATATTACACATCGCTGGCTATGTCGCCCTTTGCGAGCTGTTTTTGGGCTGCGAAGCTCATTTCGAGCTATGGAAGAGGCTATTACAGGAGGGGTTAATATATCAAGTGGGCGGAGCCGAAATATGGCGCATCGCCGGGACCGGATACCTGTCCGGTACTCCGAAGAAGACATCCGAAGACTGGCCTTCGGCGTGGTTTTATATGGAGGACGTCCCCCTTTCGGACCCTGTTCGGATGGGCCTTCCTGAGCTTAATAACGTCCCTTTGAAGAACGCCGCAGTTGGCGCCCTCGGAGCCCCCAGGAGGAAGATAACAGAGAGGTCCTTTACCTGATGGGCCGGATACAAATGCTGGCCAAATCAGGATTGACAATAATCGAGGTTATGTCAATATGTATAATGCGGGGTGTGCAGCCACTTCAATATCAGGGTCAACCCATGTGGCACTTCAATGGAGAAGACGATGCCACCCGCTGCGGCCGTAAAGGTCCGGACTCCGTCGCTGCTCTAGCGAAAATACTGTCCGATTTATATAAAGGAGAGGAAGAGGAGTTCATCTGCATTAAGCCGCGGGATGGATTCTCCATGTACAACCCCCCACACTGGGTGAGCTGCTACTTTTTACTCCATACCTTCCCGCACTCTTTGTCATAAATATTTACCTTGCTATTTCATAGCAGGAACTGCGAAAAGCCATGAGGGAAGTCCACAGCCCGTATCCACAACTAGAGGACCCTAACCGGGCCCTCGACCCCGGACTCGAAGAAGATCCGGACACATTTGTGGAACTCGTCGACATGACATTCTATCAATTAAGCTGTGACGGTGCCTTGGTGGCCATCATAGCCGATTATCCTGGACTACTCCCTGCCCCGTATGTAAGTAAAACCGGAGTCCCAACTTCCGAGAAGGATCCTTTTTTTTTGCACTTCACCTACCGCACACATATGGTGTCTTACAGGGAAGGTCCTCGGGACACCATGCCGAACCCGCAGTGACTCACCAACAAGGGGCACCGAAACCGGGTAGGCTTAAAAGGAAGGCGGTCAGGACTGAGACGCCGTCACAGAGGTATGAAAAAGAACCCCGCTCCATGGTTGTCGTCTTTTTAAAATATAATAACGTCTGTGTTTCCTAGCAGGAAAAATGCTCGCCGGACAATATGCGGAGAGCCTGCTGGCCACGCCTCCACCAGTTGGGCTCTAGAGCCGGACTTAGAGGCAGACGCTAATGTGGGGCCAACACCGGATGTTCCTCCTAAAGAGGATGCGGATAGGCTATCCGCTACGAATTCCGAAGTGGAGAGTGCCATGAATCACCGGCGTCGCCGGGCCGTACTCCGCGACGCTTGTTTCTCTCAAGAGGCGTTCGATGCCTTCAACTCAGGAGACGCGTACATTCGAGCTGCTCAAAATGGTCTTGCCAGAGCCACGGACCAGTATGTAAAGGATATACGGGTAACAAAATCAGATAATTATGTATATCAGTAGCCCCTGAGACTTGAAACAGTTGACACAACTGATTTAAGGATCATTATTTGTGTAGGTTCTTACGGAGAAGAATACCCAGTTGTCTCAAGAGCTGGAGGAGTGCAAAGCCCAGCTATGGGCCGCAATTGCCGCAATGAAGGAGTTCGAGAAGGCCCCATCTGGTAACACTTGTTTCTATCAAAAAGAATGACATGTACCGGTTAGTATGCGGCATGTATGCAAATCTAACAATAGATTCTGCAGATGATCCCGAAATGAATCCGGAGGTCGTGCGAGGGGATGAGCAACATGCTCAACGACAGTTAAAGGCTGGCGAGCGCGTGCTTAAGCAGGTTAGGCGGGAGAAAAACGATCTCCAAGATGCCAATATCTGGCTGAGTGTTGAACTGAAAGATGTTCGGGCCCAGCTTGCTGACTCTGTAAAGGAGAATAAGTGGCTTCGACGCGACATTTTTAGTAAGTGCTTAAACGAACTTTTATAGAGTTCGGCGAAGAAACCGGCTAACAGAGTTATATCTGTAGGTATGCTGACGGGTCATACCGCAGAAGAGATGCCCGGGTCTGCAGGTGATCTTCTGCCCGAGCTCTCACAACTGCACGAACAAGTTCGGCAGGTGATGTAGGGCATTGTCCGAGCCTTGTGGCCATCCGCCTCCCTGCCAGGAGGCATGGGGGAGCTCGTAGAGATGCTCAAGGGAGCGCGGCGGCGCTTCCGATTATGGAAGATATCTGCCTGCCGACAAGGTGCGAGGGAAGCCTGGGCCATGGAGAAGACTCGATATACCAAGGCTGACCCGAACCATATGGCCGAAGTCGGACCTGTGGGGTCGGATGGGAAAGAAATCCCCGTCAGTTTGGTGTATGACCAGGTGAAATTAGCCGCAAAGTATTCCCAACAGGATTGTAGGCTAGACAGCCTGTTGGATGGTATAGAAGAAGAATTTAGTCAGTCTAGGTGACTGTGTACTTCAATTGACATATATTGTCCCTAGCCGGATTGTAAATCATTTGTCATGGTGGACCTTTTCGCTTCGACCTCCGGACCCGACAGTCCGGAGTGTATCCGAATACCCTCTCAGTTATGTAAAAACCGGGGTACGCGTGGAAACCAGGCGTAGGGGTCATAAGTGCTTGAACAGACAAGTACCCAACTAGCTATGTTATATTACATGGTTAGTAAGAAACATCTTCCAGGGAGAATAGTTCCGTTAAGGGTTCCTTTCCCTGGGTACGCATGCATTAATGTGCATGCCCGAACTGCAAAAAGAGACGCAGGATATAAACATCTGGGGGCATGTATTACAATAAGTAAAAGTCATCTTTTGTTCACTGACCAAATATTCCCATAAGAACGCTAGCTTTCGCCTTCACCCAGTCTGAGGTACACATCCGGCTGACCCGGCAGTAACAATCGCAGAGGTGCTCCCCTTATGCCCTAGCCGAATTGACGGGAAAGTAGGGCATAAACACAAGAGCCAGGCAACCCAGCTTGGTCAAAACTTAAGTCATATCGATGCATATAATGGCAAAGAAAAGGTACATGTGGAAAAGTAACACATGTGCAGGGGGCATAGAGCCCGGTATAATGAGCATGCCTAGCGCGTCAAGATTGTGTAGTCAAGACACATTTTAACCTTTTAAGGCCGTGAAAAAAAGGAGAAAAGAAAGAAAGAAAAGACAGATAACGGATATATATAAAATATTGATGGAGGTAAGGAGACGAACAGAGGGTCCACTAGGCGTAAAACCTTCGGAGTCTGGCCGCGTTCCATGGGTTTGGCTCGAGTCGATTGTACGATGCATCCCGCATACGGTACGCTCCACCGGTCAGAACTTTGTCAATAATGAAGGGACCTTCCCATTTGGGCTCGAGTTTGTTCTTTTTCTTCTCTGGTAGGCGTAGAACTAGTTCGCCAACATTATAAGTTTTGGCCCGTACTTCTCTGCTTTGATACCGTCGAGCCTGTTGCTGGTAGAATGCGGAGCGGGCTTTTGCCACGTCACGCTCCTCCTCCAGGGCGTCCAAACTGTTCTGCCGATCAAGCTCGGCTTCTTTCTCTTCGTACATGCGCACTCGAGGTGAGTCATAAATGATGTCGCAGGGCAGTATCGCCTCTGCGCCGTACACCATGAAAAACGGTGTGTATCTGGTAGTGCGATTCGGCGTGGTCCACAGCCCCCATAGTACGGAGTCGAGCTCCTCTACCTAGTGCGTATCTGATTCCTTTAAGCATCGCACTAATCTGGGTTTAATGCCGCTCATGATAAGACCATTTGCCCGTTCGACCTGACTGTTTGTTTGGGGGTGATAGACGGAGGCATAATCGAGCTTAATGCCCATGTTGCCGCACCAAGTTCTTACCTCGTCGGCTGTAAAGTTCGAGCCGTTATCGGTGATGATGCTATGGGGGACGCCGTAACGGTGTACAACCCTGGATATGAAGTCTATCACCGGTCCGGATTCGGCCGTTTTAACTGGTTTGGCTTCTATCCATTTGGTGAATTTATCCACCATGACCAATAGGTACTTTTTATTATGGATTCCTCCTTTAAGGGGTCCGACCATATCCAGCCCCCAGACCGCGAAGGGCCAAGTAATGGGGATTGTTTGGAGAGCGGTAGGTGGCATATGGCTTTGGTTTGCAAAAAGCTGGCAACCGACACAACGTTGGATGAGGTCCTGTGCGTCTGCTCGGGCTGTCGGCCAGTAAAAGCCTGTACGGAAGGCCTTGCTTACAAGGGCCCATGCTGCGGCGTGATGGCTGCCAAGTCCAGCATGAATTTCTGCCAATAGTTGCCGCCCTTCCTCTTCGGAGATGCACCTTTGAAGTACTCCGGTAGCGCTTTTCTTATAAAGCTCTCCCTCGTGGACCTTGTAGGCTTTAGACCGCCGCACAATGCAACGTGCCTCGTTTGGGTCCTCGGGGAGTTCTTGCCTAGTTAGGTAAGCCAAGAAGGGTTCTGTCCACGGGGCGATGACAGCCATAATCACGTGGGCCGAAGGTGTTATTTCGGTGGCAGAGCCTCCGATTACGTCAGAGTGTTCGGGATCTGGCGTTGTGGCCGGGTCCGGACTATTGTTACTGGTCTCTCCTTCACATACCACGGATGGCTTAAACAGCCTTTCCAAGAAGATATTAGGTGGGACAGGGTCGCGCTTAGCGCCGATGCGGGCGAGGATATCCGCCGCTTGGTTTTTTTCCCGGACCACATGGTGGAATTCGAGCCCCTCGAACCGAGCTGACATCTTGAGGACGGCATTGCGGTAAGCCGCCATTTTCGGATCCTTGGCGTTGAAGTCTCCATTTATTTGAGATATTGCAAGGTTCGAATCCCCACGCACCTCCAGGCGTTGAATGCCCATGGAGACTGCCATCCGGAGACCATGTAACAGGGCCTCATATTCTGATGCGTTGTTGGAGTCTGTGTATAGTATTTGGAGTACGTATTGGACTGTATCTCCGGTGGGGGATGTCAGGACGACACCAGCCCCCAGACCAGCCAGCATTTTAGACCCATCAAAGTGCATGATCCAATTGGAGTACGCGCCGTACTCTTTAGGGAGTTCGGCTTCTGTCCATTAGGCGACGAAATCAGCTAGTACTTGTGACTTAATGGCTCTCTGTGGTTTGTATATTATGTCGAACAGGAGGAGCTCAATAGCCCATTTAGCAATCCGGCCCATGGCATCGCGGTTGTTTATTATGTCGTTGAGTGGTACGTCAGAGGCCACCGTAATTGAACACTCTTGAAAGTAGTGTCGTAGTTTCCGGCATGCCATGAAGACCACGTATGCTATCTTTTGATAATGTGTGTAACGTGATTTGCATGGAGTGAGGACAGTGGATACATAGTATGCGGGCTTTTGAAGCGGGAACTTATGTCCGTCCGTCTCTCGTTCGACGACGAGCACTGCGCTTACAACTTGGTGTGTTGCCGCTATATATAACAGCATTGGTTCGCCGATATTTGGCGCGGCCAAGATTGGGTTGGTGGCCAAAACGGCTTTTATTTCTTCCAATCCGGCCGTGGCCGCATCCGTCCACTCGAAGTGTTCGGTGCGTCGAAGAAGGCGATAAAGAGGTAGTGCCTTTTCTCCTAATCGGGAGATAAAGCGGCTTAAGGCAGCCACGCATCTAGTTAGTTTCTGGATTTGCTTGAGGTCTGTTGGGATAGCCAACTGTGACAGAGCTCGGATTTTAGCCGGATTTGCTTCAATTCCTCTATTGGAGACGATGAAGCCTCAGAGCTTTCCGGCGGGCACGCCGAAGACGCATTTTTCCGGATTGAGCTTGATGTCGTATGTTCGGAGATTGTCGAACGTGAGCCTCAAGTCATCTATTAAGGATTCGACGTGTCTGGTTTTAATGACCACATCGTCTACGTATGCCTCCACTGTTTTGCTGATCTGTGTTTCTAGGCATGTCTGAATCATGCGTTGATAGGTTGCACCGGCGTTTTTGAGCCCGAAAGGCATGGTGTTAAAACAGAAGGGGCCGTATGGGGTGATAAATGCCATTGCGGCTTGATCGGACTCCGCCATCTTAATTTGATGGTATCCGGAGTATGTGTCGAGGAAACACAATGAATCCTGTCCTGTGGTAGCATCGATAATTTGGTTGATGCGGGGGAGGGGGAAGGGATCCTTGGGGCAAGCCTTGTTAAGGTCCTTGAAATCGACACATAGGCGCCAGGATTTGTCCTTCTTTGGTACCATCACCAGGTTTGCTAGCCAGTCCGGATGTTTTATTTCTCTGATGAATCCGGCCTCAAGTAACTTGGCTAGCTCCTCTCCCATGGCTTGTCGCTTAGGCTCGGAGAAACGCCGGAGAGTCTGCTTGACCGGCTTGAACCCCTTTAGAATGTTAAGCCTGTGCTCGGCCAGCCTGCGTGGGATTCCTGGCATGTCTGAAGGATGCCAGGCGAATATGTCCCAATTTTCACGCAGGAACTCCCGCAATGCGGCATCTGTTGTGGGGTCCAGCTATGCCCCGATGGATGCTGTTTTTGTAGGGTCCGTTGGGTGGACCTGGAATTTGACTATTCCGTCCGCTGGTTTAAAAGAGTTGGACTTGGGTCTTTTGTCGAGTATCTCGTCGTCCCTGTCCACTGTGGAGCGCAGCGTAGTTAGTTCTTCGGCCGCAAGGGCTTCGGATAACGCCTCGAGGGCTAGTGCGGCGGTTTTATTTTCGGCACGGAGTGCTATGTCCGGATCACTAGCTAGAGTGATGATTCCCTTGGGCCCGGGCATTTTGAACTTCATGTACCCGTAATGGGGTATAGCTTGGAAGATCGTGAATGCCTCCCGCCCTAAAAGGGCGTGGTATCCGCTACTGAACGGGGCCACTTGGAATGTGATTTCTTCGGACCTATAATTCTCCGGCGTACCAAATACCACATCTAGTGTGATTTTTCCCGCACATCGTGCCTCCCGACTAGGGATGATTCCTCTGAAGGTCGTGCTGCTTTGCTCAATGCGGCTCTTGTCTATTTCCATTTTGTTAAGAGTCTCCTCGTAGATGAGGTTAAATCCGCTGCCACCGTCCATGAGCACTTTAGTAAGCCGGAAGCCGTCCACAATTGGACTAAGGACCAAGGCGGCTGGTGCTCGGGCTGTTCGGAATTGAGGCTCGTCACTGGCATTGAAGGATATAGCCATGTCGTTCCATGGATTTATTGCTGCAACGTGGCAGACTTCGGCAAGGCTGCGGAGTGCTCGCTTGCGCCTATTGTTTGAGGCAAAGGTCTTGAAGACTGTCAATACTGTATTGTCATTTTCCACGGGATGGTGCTCTATGGTATTGTTGATGAGGAGATCCTCACCGCTCTTGGCCACCTGCCGGAGTATCCAACATGCTCTAAGGCTGTGTGTTGGTATGGTATCCGGTGTACTGTGAATTTTGCATGGCCCATTGAGCCATCCCTCCAATATAGTTCCACGCCCCGTAGTGGGCTTTGGTTTCTTTGTAATTGGATCGGGTGACTTACGAGAGTACACCCTTTTAATTCGGACGGGGTTTCTAGTGAGAGCCGGGGGATCCCAAAATTTTGCTTGGGTTTTCTAGGCGCTTTCCATCGCACAGTACTTCCGTACTATGGCCGCCAAGTCAGCGAAGTGTGCTATGTCACGGAGAATTATGGCGTTGAGGATTCCCTTGTCCGTGCAATTTTTGCAAAAGAATGAAATTGCGTCTTCCTCGCAACAGTCCTTGACCTTGTTCATTACAAGGAGGAATCTGGCCCAATAGTGATGTACTGTCTCTTGGGGATCTTTCTAATGTGGGAAAGATCACTTATGTCAGGGTGGGTGGGTAGATTTAGGTCCAAACCCTGACCCGATCTGGAACCCAGGGGCGGAGGATTTTCCGAGCTTGGAAGTTCGGGCTCCGGGATGTTGCCCAATAGTTCTGGCCCCATGCCTGATTCTAAGTTCGAAGCTTGGGCCATGTCCTCCCATAGACGAGTATCCGGCTTGGAGAGCTCGGGAATCCGGACATAGTTCATCCTCAAAACAGAGGAAGAATCGCTACATTGCTCCTCCACCACCGCTATCTGATGGGTGACCGGCGGAGAGTTAATCTCCCTTTAGTCGGGTTTGAGCCCGATCCGATCATAGTCCGTAGCGACTCCCAGGGCGGCGATGCGATCCAAGAACTCGTTTAAAGAAGAGAGCTCCATTGGGTCCATCTGCTCGGCGAATTCCGAGCCTACGTGGAGGTTGTTTTTGATGACCTGAGAAGTCATCATCGGCACGACGGCTGAACGGGCGGTCATGACGAACCCGCCTAGTCGGAGAGTTTGGCCTGCAGCCAGGGCTCCCCCAGAGGTAATGTTGTCCTTGGCGACAAGGCGAGCCATCAAACCTTATCGTGACGGCACAGTGGAACTCTCAATGAAAGCACCAATGTCGGTGTCAAAACCGGCGGATCTCAGGTAGGGGGTCCCGAACTGTGCGTCTAAGGCGGATGGTAACAGGAGGGGGGACACAATGTTTACCCAGGTTTGGGCCCTCTCGATGGAGGTAATACCCTACTTCCTGCTTGATTGATCTTGATGATATGAGTATTACAAGAGTTGATCTACCACGAGATCGAAGAGGCTAAACCCTAGAAGCTAGCCTATGATTACGATTGTTGTCCTCCTACGGACTAAACCCTCCAGTTTATATAGACACCGGAGGGGGCTAGGGTTACACAGAGTCAGTTACAAGGGAGGAGATCTACATATCCGAATTGCCAACCTTGCCTTCCACGCCAAGGAGAGTCCCACCCGGACACGGGACGAAGTCTTCAATCTTGTATCTTCATAGTCCAACAATCCGGCCAAAGTATATGGTCCGGCTGTCCGAGCACCCCCTAATCCAGGACTCCCTCAACCGCCTCCAAGTCGTTCACCTGTGGTCCCGACCATCAACTCCTACGGATCAAATTATCACATGAGCTGACTATTCCTACAAAGGTGCACTCCACCACGTACCCGGTACCCGCGAATGCAGCAATTGTGCACCTAGGGTTTTAGGGTTTATTTGTTAACGTTGCCTTTATGTAACACTCATGTGTGCGAGACAGCGAGAGACCGACTGCGTGCGTGTGCCTCTTCTCTTCGTATATGTACTCCACCATTTGTCTGGTGTCCAAAAATTATAATAACTACTAGCAATGTGCCAATGCGTTGCCACACGATCAGAGTAGATTAATACATATTCACCGATTTGATAGAAAAAAAGTCTAGTTTTGAAATACGTATATCACTAAAAAAATGTTATGTTTCACTCAAAATATATTTCTTTGGCGGTTTTGATGAGATAAGGGAGGAATGTTGTTGGTTTCAAGATTCGAGAAGTGGTATATGTCTAATTTCTACTCTTACTAGCAAGATGCCCGTACATTGCACGGAACACCAAGATCTTGTGGGAGAAAAGGATGAACGAGGGAAGGCCTTATCTGCAAATGTGGAGAGGAGTGCAGGTAAATTGCCATAGTTTCGTTCCTATCCGTCAGATATAAATCGGACGGCCTATATTGCAGGATGGCAGGCCCACCATCATCACCAACTTTGTTTTTTATCCCTACTCTTATAAAAAGCATAGTTGGTGATGATCGTGTGCCTGCCATCCTACAATATAGGCCGTCCGATCTATATCTGACGTATAGGAAGGAAACTATGGCAATTTTGCAAAAAGATACCCACACCCCTCTCCACAGTTGCAAATAAGGCCTTCCCTTGTTCATCCTTTTCTCCCACAAGATAAACTACTCATACAAATGCATCTTGATGTTCCGTGCAACGCATGGGCATCTTGCTAGTTGTTGCAAAAAGCCCATGTGTGTGAGAGAGAGAGGGAGAGAGGAGGAGGACGGAGTGCATGTGTGACAAAGACACAAAGAGTGTGTGTGTGCGAGAGGTATCAGCTTAAAATGAGGCGATAGTGTGTGTGTGCACGATCGAGAGGGCGTGTCTCAAGAAGGGAAGAAAAATCTACATAGATACAAGGAGCGGGAGAGAGACATGTATGCGATAGTGGAAGCACGAGTGTGCGGGTGTATAAACCTATCTAGAGGCTAGTCGATAAATGTTTGTGAGAGAAATACGAGTCGGGGTGCGAAAGCGAGAGTTTTGTGTGTGAGAGAGAGAGACAGTAGTCGGGAAGGGGAGTGGAAGCAGGAGTTGTGTGTGTGTGTAAGAGAGAGAGAGGGGGGGAGTTTTTCTGATCGGTAAACACATGAATAATGTCAGTCTGGAATGGAGACGAAAAGGAGACCGCAACAAATGTTGTGTCTACAGGAGAGAGAGAGAGAGAGAGAGAGTAATTTTAGTGGTATGATTCATATCTAGAGACATATAGGGTGTGTGAGAGAATCCCATAGAGAGAAAGACAAAGTGAAAGATGAGTGGAGACTGTGTGTGTGGCGGTGAAAAAGAAAGCTTAGGTACCTAGTGATACGAGAGAACGGTAGAGACGTGAGAGATAATGAAAACCGTGTAATGTATAATGATAGGGCAAGTGTGACACTTCTCAAGGGAGACGTCGAGAGACCATGGTTGCGAGGATAGGAGAAACATGAAGTGAGTGTGCGGGTGAGCTGGAGAAAAGAGAGTGATAGCTACATGAAGGAGCATGCATGCGAGAGAGATGGGCGTGAAAGGAATGAACATAAAAGGGATTCAAATATTTGAATTCGAGATGATGATACATGTAATCCATACTCGAACCAAAATTGATCTATCAAACATGCATACTCATATGAATTCACGCGCATCTATGTTATTTAATACGTAGATATTACTGATCCATACATTTTAGTAGAACATAATTTGGTTTAATTTTTTGAATTCAACCTTATGATTTTGAGATCATTGTATTTGTAAATCATATTCTACATATAAAGGAGCAGAATTCTTTGTTGTGCTTTTGAAAGTATATATAAAAAATGATGTATATAGAATTTTATTCCAATCGAAAATGGATCCCGCCCGGAAAAAAATAGAATACAAACGGGATTCGAATTGAGTTGGCACGGTAAACGTGCACTCTGCAAAATTTGAACGAAGCGGGAAAGTCGCAGTAACCGCCCGAAACCAAAATCTGCGAGATGGAAATTACTACTGCCTATCCCTGCCATGCAAAGCCTATCTGCTCGATTTCTATAGGTTTCGATAGGGGTAGGTTTGTAATTTCACTAAAACGTGACTTAACCTCCTCTCACCCGGATTCATACACGGTGGGCGCCAAAACACAGTGTGTCCTCGGCCGAAATCGACTCCCTCCCTGATTCATACACGGTGGGCGCCAAAAACAAACTCTCGTCGGCAAATATTCGGTGTATGCGAGATTAACGTCCTATCCACAACCGACTAATATTGCTGTGATGTAGGAAATTTGAAACGGGGGCTAAGTTTGTAAATTTCCTCGCATTTGAGACAAGCGCGCCCTGAAGACATGGTTCCCCCCTTCCTCTCCACCTCCATTTCCCCATTCGTACTCCATGGGCGCCAAAACACCCTCTCCACCCCAGCCTCCTCCGTCCGCCACCCCATCCACCGCCGTCCTCCTTGAGGGAGTCCTGGACTAAGGGGTCCTCAGGCGTCCGGCCTGTTATCCATGGGCCGGACTGGTGGGCTGTGAAGACATGAAGGCCGAAGACTGCACCCGTGTCCGGATAGGACTCTCCTTGGCGTGGAAGGCAAGCTTGGCGACCAACTATGAAGATTCCTTCTTATGTAACCGACTCTATGTAACCCTAGATCCCCCCGGTGTCTATATAAACCGAAGGGTGTAGTCCGGAAAGGATATACTCATTACCATAGTCATACAGGCTAGGCTTCTAGGGTTTAGCCATTACGATCTCATGGTAGATCAACTCTTGTAATACTAATATTCATCAAGATCAATCAAGCAGGAAGTAGGGTATTACCTCCATAGAGAGGGCCCGAACCTGGATAAACATCGTGTCCCCCGTCTCCTGTAACCATCGATCCTAGACGCATAGTTCGGGACCCCCTACTCGACATCCGCCGGTTTTGACACCGACATTGGTGCTTTCATTGAGAGTTCCACTGTGCCGTTGATGAAGGGTTCGATGGCCCCTTTGATCGTCTATAGTGACGCTGTCCAAGGAGAAACCTTCCTCCCCGGGCAGATTTTCGTATTCGGCGGCTTCGTATTGTGGGCCAACTCGCTCGGCCATCTGGAGCAGATCGATAGCTACGCCCCTGGCCACCAGGTCAGATTTGGAAGCTTGAACTACGTCGCGGATATCCGTGGAGACCTGATCTTCAATGGATTTGAGACCACGGCGATCGCTCCCCCTCGCTCCGATGAACATGACATAATCTGTCATCGGGCCATATTCAGGAGATGGTTCCTGTAACTGCTACGGCCTTAGATCTGGAGCAGATTGCGCCATCCGAAACCGCAGAATCCGCGGCATTGGAGCCGCACACAGACTCAGCACCTTGCAATGTCTGCGTCAACGGAATTCCGGACTCGTCTCCGGCTATAAGTTCTGAACCACGCACGCCCGCGGGCGTAGAGCTGGATCGGTTATCAATCTTCGAGTTCGGCGCCACAGATATCTTCCAACACTCGCCCTTGGGCGACGTTCTAAATTCATTAAAAAGCCTGTCCTTGGCAGGGGACTCACAGCCGAACTATGTCTGGTTCGAGCTAGAGGCTGATAATGGAGAATTTCGCTTCCCACCCGCCACCCACTTCATAGCCACTATCGAGGACTTAACCGACATGCTTGATTATGGCTCCGAAGACATCGACGGTATAGACGACGATGCCGACAAGGAGCAAGGCCAAGACCCGCCATTCATGGGACGTGGGATGGCCACCTCTTTGTACGACGTGTACATGGTTGATACATCTAAAAAAGCTAGCGATGATGACAAAGAAGATCCAGTTGAGAATAAACCTCCTGAGACACAGTCTAAGTACCGGCACCCTAAAGACCGCTCTAAGTCACATCGCAGCAACGCTGGCACCGGAGAAAATAGTACTCCGGACGACGCCGAAAACAATGAAGACCCTGTTCGAGCAAGATCCGAACAGGAGGAACAAGAAAACGGGCAAGCCAGCCCCGATGAACAGGCCCTGCCCAGCGACAATTCAGAGGACGACAACTACCTTCCGCTCTCCGAAGATGAGGTAAGCCTCGGCGACGAAGACTTCATCGTACCCGAAGAACCCCTCGAGCAGGAGCGCTTCAAGCGCAGGCTAATATCTACTGCAAGGAGCCTGAAAAAGAAGCAGCAGCAGCTTCAAGCTGACCAAGACCTACTCAACGATAGATGGACCGAAGTCCTGGCCGCCAAAGAATACGGCCTTAGTGGCCCAGCCAAAAGCTACCCGAAGCATAGATTGCTACCTCAGTTCGATGACGAGGCGTTGGAGCCTGTACCATCATCACACAATGCGGCAGGTCGACGACAACTCTGTCCAGATAAAGAGGAAACTCAAGCCGAACACCAGACCGCCCCACCTCGCCGTAAAGGCAAGAATAACACAGCTCATGGTTGTACAGACGACCTTCGACGGGACTTGGACAGCAAAGCAGGACACGCAAGATCGATCTACGAATCGCGAGGGCATGCCTCGACACGCGACGATGGCTACCTATTCGGACGTGACAAACCTAGCCACGCCCGAGCCGAAAACCGCAAATGGACTCCTTCGGAGTTACGTCGCAGTGTGCCCTACATAGAGGCGCCGTACACCCTCTTTGCTTCACTGATGAAGTAATGGATCATGAATTCCCCGAAGGATTCAAGCCCGTCAATATTGAATCATACGACGGAACAACCGATCCCGCGGTATGGATAGAAGATTTTATCCTCCACATCCATATGGCCCGTGGAGACGACCTCCACGCCATTAAATACCTCCCACTAAAGCTAAAAGGGCCAGCTCGGCACTGGTTAAACAGCCTGCCTGGAAATTCCATAGGCAGCTGGGAAGACTTGGAAGAAGCCTTCCTTGACAACTTCCAAGGAACATATGTCCGGCCACCGGATGCCGATGACCTAAGTCACATTGTCCAGCAGCCCGGAGAGTCAGTCAGGAAGCTCTGGACTCGGTTCTTAGTCAAAAAGAACCAAATCGTCGACTGTCCGGACGCGGAAGCCCTCGCAGCCTTTAGACACAGCGTCCGGGACGAATGGCTTGCACGCCACCTCGGTCAAGAAGGACCTAAATCCATGACAGCCCTTACTACTCTAATGACCCGCTTTTGCGCGGGAGAAGACAGCTGGCTCGCTCATAGAAGCAACAGCGCCAGCGACCCGGGCACTTCCGAAATCTGAGACGACAACGGCAAGCCACGACGAAGCAAACACAACAGTCGCAATGATAATGAAAGATCACGCGACACAGCGGTCAACGCCAGATTCAGCAATCCCAAGCTCGGTCAACGGAAGAAGCCATTCAAGGCGAACCGAGACGAACCATCCAACCTAGACAAGATATTGGACCGACCCTGCCAGATTCACGGCCACCCCGATAAACCAGCTAATCATACTAACAGAAACTGCTGGGTCTTTAAGCAGGCCGGCAAGCTCAACGCCGAACACAAAGGGAGGAGGCCGCCAGGCAACAGGGACGACGGAGAGGTTCACCAACGAAATACCGGGGGTCAGAAACAATTTCCACCCGAGGATCGACTACTCCCGGAGCGAAATAGCAGTCCGGCTTCCGCCGCCCACCTCGTACACCTGCAAAATTTGTACCGCACACTACGGACAAGCCTGCAAGCATTCCCGTAACACTTTTTATCTATTTTCTTTTATTTCTTCCTTCACTATCTCTTAAAAATCGGTGACGAACAGGGCAACCATCTAAAACTGACTCTATCGGAGTTCGGATCCGTACACTCACCTAAGGGGCTACTTCCATCAAGGATTCCCCTCGCCGAGGACAGGCGACGCAGACGTGCGATAGGGGGTCCAAAATAACTTTTTGTAGAACGCACTCTTTATTTCGAGCCTGTACTATGCCTCTTCCTCTGCCTCCGACCCTGAGCATGTCAAATAGCCGGGGTTGTGGTCTTTATATATATAAAGTAATCATTGGCATATCGCTCAGGTCCCAGTAAACAATATCCGAATTAATCATCCGTGTTGTTTCGCCAATGAGTATGGCTCCTATGGTTGTTTCATAGATATACCTTGGCATAGCCTGCCAGGGACTTGGTATGGGAACAAATGAGTTGCCAGCAAAAGCCCGAACAGCTCTATAGCGTACTTCGGCGTCGCAAGTTTGGCCTTATATGCATCAGCTCCGAATCATTGTCTTGGGTCAATAGTTGGGTTGCCCGGCTCCTGTGCTTGCTACCCTACGTTCCGCTCCATTGGCTAGGGTAGTAAAGGGAGAACTACTGCGATTGTGCTTCCGGTTCATCTGGTCAAGTACCTCAGTAGAGAAAGCCGAAAACTGACTGTCATGATGCGGCGAGAGCTGGTCAACCACTTGACGACTTATTGGAATCTTTAGCGATTCTCCGTGTCACACGAGGGATCTTTTTCAGATCAAATATGTAAGGCACCATATTATAATACGCCGCATACATACCAGGGGCTATGTCATAGCCCCACCATAAAACTCCTATGGCTAAGTGAAAGTGTTAACGCCCTATAGTCCGATTGCCTGGTTCGCCACATTATCACCTCCTTCATGGACCAAGATGTTGGATAAAGAGTGATTAAATGCTTTTCCGAACACCCCCGTACTTCCTACGAGGGGGCTGAAGCCGACGACTAGAAAACTTTCAGATTATATTAAAACGGCCGCACAGGAGGAATACAAGCTTTGGAGCAAAACATAAAAATAGATTAACTATAAAATTGTCTTTTACAATTCTCATACACCTCACTCGAACATTATGTCTTTCGAGCACTGACCCTCTATCAAGCGGGCAGCCTCTAGGACGTCTTCAAAATAATGCTCCGGTTCAGGATGGTCCTTGCCCTTGGGTGGACTCTTCGCCACAACATCGATGGCCTTCATCTTCCCCCGGAATGTCTTGACTCGGGCAAAAGCCATCCGTGCACCCTCAATGCACGTCGACCGCTTCACAGCATCGATACGCGGCACCGCGTCAACAAGCCTTTGCACCAAACCGAAGTAGCTATTCGGAACAGGCTCGGTTGGCCACAACCGGATTATGACGTTCTTCATGGCAGCGCCGGATATCCTATGAAGCTCGGCCCATTGGGACATCTGTTCATTCAGCAACAGAGGGCGCTTTGATGCGCCAAACTGTGACCAAAAAAGCTTCCCCATTGCGTACCCCTCTCGCACTTGATAATACTGCGCCGCATCGGAAGAACTCTTCGGCAAGTCTAAAAACTCGTCCGGAGAACTCCACACTCGGTCAAGCTGAGCATAGTTCGGATCACCGAACTTAGTCTGTAGCAGAAAGGGTCTCCCCAGCTTGCCGGATCTCCTCACGGGCTGCTCTGGATTCCAACCACGCTTCTCTCGCCTCATGTAAGGCCTTGTCCAGTTCAGCCGTTTTGGCTTCATTCTCCTTCTCTAGAAATTCACAGCGGACAGTAGCATTTTTCAGTTCGAGCGCCATCGTGGATATCTTCTCCTCATCTCGGCGCCGTGCAGCTTGTTCGGCTTTTAACTCAGCCGATGCCTTTTCGGCAGCCGCATTGCTACACCGGGCCTGCTCCTTGGCCCGGGCCTGCTCCGCTCGTAGAACTTCAACAGCAGCAGCACCATCTGCAGCCATGCATATTCCAGCATATAGATTTTAGCATCATGCTTATACCACAAAAAATGTATGAGGATCGCCCTGAATACATACCTTGCAACTCGTCAAGATGCATATTGATTAACGCAAGGTCATCCCCTGCTACATCAAGCTTCCACTGCAGCTCGGCAATATCCATAGTCTAGGAAGTAGCTAAGGGGGAAACAGCCTGCGCTCAAGTTCATCAGATCAGTCCTTGAGTATTTCTTTTCGATCCTCCGTTCGCTTCCCAGTGGAAGCCAACCTGAGTCTCACGGGCTACTACCTATACGCAGGTGCATCTTTGCAAATAAAACATAGCTAAAAACATTATATCACAAACCTCGAAACCTTTTAGCAGGCTCATGAAGGCTTCATTCAATCCGCTCTTCGCGGACAAAATCTTCTCAACCACTATACCCATCAAGGTACGTTGTTCCCCCGAGACAGATGCTTTTCGCAACATGTCTCGCAATATATCCGGAGCCTCCGGGTCTCCGGAAGCCGCTCTAGGAGCACAACCATCCTTTGAAGGAATCCGTTCACCCGTCTCCAGAATCACCGTCGGCTGCGAGCCAACAGTCCGGGGCCTTTATTATCAGCCCCAGAATCCCGGACGGTCGGAGATCCACCTTCGGGTACTGCCTCTTTTATCCCCTGCGTAGCTTGTTGATCAAGAAAACCCCTCCGCGATGACACTTCAGAGTCGTCCGCCTTATTAGGCGAGGAGGTTGGGGGAGGTGTCTCACTCTCCATCATCTCTGGGAGGAGACCTCCCGAAGAAGAGGATTGCCCAGAAAAACTCTGTGCCGACCTATAAAAATGCATGGACACGTTACGTGTATCTTCGGTAACGGCAAAGGAGCGGGACGCTATCAAAGTACCCTGGATTCACTTACGGTTTGGTCGAGGGCTTGTCCCCATGTTGGAGCTGTTCAACGGCGTCACTTTCCAAACCCAAGCCGCTCGACGTGGCATCTTGCCCCTCTTGGGAGACCGCCCCTCCCAACCATCGGAGGCAGCCCTTTTCATCCTGCTTGGAGAAGGGATACTAGGTCCTCTTTCGCCTCTGTCTTCGAGCGAGGAAAGGTCAATTTCTCCGGACTCAGTATCCGACTTACCTCCGGAACAAAGGTCATCTCGGGTTTTCTCGCTCTCCTCTTTACCCTCCCTGGCCGGCGCCTGGTATGGTGCCGAGGCCAGCATCCTTGTAACATAGGATTAGCTGAGTCTTCGGGAAGGGGAGCCGGACACCTAATCTGTTCCACTTTCTTTATCCAGCCCTGAAAAAGGATGATTCGGTCAGTGTCTTACCACTGGGTGTCTGATTATGAGGTGTTCGGCGAACGGGTACTTACCGGGGTGTTCGGATGGTTACAGTCTAGGACGGTATCTTCGGTGGTGTCCGGCCATTGCTTTCGTTTCCCGAACAATAATCTCCACATTCCTTCGTGCGTAGTGCCGAAGAAGTGCTGAAGATTCCGCGGCCCTTTTGGATTGAACTCCCACATACGGAGAGGTCGTCGTTAGCACGGCAGGGTCCGGCGCACTAGCATTACTTGAACAACATTGACGATATTGATGTCCCTCTCAATGAGGCTTCGGATGCGACTTTGCAAAGCCCGCACCTCGTCCGTTAATCCCCAGTCCAAACCCTTATTAATCCATGATGCAAGCTGAATTGGGGGGCTATATCAAAATGCGGGCGCAGCTGCCCACTTGGAGCCACGGGGCTCGGTGATATAGAACCACCCCTGCTGCCATAAATCGGAAGATTTGGCAAAGGATCCTTTCAGCCAAACAGTGCTGGTAAGCTTGCTCACTATGGCACCACCGCACTCTGCCTGCTCCCCCTCTATCACTTGCGGCTTCACGTCGAAGGTCTTGAGCCACAAGCCGAAGTGCGGAGGAGTTCGGAGGAAGGCTTCGCACGTGATGATAAACGCCGAGATAAGAAGAATAGAGTCCGGGGCCAGGTCGTGAAAATCTAGCCCATAATAGAACATGAGCCCTCGGACGAAGGGATTAAGTGCAAACCCTAACCCGCGGAGGAAGTGGGACACGAACACGACCCTCTCGTCGGATCTGGGGGTGGGAATAACTTGCCCCTCGGCAGGAAGCCGATGAGGATTTCTGCGGTCAGATACCTCGCCGCCGGAAGCTTTGCAATATCTCCCTCCATGACAGAAGAAGCCACCCACCAGCCTTGACGGCTGGATCCGGACATGATTGGAGCTTGTGGCGATTGAAACCCGGGTGTTGGAACTCAGGGAAGCAAGGGTTAAGGAAGAAGCAAGCGTGCAAGAAAAAGACGGGTCTGTACCCCTATATAAAGGCCGCGAAAATTGAACGTCTCCTCCTGGGCCTCAAAACTTGCCTATTCCCAAGGAGTTGTACCCAAGCGACGGTTGGGTTACCCACGTCCGGGTTGATAAGAATCCCTTAAAAAAGGGGAGACACGATCTCCGCTTGGATAAGACATGCCAATAAAACCACGTCTCGAGACGTGGGACGATGGGCTAGCTAACGGTTCGAAAATAATGGCTGAAAGTTGTCAGCGGATTGGACTCGTGAAATATTATATCCTCTGCAGTTGTGTATACAAGTCCGGATACAATCATTACATCTGAAGACTATCATGGAGTTCGGAAAGGGGAACCCGCCTTGCAATGCCGAAGACAATCTGCGCGCCGGACTCCTGTGACACCCAAGTTTTTATTTGGATTTTTTCAAAAGATTTTTTTTATTTATTTGACTTGAGGGGAGTGATTTAATTTTTTTTTCAAGAGAACTCTTCCTCTCATATATTTTCTTTATGGCAAAAGTTTTGTTTGGATTCACCCAAGATCTGCCTTTGGCCTTGGGAGTTCTTGCTCTTCATTTGGGCTCAAGACAAAATGTTTTTCATTTGGGAGAATAACTTCTGAAAATCTTTTTGAATTTGCACTATGGCTTTTGGAAAGTCCTTTGCCACTTTCAACCATTCCTTCTTGCCATGGCAATTAGTGCAAATCCTCTCCCCTAACCCTTCCCTCACCTTTGGATCATGATTTGCATCAAATCCAGCAAGCTGAACCTCCCCATGTGATTATTTCAATTCAAACTCTATTCAAATAAATTTATGTCTTCTCTTCTAGCACTTGGAGATTTACAAAGGAACTCCTTTTTCTGTTTTGATTTTTGCCACCAAACCTTTTTTCCCTCTTAGTCCTTTGTACCCTCAACCTAGAACCATGAAGATCCACTGGTCTTCAGTACAAAATTTTCAAACTACATCTGCTGCAAGTTTGAACCAGATTTGCCAAATTTGGTGAAATTCATTCAAAACTCTCTCCAAAAATTCCAAGTAAAATCATGCAGCCTCTGGGTGCATTGAGTGGTCATCTCACCAAGTTACAGCTCCAGAAAAATTTATCTCTTTACCAAATCCTTCTGTCGAACACCTGCAGTGCATGGTCATGTCAAATTCAGAAAAGTTCAGAGATTCAGTTCAGTGGCTAATGTCGTTTTCTTCAGAGCATGACATCGATCTCGCCAGTGCCACCGCGTCGCCTTGCTCCTCGTCCCCGCCCTCTTGTTCCTGCACCGCACGAACGCCTGGCGTCTTGCGGGCGTCGGCGACGAGCAGCAGAAGGTGCGCCGCCCCGTGACCGACGCCGGCGGCGGCTTTGCGGACGCTAGCGGGAGACACGGCGCCGACGACTCCACCCAGCGCCGCCCAAACCACCGGAGCCCGCCGCGTGGCCTTCCACTCCCCCGAATGCGCTGCCGCTCTCGTCGTGAACCGCAGGGCGCGGAGCGCGCTCTCTGCCGCCGTTGAGCCCGTGCGGTCACCTCATCGTGGACCGACGCCATTACGCCGAGACCAGCCCCGTTTAGCTGTGGAACGACTCCAATAACCTCCACTGATGCTGCCTGGCCGCTCAAACCACCTGCCAATCCACTGCTCCGCCGTAATCGCTCGCCGGAGATTCTCCGTTCACGGCCACCCCGTCGATCTGCCTATAAATAGAGGCCCTGAGCTTCAACTCGAGCACCCACCAGCCCTGCACTCCCCCTAGAGCAAGCCTAGCCACTAGTAGAGCCCCGAGGAGGTCTCCTTCCTCGACTCCGGCCGCCATGATCCGCCATGGGATCCAGCCCGATTCGCCCCCGTGTGTGCTCCTCCGCCTCCATTCTCTTACCAGTAGCTTCACCATGCATCCCTCTTTCTGACCCGCACATCAATTTGAAGCTTGCAGCCCTCCACCGGAGTTCCCATTCCTCACCCGAACCGCCGTCCGCCGGAGATAGTGTCGCCGTCGACGTGGTGCTCCCCGTTGGACGAGTCCACCACCCACCGACGCGGAAGAAGACGCTGAAGCTCTTGGTACCCTCCGTTTCTCCTAACTCGCCGTGGTTCGACGCCGGCGTCCACCGCCGTCTTCGGGCGCCGGCGAGCCTTTTCAAACCTGACATGCGGACCCCACGTGTCAGCCTCTGTTTTATTTTCCCCGAACCGTTTTCTGTTGGCGCCTTCGGGCAAAATACGTTTTCTCTCTTGCGCTTGCGCATTTCCAAACGAACCGTTTTCTGTTTTCTCAGTTAAAACCCTGGAACTTTTCTGTTTCATTACAGATAAGTCCCTGGACAGAAACCTTTATAACTTTTTAATAAAAAGGTATTTTTGGGTGATTCTTTTTCTGACAATCTTCAAATTTTGTCTAGTTGTTTATGGGATTTATTTGAAAAATATTTGGCAAAGTTTCTGTGCATGTGTTTGTTTTCACGTTAGCACCCGTTTCGTGATTGCCGTAGGTTCCGGGAGAGGTGACGGAGCCGCAAACTTCGCCGAGCTAGACTCCGACTTCTCCGAACCAGGCAAGCATGTTTTGAACATTTGATATGACAGGTGTTTTGCATGTTTGCGTGAAAGTTTGTGCGTGGCATATGAGTGTCGGTAAATACCTCGTTGCTTGTAAGGCAACTACCCGGCTGATCCAAAGTCGTGATGATCTCTGATGAGAGATGGCCTAATCATGTGGTGACATGAAGGGCAGCAAGGTGGTACTGTTGTAGCATGCCAGCCTTGCGTCATCCGACTTTCTCCGACGTTAACGTGGTTGGAGCCACGTTATCGTTCTTCCTTTTTTTTGCATGTTCCAAAGTTGCGATGATCTCTGATGAGAGATGGCCAAATCATGTGGTGACATGAAGGGCAGCAAGGTGGTACTGTTGTAGCATGCCAGCCTTGCGTCATCCGACTTTCTCCGACGTTAATGTGGTTGGAGCCGCGTTACCGTTCTTTCCCCCTTTCCGTGCTACCACATGTCTCATTGCCAGGGATGCGGTTTAGTAAGTTGGTAACCTCTTTCCGTGTACACACCAAACGGAGAGGCCGGGATGATGGTACCTTGGCCCAGGATTAAAGCCAGTCATCCGGTCAGGGGGCATGGGTGTTTCCGGTTGGGACCGAGAGGGGGGCACCCCCTTATAGCGCGCGTATAGAAATTTGATCCCATGCTACGCGAGGTTGTAGCCTCCCCGTCTCCAGGTTTTTCTTGAACGATGCTTAGGGTGATCCCTGGCATCGGATGGTTAAATTGGGTGTGTACTGGTTAGACGTGTTTCTTCCAAAACACCGTAGACGAAACTAGTCCCCGTGACTACTGAAATCCGTTGGCTGTGGTTAAGTACAAACTCTGCAGAGTCAATTCTTTCCAAATCATCGTATCCATGATCAAGTTCTGAAAACATTATATCCATATCTATCCGCGTGGAAAAAAGCTTGTTCCCGGCGAGAAAACTCAGGTGGTAATCCAGTTTTATTGTTATTCCTGTGGATGGACTAACCCTATATTTGTTTCATGCTCGTGATAAATTATATTCCCAAACTATTGTATTATTGAGCTGTGATATAAGCCCTTTATGTGACGTCGCGCAGACGTCCGACTGTGGCGTGTTTTTGTTTCTTACTTTAAATATAAGCCCTTTATGTGATGTCGCTCAGACGTCCGACTGTGGCATGCACCGTCCTTATTTTCTGTTATAAGCCCTTTATGTGGTGTCGCCTCGACGCCCGACTGTGGCATTGTTATTCCGCATTTTCCGCTCGAGGAGTCTTTCAGACACTCGTTTGGCACCAGTATTATTATTCCGCATTTTCCGCTCGAGGAGTCTTTCAGACACTCGTTTGGCACCAGTATTATTATTCCGCATTTTCCGCTCGAGGAGTCTTTCAGACACTCGTTTGGCACCAGTATTATTATTCCGCATTTTCCGCTCGAGGAGTCTTTCAGACACTCGCTTGGCACCAGTATTACTATTCTGCAGTTTCCGCTCGAGGCGTCATTCAGACCCTCGCTTGGCACCTAGCATTTACTACCTCTATGTCTGAATCGTACTAGTTAACTTATTCATGTACTTCATGTTTGCATTTGTTATATCTTATGTCCGAACTGTCTTGCGAGTACTTTCATAGTACTCACCTGGCTTGTTGATTTGGCCAGATGTTGACGAAGGCGGTCTCTTGGATGAAGAGTTTGATAGCGCGTCCGATGCCTAGAGGAGTCCCAGTCAGTCCTGCGCGATCCCGGATTTTGGTCACTTGTTTTGTTTACGCTTCCGCCACCCGCAATAAGTCTTCTCGAGCCTCACTCCGACGCTCGAAGAGCTGTAGTATTCTGGAATCATATCACTCGCTTCGCGGTGATATCTCCACCACCGTTATTATCGTGAGTTAGTAGTTTGCCACCCTATCCGCCGTTTTGTTTATCGGCGTGCATGTAATAAATTGTTGGGCAGTCTCTGCTCAACCTTGTATTATATTTAGTACTCCTGGTATTTTTCTTCTGTGACCAAGATATTGTCTATCAGAGAGAAGGAATTCTTCCTCGCTGGTCCGTAAAAGGGATTGGTTTCTCAATAATTATTTTATTGAAAAACCGGTCGTGACAAGCTTGGTATCAGAGTCAGGCTGACTGTAGGAAGCCACTAGGTGCGATCGCTAATCGGTTATTAGCGTCTTTTGTGCTTTTTCAGCATTTTACAATTGTAGCTATTTTCTGTTGGTCATCATAAATTTATGACATGACTACTCAGAATTTTTGCCTACTTTTGTAGATGGCTGGCAGCAGCTGTGAGAATCGAGTGTTCACCAACGTGCCCGAGGGGTTTGTCAAGCTCCTCGTCTCCATCACCAAGCTCGCGATCGGGCCAGCAGCTCGCCCGGAGTTCACACTCTATCAGCACAAGCTCAGTGACGACGTGTCTATGCACCAAGCCGTGGTGCAGTTCAGGGGAGGACGATCTGCTGCTCGCCACTTCCGTTTTACGGGAAGGGCCATGCCTACGGAGAGGCATGCCATGCAGATGGCTGCCCGCGAGGCGATAGCTCGCCTTCGGGACATCCTTCCTACGATGAAGACTCGTCGCTACCGCTACCTCCCATGCCATGTGCCGTACACCAGCCACTATGCGTTTGCCTGCCATCGGGGAGAAAGAGACGAAGCCATAGAGATGGTTGTGGAGTATCTCAAGGCTCTGGAAGAGTCTTTCGACAACCTCGTAGATGATCTTGTGGCTGCCCGCATGGACTTAGTCCGGGGCGGTCCTGCCAGCAGGAAGGAGCTTCTCCACACGACGCCGCCTCTGACATTCGTCTCGTCTTCAGCTTCGTATGCACCGGCCGTTTTGGCCACTGCTCGCCGTCTGCCTACCACTGAGGAGTTCGACCGAGTCATCGCTCCTACTCCTGTCAGGGCCGCACCGCCTGCCGCACGCGCTCTACCACCAGTCGCCCCCGCACCATCACCGCAGCGCAGCGTCACGCGCCAGGAGCCAGCTAGAGAGGAGGTGGAGGTTGACTCTCCTGGACCGCTGAGCCTTGCCATCGGCAAGGGGAAGGAGATCTTCACCATCTCCGACTGAGAGCACCGAGTAGCCGCGTGTTATGTCTGCTTGTATGATGTGCTGTTTTATCTGTACGCTAGTTTGTATTGGAGTGTTTGCTGCCTTCCGGAGTAGTACGCTAGTTTTAATAACATGTCAGGATTGTGTATGCGCATCCTGAGTGATGTATCATGTGTTTGCTTTTCGCATGCAAGTTTTATGTTAAGCACTTCTTCTCCATGGAAAATCATTTGTGTTTCTTTGAAAACCTTGATGCTTTTTTTTTATTGTTGCCTTTGCAAGAGTTTTCTTGGGCTACACAGTTTCTTATGGGTTTTGCAAATAATACCCCAGACTAGAAAAATGTCTTGCCCATGGACTCGCTCCATGCCCAATCAGCCAGAAGAGGTTTACGGGACACGGACCAGCAACAATTTCACTCAGGGTCAGTCCAGCCAACAAGACAGCGAAGCAGCACTGTCTCAAGTATGCCGTCTCTTCGAGCAAAGTCAGCAACAACACCAAGAGATGATGAACCATGTCATCAACATGGGAAACCACCGTGAACACTATCAACCACATTCCAAGTTATCTGAGTTACAGAAGACTCGCCCCTCAACTTTTGCTCACACCGACAGGCCGCTGGAAGCCGATGATTGGCTTCGTGAGATTGAAAGGAAACTGATTATTGCTCAATGCTCAGATCATGAGAAGGTGCTTTATGCACCACACTACCTTACTGGAGCAGCCGCAGCATGGTGGGAAAACTTCCTACACATGCATCCCAGGGAGCACAACATCACCTGGGAAGAGTTCAAGGAAGGCTTCCGTGGGGCACACATCCCCAGGATCATCTTAAAGATCAAGAAGAGAGAGTTTGATGACCTGAAGCAAAGAGGCATGTCTGTGACAGAGTACAATGGTCAGTTCACCCAGCTGTCTCGTTATGCCTACGACGAGCACATGACAGAAAGCAAGAAGATGGAAAAATTCCTGGACGGCCTGGCACCAGCGCTAAGATGCCAACTGATTGTACACACCTTTCCGGATTTTAAGACGCTGGTGGACAAGGCCATCACCTTGGAAAATGAGCGCCGTAGTCTGGAAGATATCCGTAAGCGGAAGAGGGACAAGACGACTCTTGCCCGCAGCAACCGAGGCAAGACTGAGGTCCCAAGGATAGACACAAGGAGATCCACGACTACTGAGCCAAGGCCCGTCGGACAGTTTCATGCCAGGGATAAGGAGTACACATACCGTCCAGGGGTCACCTGCTATGCTTGTGGTCAGCAAGGGCATTATGCTAAACAGTGCCCGAAGCCAAGGGACTCGGCACCCAAACCGAACAATGGTGGAAACAAACCCGCCCCCAAGCGCAACAACTTCAATCCCAACAACAACCACAGGAAGGGTCACCTGAACCATGTGACCAGGGAAGAAGCGCAGAATGCCCCAGACATCGTGCTCGGTACGTTCCCTGTCAACACAGTACCTGCCACGGTTTTGTTTGATTCTGGAGCTTCCCATTCGTTCGTTTCGAAGAGTTTTGTTTCGCAACATGGTTTTCCGATACTTCCCTTGGAAAAGTCTATGATCATCAAGTCCCCCGGAAATAAGCAAATCGCCCAAGGTTACTGCCAAGGAGTGGTCATTGAGTTCGAAGGACTACAATTCCACGCGAATCTCATCGTATTGGAAAGTAACGGACTGGATGTCATTTTAGGGATGGACTGGTTGACCACCAACAAAGGATTCATCGACTGTTTTCAATCGGACAGTAATCCTCACTCACCATCGCGGCAAGACAATAAGAGTCTCCGCTCGAGAAAGGCCACGATCACAGAAACCAAAACTGAACAAATTGGACATTGCCGAACTGAGAAAAGTTCCAGTGGTATGCGAGTTCCTTGATGTGTTCCCTGAAGAACTACCAGGCATGCCACCAGACCGAGAGATAGAATTCAGCATCGAACTAGTACCTGGCACCGCTCCCATCTATAAGAAGCCTTATAGGATGGCACCCTCGGAATTGGTGGAGTTGAAGAAGCAGATAAAGGAATTATTGGACAAGGGGTTTATACGAGCCAGCTCCTCACCATGGGGTTCGCCTGTGTTGTTCGCCAAGAAGAAGGATGGGACACTGAGACTGTGTATAGACTATCGAGCCCTCAATATGGTCACCATCAAAAACAAATACCCGATGCCACGGATAAATGATTTATTTGACCAGCTCGCACAAGCTAAGGTATTCTCAAAGATTGATTTGAGATCGGGATACCATCAACTGAAGGTACGGACAGAGGATATCCCCAAGACAGCATTCACTTCCAGATATGGGTTATACGAGTTCACAGTGATGCCTTTTGGTCTAACGAACGCCCCCGCATATTTCGTTCACCTCATGAACAAAGTGTTCATGAAATTCATGGACAAATTTGTGGTGGTATTCATTGACGATATTCTGGTTTACTCAAGGACACCCGAAGAGCATGCTGAGCACCTCAGAATTGTTTTGGGAGAATTGAGGAAGCATCAGTTGTACGCCAAGTTTAGCAAATGCAAATTTTGGCTAAGACAAGTTGGTTTCTTAGGCCATATACTGAACCAAGAAGGCATAGCCGTAGACCCAGAAAAGGTCAAGGCCATACTGGACTGGAAGCCGCCCGCCAACGTCACAAATGTGCGGAGTTTCCTAGGAATGGCCGGATATTACAGGAGATTTATTGAAGGATTCTCCACTGTGGCGAAACCTATGACCCAACTACTCAAGAAGGACAAGAAATTCGTATGGACGGAAGCATGTGAGCAGAGCTTCCAAGAACTCAAGAAAAGGCTGACAACCGCACCAGTCTTAACTGTGCCAGACATACACAAGAGTTTTGAAGTGTATTGTGACGCGTCCCGAAAAGGTCTCGGATGTGTACTAATGCAGGATGGCAAAGTTGTCGCATATGCCTCCAGGCAACTGCGAAAACATGAGGAAAATTACCCAACACATGACTTGGAGCTAGCAGCAGTCATACATGCACTCAAGGAGTGGAGGCACTTTCTGTTGGGAAATCGTTGTGAAATATATACGGACCATAAGAGCCTCAAATATATCTTCACACAGCCAGAGCTGAATTTACGCCAATGACGCTGGTTGGAACTGGTCAAAGACTATGACGTCGGCATCCACTACCACCCAGGGAAAGCAAATGTAGTGGCCGATGCCCTTAGTCGAAACCCCAGCCCGGACAATGACGGTCCGCAAAACTTGAGGCCTGAGTTTCAACGAGAGTTCGCTAGGCTCAACATGATGTTAGTCTCCGAGGGCACCGTATCAAATCTGGAGATACAACCCACCTTGGTGGAGCGAATTAAGAAGGCTCAACAGGGACATCCCAGCATCGAAGGCATAAAGAAGAAAATGAATCTTAGTAAGACTTCAGAGTTTGTCACAGACAGTGAAGGAACATTGTGGTACCGAAACAGACTTTGCGTACCTAACATTGAGGAACTCAAGCAACAGATCTTGACGGAAAGCCACACCGCTCCATATTCGATCCATCCTGGAGGAACCAAAATGTACAAGGACATCCAGGAAAGATTTTGGTGGCACGGTATGAAAAGAGATATAGCCACATTTATTGCTTGTTGCGATTCATGTCAGCGTATCAAGGCCGAGCATCAAAAGCCAGCAGGGCTACTCCAGCCAAACAGAATACCTGAGTGGAAATGGGATGAAATAGGAATGGATTTCATCGTTGGACTACCCCGATCACAACGCGGAAATGACGCCATATGGGTCATCACAGACCGACTAACCAAGGTTGCTCATTTCATTCCCGTGAAGACTACCTACTCCACACAAAGACTGGCAAAACTCTATCTATCTCATATAGTTTGCTTGCATGAAGTCCCGAAGACTATAATATCGGACCGAGGCACCCAATTCGTCTCCAAATTTTGGGATCACCTACAACAAGCTCTGGGCACACAACTAACTTTCAGTACAGCGTACCACCCTCAGACAGATGGACAAACGGAATGTGTAAACCAAATCCTAGAGGATATGCTAAGAGCCTGTCTGCTCACCTATGGATCCAGTTGGGAAGACAGTTTGCCGTATGCCGAATTTGCGTACAACAATAGTTACCAAGCCAGCTTGCAAATGGCACCCTTTGAAGCATTATACGGACGGAGGTGTCGTACCCCATTGAATTGGTCAGAAACAGGTGACAGCCGTATCTTCGGCCCAGACATGCTTAAGGAGGCCGAGGAAAAAGTTAAAAAAATCAGGGACAGACTCAAGACGGCGCAGAGCCGACAAAAGAGCTACTATGATCAGAAGCATCGTGAGGTCAGCTTTGAACCCGGTGATTCCGTATACCTCCGAGTATCTCCTATGAGGGGTCTGCAATGGTTCAAAATTAAAGGGAAGCTAGCCCCAAGATTTATTGGACCATTTTGTGTAAAGGCGCGAAGAGGCACGGTAGCCTACCAACTAGACCTACCCAAAGAGCTGTCAGACGTCCATGACGTATTCCACGTCTCGCAGTTGAGGAAATGTGTGAGTAACCCGGAGAAACATGTACCTCATGAGGACATTGATATGCAACCAGATCTCACCTACAGAGAAAGGCCAGTAAAGATTTTAGAAGAGTCTGAACGGAGGACCCGTCAGAAAACGACAAAGTTTTTCAGGGTTCAGTGGAGCAACCACACTGAGGATGAAGCCACATGGGAAAGGGAAGATTTCCTCCGAGCAGAGTATCCATATCTATTTGAGGAACAGCAGAAATCTCGAGGACGAGATTTTTCCTAAGGGGGTAGGTGTTGTGACACCCAAGTTTTTATTTGGATTTTTTCAAAAGATTTTTTTTATTTATTTGACTTGAGGGGAGTGATTTAAATTTTTTTTTTCAAGAGAACTCTCCCTCTCATATATTTTCTTTATGGCAAAAGTTTTGTTTGGATTCACCCAAGATCTGCCTTTGGCCTTGGGAGTTCTTGCTCTTCATTTGGGCTCAAGACAAAATGTTTTTCATTTGGGAGAATAACTTCTGAAAATCTTTTTGAATTTGCACTATGGCTTTTGGAAAGTCCTTTGCCACTTTCAACTATTCCTTCTTGCCATGGCAATTAGTGCAAATCCTCTCCCCTAACCCTTCCCTCACCTTTGGATCATGATTTGCATCAAATCCAGCAAGCTGAACCTCCCCATGTGATTATTTCCATTCAAACTCTATTCAAATAAATTTCTGTCTTCGCTTCTAGCACTTGGAGATTTACAAAGGAACTCCTTTTTCTGTTTTGATTTTTGCCACCAAACCTTTTTCCCCTCTTAGTCCTTTGTACCCTCAACCTAGAACCATGAAGATCCACTGGTCTTCAGTACAAAATTTTCAAACTACATCTGCTGCAAGTTTGGACCAGATTTGCCAAATTTGGTGAAATTCATTCAAAAATCTCTCCAAAAATTCCAAGTAAAATCATGCAGCCTCTGGGTGCATTGAGTGGTCATCTCACCAAGTTACAGCTCCAGAAAAATTTATCTCTTTACCAAATCCTTCTGTCGAACACCTGCAGTGCATGGTCATGTCAAATTCAGAAAAGTTCAGAGATTCAGTTCAGTGGCTACTGTCGTTTTCTTCAGAGCATGACATCGATCTCGCCAGTGCCACCGCGTCGCCTTGCTCCTCGTCCCCGCCCTGTTGTTCCTGCACCGCACGAACGCCTGGCGTCTTGCGGGCGTCGGCGACGAGTAGCAGAAGGTGCGCCGCCCCGTGACCGACGCCGGCGGCGGCTTTGCGGACGCCAGCGGGAGACACGGCGCCGACGACTCCACCCAGCGCCGCCCAAACCACCGGAGCCCGCCGCGTGGCCTTCCACTCCCCCGAATGCGCTGCCGCTCTCGTCGTGAACCGCAGGGCGCGGAGCCCGCTCTCTGCCGCCGTTGAGCCCGTGCGGTCACCTCACCGTGGACCGACGCCATTACGCCGAGACCAGCCCCGTTTAGCTGTGGAACGACTCCAGTAACCTCCACTGATGCTGCCTGGCCGCTCAAACCACCTGCCAATCCACTGCTCCGCCGTAATCGCTCGCCGGAGATTCTCCGTTCACGGCCACCCCGTCGATCTGCCTATAAATAGAGGCCCTGAGCTTCAACTCGAGCACCCACCAGCCCTGCACTCCCCCTAGAGCAAGCCTAGCCACTAGTAGAGCCCCGAGGAGGTCTCCTTCCTCGACTCCGGCCGCCGCGACCCGCCACGGGATCCAGCCCGATTCGCCCCCGTGTGTGCTCCTCCGCCTCCATTCTCTTACCAGTAGCTTCACCATGCATCCCTCTTTCTGACCCGCACATCAATTTGAAGCTTGTAGCCCTCCACCGGAGTTCCCCATCCTCACCCGAACCGCCGTCCGCCGGAGATAGTGTCGCCGTCGACGTGGTGCTCCCCGTTGGACGAGTCCACCACCCACCGACGCGGAAGAAGACGCGGAGGCTCTTGGTACCCTCCGTTTCTCCTAACTCGCCGTGGTTCGACGCCGGCGTCCACCGCCGTCTTCAGGCGCCGGCGAGCCTTTTCAAACCTGACATGCGGACCCCGCGTGTCAGCCTCTGTTTTATTTTCCCCGAACCGTTTTCTGTTGGCGCCTTCGGGCAAAATACGTTTTCTCTCTTGCGCTTGCGCATTTCCAAACGAACCGTTTTCTGTTTTCTCAGTTAAAACCCTGGAACTTTTCTGTTTCATTTCAGATAAGTCCCTGGACAGAAACCTTTATAACTTTTTAATAAAAAGGTATTTTTGGGTGATTCTTTTTCTGACAATCTTCAAATTTTTTCTAGTTTTTTATGGGATTCATTTGAAAAATATTTGGCAAAGTTTCTGTGCATGTGTTTGTTTTCACGTTAGCACCCGTTTCGTGATTGCCGTAGGTTCCGGGAGAGGTGACGGAGCCGCAAACTTCGTCGAGCTAGACTCCGACTTCTCCGAACTAGGCAAGCATGTTTTGAACATTTGATATGACAGGTGTTTTGCATGTTTGCGTGAAAGTTTGTGCGTGGCATATGAGTGTCGGTAAATACCTCGTTGCTTGTAAGGCAACTACCCGGCTGATCCAAAGTCGTGATGATCTCTGATGAGAGATGGCCTAATCATGTGGTGACATGAAGGGAAGCAAGGTGGTACTGTTGTAGCATGCCAGCCTTGCGTCATCCGACTTTCTCCGACGTTAACGTGGTTGGAGCCACGTTATCGTTCTTCCTTTTTTTTGCATGTTCCAAAGTTGCGATGATCTCTGATGAGAGATGGCCAAATCATGTGGTGACATGAAGGGCAGCAAGGTGGTACTGTTGTAGCATGCCAGCCTTGCGACATCCGACTTTCTCCGACGTTAACGTGGTTGGAGCCGCGTTACCGTTCTTTCCCCCTTTCCGTGCTACCACATGTCTCATTGCCAGGGATGCGGCTTAGTAAGTTGGTAACCTCTTTCCGTGTACACACCAAACAGAGAGGCCGGGATGATGGTACCTTGGCCCAGGATTAAAGCCAGTCATCCGGTCAGGGGGCATGGGTGTTTCCGGTTGGGACCGAGAGGGGGGGCACCCCCTTATAGCGCGCGTATAGAAATTTGATCCCATGCTACGCGAGGTTGTAGCCTCCCCGTCTCAAGGTTTTTCTTGAACGATGCTTAGGGTGATCCCTGGCATCGGATGGTTAAATTGGGTGTGTACTGGTTAGACGTGTTTCTTCCAAAACACCGTAGACGAAACTAGTCCCCGTGACTACTGAAATCCGTTGGCTGTGGTTAAGTACAAACTCTGCAGAGTCAATTCTTTCCAAATCATCGTATCCATGATCAAGTACTGAAAACATTATATCCATATCTATCTGCGTGGAAAAAAGCTTGTTCCCGGCGAGAAAACTCAGGTGGTAATCCAGTTTTATTGTTATTCCTGTGGATGGACTAACCCTATATTTGTTTCATGCTCGTGATAAATTATATTCCCAAACTATTGTATTATTGAGCTGTGATACAAGCCCTTTATGTGACGTCGCGCAGACGTCCGACTGTGGCGTGTTTTTGTTTCTTACTTTAAATATAAGCCCTTCATGTGATGTCGCTCAGACGTCCGACTGTGGCATGCACCGTCCTTATTTTCTGTTATAAGCCCTTTATGTGGTGTCGCCTCGATGCCCGACTGTGGCATTGTTATTCCGCATTTTCCGCTCGAGGAGTCTTTCAGACACTCGTTTGGCACCAGTATTATTATTCCGCATTTTCCGCTCGAGGAGTCTTTCAGACACTCGTTTGGCACCAGTATTATTATTCCGCATTTTCCGCTCGAGGAGTCTTTCAGACACTCGTTTGGCACCAGTATTATTATTCCGCATTTTCCGCTCGAGGAGTCTTTCAGACACTCGCTTGGCACCAGTATTACTATTCTGCAGTTTCCGCTCGAGGCGTCATTCAGACCCTCGCTTGGCACCCAGCATTTACTACCTCTATGTCTGAATCGTACTAGTTAACTTATTCATGTACTTCATGTTTGCATTTGTTATATCTTATGTCCGAACTGTCTTGCGAGTACTTTCATAGTACTCACCTGGCTTGTTGATTTGGCCAGATGTTGACGAAGGCGATCTCTTGGATGAAGAGTTTGATAGCGCGTCCGATGCGTAGAGGAGTCCCAGTCAGTCCTGCGCGATCCCGGATTTTGGTCACTTGTTTTGTTTACGCTTCCGCCACCCGCAATAAGTCTTCTCGAGCCTCACTCCGACGCTCGAAGAGCTGTAGTATTCTGGAATCATATCACTCGCTTCGCGGTGATATCTCCACCACCGTTATTATCGTGAGTTAGTAGTTTGCCACCCTATCCGCCGTTTTGTTTATCGGCGTGCATGTAATAAATTGTTGGGCAGTCTCTGCTCAACCTTGTATTATATTTAGTACTCCTGGTATTTTTCTTCTGTGACCAAGATATTGTCTATCAGAGAGAAGGAATTCTTCCTCGCTGGTCCGTAAAAGGGATTGGTTTATCAATAATTATTTTATTGAAAAACCGATCGTGACAACTCCTCGTCCTTGAAGCCAGGTTCAGGGGCTACTGAGGGAGTCCTGGACTAAGGGGTCCTCGTGCGTCCGACCTGTTATCCATGGGCCGGACTGGTGGGCTATGAAGACATGAAGCCCGAAGACTGCACCCGTGTCCGGATAGGACTCTCCTTGGCGTGGAAGGCAAGCTTGGTGACCAACTATGAAGATTCCTTCTTATGTAACCGACTCTATGTAACCCTAGATCCCACCGGTGTCTATATAAACCGGAGGGTGTAGTCCGGAAAGGATATACTCATTACCATACTCGTACAGGCTAGGCTTCTAGGGTTTAGCCATTACGATCTCGTGGTAGATCAACTCTTGTAATATTCATATTCATCAAGATCAATCAAGCAGGAAGTACGGTATTACCTCCATAGAGAGGGCCCAAACCTGGGTAAACATCGTGTCCCCCGTCTCCTGTAACCATCGAATCTAGACGCACAGTTCGGGAACCCTACCCGAGATCCGCTGGTTTTGACACCGACACTCCTCCACCATGCCGGAGCTGATACCCCGACGCTGCCGTCCATTACAAGAGATCGACCTCTCTCATCCACGGCTTCGGACCGGGATCCTTGCATCCTGTCCTCTCACTTCATCCCCGCCGTCGTCCACCTTGCCGGCGCTGCTCCTACGACCGTCTCGTCCACCGCGCCCCGCCGCCACTGTCTACGCTCCTAGATCTGCTTCCACGCTGCCGACAGCCATCGCTACCGCAGCACCGTGAAATTCTCAGCAGATGCATACATGGCGCCGCACCAGAGGCGGTACTCTTTCATATCTACTCAACTTATTTATCGCAGCAAGAAAATAGATCGCCATTGCTTTACTCTGATTTCTTGCCCATCACTTACTTGCTAGTTGAAAGCAAACATTGGTTGCGAAGTTGCCTTTGTCCAGTTTGCACCTTCAGATCCGCCATGGCACGCTCAACACTATACTCCCAATGCTTATGGTTTTCGCCTTTTATATTCCACACTAGTTAAATCACAGTAGACTAAATTTCAAAATTGGGTCAGTCGATTTTTCAGAGCTCGCCGGAGTTCGCCGGTGCGAACGAAGGGGCTCGGGTGGGGACTTTGGTTGTGGGGGGCGGTGGTGGGGCCTCGCCAAATGAAGAAAACTCGACGCGGGTGGGGGCGGGATGGGGGTGGGGGTGGCGGAGGAACACAGGCGGTGGGGGCCGGTGGTCCGGCCGGCGGCCCGTGCGGTGTTCTGTATGGGAAGAATCAGAGACGAGGAAGAAGAAGGGTTAGGAGACATAGGATCTTCATCCAACCACCTGAAATGGTCGACTGACCGAAATGACAAAAGTCGCGCAACTTGCATGCAGACATGCCTTTATATTCAGTACCATCATCGTACCTGCTTAGCACTGCTCCTGAATCCATCAAGCTAAACAACGTGCCACTCATAATTCCAAACTTGTTGCTCAAGTACGAATCTGATACGATGCTGATATTACTAAAACAGATAACATTTAATTGGTCAGCTAATGTTCCTACTTTACTTTCGAAAAAGCACGTGCACCACATATAGAGAGACAGCAGGGAGTTGCTTTCTTAATGCGCTTTGGTTCATCATGTGTGGGCACTGCGCAACGAACATTTTATTATGCAAGATCTGCTTGCTCTTCTTTAGCATGTTCCTCTTCCGTTCTTCTTTAATAAGTACTCTCTCCTTTCCTAAATACAAGTCTTTGTATAGATTCCACCATGGACTACATATGGAGCAAAATGAGTGAATCTACACTCTAAAATGTATCCGGATACATCTGTATGTGATCCATAGTGGAAATCTCTACCAAGACTTATATTTTGGAACGGAGGGAGTATGATAGTAGTACAGTATGTTCCTTGTAGTGAAGATGAGCAGGGACATTTGCAGTGTAGAGGTCTATACGGTCGGTTAGTATGGACACTTTGAACTCTTCGGGCCTCTTTGATTCGTAGGATTTTGTAAACATGGGAATAGGATTTGTAGTGGTCTGCCCACTTGAATCCTATAAGAATAGCAAGGAAATGCGGGGAGTTGTGTCGCCTTTGAGAGTTACACTGATATTAACAGTACCGCACCTTCAGTTGAAGAGAGCTGGTATCCGAAGCCTTTCTAGCCGTACCGGCAATACTAGCACATATATTCCAGCAAGTTCCACTTTGCTGATTTTACTCTGATGCTTACGGTTTTCCCGTTATATCTACACTATGATCTGTGTAGCTGCTTTGTGTCGCACTAGCAGCAGTCCACTCTTGAAGCTAAACACCGCAATGACTTACAAAATTGGCACCAAGGCATTGAGTGCCATTCTAGATGCAATGAAACTCATACGCTCCCCACCTGTTGATTCTTGTTCAAAATATGATCCTAATGACTATTCTAACCTCGAGGAGTCAAAGGCAGATGGCATGTCCTGTTCACCCATCAAGGTGCCTGTTCTAATTTGGCAAGGTTTTATTGATTGCGCGTATCTTGCATATGTTGTCTTGCATTTCTTCTACTTTGTTGCACCGCCATTTGCTTAGTTTACTCATCATATATGTCGAGATGCCATGCCCATCCATTATCAATACATATTCCATCTGTCATCATACCATGTTTTTCCACTCAAATGTTGTTCTTGTGTATGAGACATCAAAGAGGAAGAGGGTGATTTCCAAACCTGAAGGAGCACCAGCAAAGTCCTTGAAAACGTGGTTGTGCCGGAGAAATCAGACAGCACCCCACTTATATTAGTTGTACAACCAATGACACAAAACGTAGGACCGACTCCAGCAGACTGTACCCATACTTCACTGGCCACACCACTAGCCGCACCACACAGGACCTGCACTCCAGCAAAAGGTATGCTGATTTCAGTTGCCATAGCACTAGCCGTACCACAGAAAAATTCCACTCCAGCAAAAAGTACAGCAAGTCCACCGGCCGAAGACCTATCCCAACTGCAGAGACGACCAATTCCTGCAGATTGGAACACCATTCCAGTTATTCCCAGTTTAAAAGACAATGCTTTCAATGTTGTTAGGGACTACGTGCATATATTCCCATCATGGGAAGATTATAGTGAAGACAAACACCATTTTCACATCTTCCTGTCCCACTTATGTGTATGTGCTATTATTCATGGTGATTATTTTCCTGTTTTCTGCTGATTGAACACATCAATGATTTACATTACATTGTTGTAAGTAGGCAAGGGTCAATCTAGATAGTCATGACGAGCAAAGCTTGCTTGCGCTTTTCAAGGAAGCATTGCAGCAGTATTGATGTTACCTGAGGAAATCACACTTTGATGGCAAGTCTATAAACGAATTTCTGGTGAAGTCTCCTGTGCTAAATTTAGAAGACATTGAATGGAAAAACCTTTTTATGCACTGGTCTCGTTTCGAGGATGAGGTACTGTCTATGATATCGCATGACAATTTGAACTTCTACTTTTCCGCATGTGCCTTACGGATCTTTTTTGCAGGAAGTCTGCTCGAAAAAGAATTCTGGTTTGAAAAGAACGACAGGATATCGCAAATATGCTGCCCGCTGCTTTGCTCTTGTTAGTACCTATTGTCCTGTATCACTGTACTTGCATACATACCTGGTTCATTATGTGACAGCAGTATGCATGATAGCTTTCTTATCAATTGTTCGCTCCAAATTATCTGATCTGTATGAATGGTTACATTAGTGTAGAATATATCCAATGCCAATGAAAAATTTTAGCTCTACATTGTTCTTGTAAGTACCTGCTGTCCTTTATCAGTGTACTTATATTGACAGGTAGTTGTTCATGTACCATCACTCTGCAGCTTATTTTCCTTTGCCCTCCATTTTCTACACATAAGATCTATATTTACTCTTACCATAAGGTTGGATAACACCGATGGTACTGAAGAAGTTTAGCTCTGCATTGCTCTTGGCTGTACCTTTTGCCTGTATCGTTGTACTTACATTTATAGCTACTTGGTTATGTAGCATCACTCTTCATCTTATCTTAAATATTCTCCATTTTTTCTTATATTGTCACATCTATATTTACTCTTAATAAAATGTAGAATAAAGGCAATGCTTATGAAGAAGATTCTATGGTAAACTTCTTGAATTGCCCCCCCCCCCATCAGCATGGACAAGGGCTTTATAGAGCCTGACTTCACCAATAATGTAAGTTTTTCCTTCTCAAGCCTTCAAACTTTGTTGTGTATATTTGGTTAGGCATGACTGCAACAGCTGTTTATTTTTAGTGTTTGCATTAAATTGCATGTTTAAAGTTTATTATGTAGTTCATAAACAAAAGTTTGTCCTTCTCAATTTAAGTTTTCAGTTGTACAACCAAGTTCCTTCTTCATACCATGTAAATTAAACTATACAGAGCAAGTGATCTTCTTTTGCACTGCATGTATGCTTGTGTTCTTGATCCATAATCCAGTGGTGTGGTGAACCTACCCACTACAGCACAATGTCATATTCTGCAATGTCTTAACTATGAACAATGACATATCATTCTACTATTATTTAAACCGTCTCTTTATTTGCCAATCTGAAATGGGATAAATTGACAGCACACTAACCATTGATACTTATGAATTCTTGATCTATAATCGAGTGGTGTCGGGAAGCTGCCAACTCCTTCACAATGTCATTTCCTGCCATGTCTTGACCTGAACAATACCATATTGTGTTAAATGCAATTTTAAACTGTGTCACTTTATTCGTCAGTAAGAAATGTGATGAATTGTCAGCACTGATACTTTTATGTGCAAAACCTGTCATCTGTCTGCTTGTTTATCTTTCAGAGTGAGGAGGATATAAGTGTTAAACAAGCGCAGTCTCATCAGCTTGCTCAGCTGCTTGCGCTGCAGCTCCCCAGCAGGGCTAACCTTTCTTGAACTCTATTGAAGTGATGTCGGTTTTGTATATTATTTTTTCAGCGTGTTTAGTTGCACCGGTGGTGATCTTTGGTGCCCCGTGTATGTAATCTATTGTCTGCTTGTGCTTTATTATCATAGTGGCGAACTTTGATGCCCAGTGGATGTAATATGACGTACTTTCTTTATTGTATAGTCTAGGTTTTTTCTTATTCACCATGCTGCAGTTATTTTACTGTATATATATCCTGTCTTCGCAGTGAACCGGCCAAACCGTAAAATTACGGTACATAATCGGGCCGTCATGCAATCACGATGTATGATCCGCATCATGGGCCCCGTCATCTTGCTCCGTTAGAAGACCTAAATGTAAACTGGCCCACTAGTAGATTCGAGCCTTTAATAGGTCGAGTAAACCGCCGGCCCTCTTTTCGCAAGAAAACTCAATGGGCTTTTAGGAGGCTGAGAAGTAGGTTGGGCCTGAAACGTGCCGAACAGCTCACGGGCCGGCAGAAGCCCGAAATGGACCCCGGCCCATGATTGTGCTAATCAAATCACGGGCTTTTAACAGGCCAAAATTGTCTCGGTCCTTGTTTGGCCCAATCAGATTATCGGCTACGAGCAGGACGGATGCAAACCGGGCCGTAGTTAGGCCCAACTATATGATGGGCTTTTAATAGGCCAAAATTAATATAGGGCCGAAATGTTAAATGGGCCCTTAACAGGCCGAAACTAATATCAGGCCGAATTACTAAATGGGCCTTTAGCAAGTGGGCCCAAAAGCATAGCGTCCAGTTGATAGGCCGAATCTGATATGGGCCATAATTTAGCCCAAAGCCTCTTAAAGGGTCGGACCTGATCTGGGCCGTAATTTGGCCCAGAACGTGGTAGGCTTTTAACGGGCCGAATCTCATATGGGCCATTGTTAGGCCCGGAACGTGGCAGGCATTAATGGACCGGATCAAATATGGGCCGGCATTTGGCCCAAAACATGGCAGCCAGTTAATGGGTCGGCCTACTAGGGTCCTCAAAATCTTGTGGGCCTACAGCTGGGCCAGCCCATTAATGTCGGCGAAATCTCGTGGGCCTTTAGCTGGGCCGGCCCATTATGGTCCACAAAAATCTTGTGGGCCTTCACCTAGGCCGGCCCATTATGGCCCGCAAAAATCTTGTGGGCCTTTACCTGGGCCGGCCCATTATGGCCCGCAAAATCTTGTGGGCCTTTAGCTGGGCCAGCCCATTATGGTCCGCAAAATCTCGTGGGCCTTTAGTTGGGCCGGCCCATTATGGTCCGCAGAATCTTGCGGGCCTTTAGTTGGGCCGGCCCATTTAAACTTTATGGGCCACTTTTGGGCCGGTCCACGTGTCAACATATCATAGGCGCATCTCACCCATTGGATGAGTGACACCTGTGCCAACGCGGAGCTGACACGTGTTTCTGTCAGCCGATCAGAATTTTACACGTGGAAAATCCCCATTAGTCTGGGCTGTTAACGGGTTATCGGATCCAAAACCGGACCCGATAGCTTAACGGCGTTCCGTTATGGTGGATGCCACGTGTCGGTCACCCTTGACGAAAGCACTTCTGTGACGCGTGATTTATCGTCATGGAAGTGGACACTTCCGTGATGATAATTTTGGTAATGTCAGGGAACACTTCTACGACAGCACAGGTATGACTATCTTGATTCTGTCATAAAATTGTCATGGATGTACATGCATGACAGAAAACGTGACCTACTGTGACAAACACGTATCATCACGGAAGTGTATTTTTTTTGTAGTGAGTACTCAGACAATCTGAGCACATGCTCACTGGTTGAGCTATTCTCCTCCTATCTTGTAGGCAAAGTACTTGTCAGAGGTCTCATACCTCTTAACTCGGGCATTAGTCTGAAATACCAATTTCAGCTCTTGGAACATCTTATATGCTCCATGGCGTTCAAAACGTTTTTGAAGTCCCGGTTCTAAGCCGTAAAGCATGGCGCACTAAACTATCAAGTAGTTATCATACCGAGCTTGCCAAACGTTCATAACGTCTGCATCTGCTCCTGCAATAGGTCCGTCACCTAGCGGTGCATCAAGGACATAATTCTTCTGTGCAGCAATGAGGATAATCCTCAGATCGCAGACCTAGTCTACATCATTGCTGCTAACATCTTTCAACTTAGTTTTCTCTAGGAACATATCAAATATAAACGGGGAGCTACATCGCGAGTTATTGATCTACAACATAGTTATGCAAATACTATCAGGACTAAGTTCATGATAAATTAAAGGTCAATTAATCATATTACTTAAGAACTCCCACTTAGATAGACATCCCTCTAGTCATCTAAGTGATCACGTGATCCAAATCAACTAAACCATGTCCGATCATCACGTGAGATGGAGTAGTTTTCAATGGTGAACATCACTATGTTGATCATATCTACTATATGATTCATGCTCGACCTTTTAGTCTCAGTGTTCCGAGGTCATATCTGCATATGCTAGGATCGTCAAGTTTAACCCGAGTATTTTGCTTGTCCAAAACTAGCTTGCACCCATTGTATGTGAACATAGAGCTTATCACACCCGATCATCACGTGGTGTCTCGGCACGACGAACTGTCGCAACGGTGCATACTCAGGGAGAACACTTATACCTTGAAATTTAGTGAGAGATCATCTTATAATGCTACCGCCGAACTAAGCAAAATAAGATGCATAAAGGATAAACATCACATGCAATCAATATAAGTGATATGATATGGCCATCATCATCTTGTGCCTTTTGATCTCCATCTCCAAAGCACTGTCATGATCACCATCGTCACTGACTTGACACCTTGATCTCCATCGAAGCATCGTTATCGTCTCACCAACTATTGCTTCTACGACTATAGCTACCGCTTAGTGATAAAGTAAAGCAATTACATGGCTATTGCATTTCATACAATAAAGCGACAACCATATGGCTCCTGCCAGTTGCCGATAACTGTGTTACAAAACATGATCATCTCATACAACAATTTATATAATCACGTCTTGACCATATCACATCACAACATGCCCTACAAAAACAAGTTAGAAGTCCTCTACTTTGTTGTTGCAAGTTTTATGTGGCTGTTATGGGCTTAGCAAGAACCGTTCTTACCTACGTATCAAAACCACATTGATTTTTCGTCAAGTTTGTTGTTTTAACCTTCAACAAGGACCGGGCGTAGTCACACTCAATTCAACTAAAGTTGGAGAAACAGACACCCACTAGCCACCTGTGTGCGAAGCACGTCGGTAGAACCAGTCTCGCGTAAGCGTACGCGTAATGTCGGTCTGAGCCGCTTCATCCAACAATACCGCCAAATCAAAGTATGACATGTTGGTAAGCAGTATGACTATTATTGCCCACAAATCTTTGTGTTCTACTCATGCATATAACATCTACGCATAGACCTGGCTCGGATGCCACTGTTGAGGAACGTGGTAATTTCAAAAAAAATCCTACGATCACGCAAGATCTATCTAGGTGATGCATAGCAACGAGAGGGGAGAGTGTTTTCCACGTACCCTCGTAGACCGAAAGCGGAAGCTTATGACAACGCGGTTGATGTAGTCGTACGTCTTCATGATTCGACCGATCTTAGCACCGAAGGTACGGCACCTCCGCGATCTGCACATGTTCAGCTCGGTGACGTCCCACGAACTCTAGATCCAGCTGAGGTCGAGGGAGAGTTTCGTCAGCACGAGGCGTGATGACGGTGATGATGAAGTTACCAATGCAGGGCTTCGCCTAAGCACTACAACGATATGACCGAGGTGGAAATCTGTCGAGGGGGCACCGCACACGGCTAAACAATCAACTTGTGTGTCTATGGGGTGCCCCCCTCCCCCGTATATAAAGGAGTGCATGAGGGGGAGGGCCGGCCCTCTCATGGCGCGCCCAAGGGGGGAGTCCTACTCCCGGTGGGAGTAGGATTCCCCCTTCCCTAGTTGGAGTAGGAGAGGAAGGAAGGAGGAGAGAGGAAGAAGGAAAGGGGGGCCGGCCCCCACCCCAGTTCAGATTGGGCTTGGGAGGGCACGCCCCCACCTTGGTCGCCTCCTCCTCTCTCCCACTAAGGCCCAGTAAGGCCCATAGACTCCCCGAGGGGTTCCGGTAGCCCCCCGGTACTCCGGTAAATGCCCGAACTCACCCGAAACCTTTTCGATATCCAAACATAGCATTCCAATATATCAATATTTATGTCTCGACCATTTCGAGACTCCTCGCCATGTCCGTGATCACATCCGGGACTCTGAACAACCTTCGGTACATCAAAACACACAAACTCATAATACCGATCGTCATTGAACGTTAAGCGTGCGGACCCTACGGGTTCAAGAACTATGTAGACATGACTGAGACACATCTCCGGTCAATAACCAATAGCGGAACCTGGATGCTCATATTGGCTCCTACATATTCTACGAAGATCTTTATCGGTCAAACCGCATAACAACATACATTGTTCCCTTTGTCATCGGTATGTTACTTGCCCGAGATTCGATCGTCGGTATCATCATACCTAGTTCAATCTCGTTACCGGCAAGTCTCTTTACTCGTTCCGTAATGCATCATCCCGCAACTAACTCATTAGTCACATTGCTTGCAAGGCTAATAGTTATGTGCATTACCGAGAGGGCCCAGTGATACCTCTCCGATACACGGAGTGACAAATCCTAATCTCAATCTATGCCAGCCCAACAAACACCTTCGGAGCCACCGGTAGAGCATCTTTATAATCACCCAGTTATGTTGTGACGTTTGATAGCACGCAAGGTGTTCCTCCGGTATTCGGGAGTTGCATAATCTCATAGTCAGAGGAACATGTATAAGTCATGAAGAAAGCAATAGCAATAAAACTCAACGATCATAATGCTAAGCTAACGGATGGGTCTTGTCCATCACATCATTCTCTAATGATGTGATCCCGTACATCAAATGACAACATATGCCTATGGTCAGGAAACATAACCATCTTTGATTAACGAGCTAGTCAAGTAGAGGCATACTAGGGACACTCTGTTTTGTCTATGTATTCACACATGTACTAAGTTTCCGGTTAATACAATTCTAGCATGAATAATAAACATTTATCATGATATAAGGAAATATAAATAACAACTTTATTATTGCCTCTAGGGCATATTTCCTTCAGTCTCCCACTTGCACTAGAGTCAATAATCTAGTTCACATCGCCATGTGTTTTAACACCAATAGTTCACATCGCCATGTGAACTAGATTATTGACTCTAGTGCAAGTGGGAGACTGAAGGAAATATGCCCTAGAGGCAATAATAAAGTTGTTATTTATATTTCCTTATATCATGATAAATATCTATTATTCATGCTAGAATTGTATTAACCGGAAACTTAGTACATGTGTGAATACATAGACAAAACAGAGTGTCCCTAGTATGCCTCTACTTGACTAGCTCGTTAATCAAAGATGGTTATGTTTCCTGACCATAGACATGTGTTGTCATTTGATGTACGGGATCACATCATTAGAGAATGATGTGATGGACAAGACCCATCCGTTAGCTTAGCATTATGATCGTTGAGTTTTATTGCTATTGCTTTCTTCATGACTTATACATGTTCCTCTGACTATGAGATTATGCAACTCCTGAATACCGGAGGAACACCTTGTGTGCTATCAAACGTCACAATGTAACTGGGTGATTATAAAGATGCTCTACAGGTGGCTCCGAAGTTGTTTGTTGGGCTGGCATAGATCGAGATTAGGATTTGTCACTTCGTGTATCGGAGAGGTATCACTGGCCCTCTCGGTAATGCACATAACTATTAGCCTTGCAAGCAATGTGACTAATGAGTTAGTTGCGGGGTGATGCATTACGGAACGAGTAAAGAGACTTGCCGGCAACGAGATTGAACTAGGTATGATGATACCAACGATCGAATCTCGGGCAGTAACATACCGATGACAAAGGGAACAACGTATGTTGTTATGCGGTTTGGCCGATAAAGATCTTCATAGAATATGTAGGAACCAATATGAGCATCCAGGTTCCGCTATTGGTTATTGACCGGAGATGAGTCTCGGTCATGTCTACATAGTTCTCGAACCCGTAGGGTCCGCACGCTTAACGTTCGATGACGATCGGTATTATGAGTTTATGTGTTTTGATGTACCGAAGGTAGTTCGGAGTCCCGGATGTGATCACGGACATGAAGAGGAGTCTCGAAATGGTCGAGACATGAAGATTGATATATTGGAAGGTTATGCTTGGACACCGGAAAGGTTTCGGATGAGTTCGGGCATTTTCCGGAGTACTAGGGGGTTACCGGAACCCCCCGGGAGTTAATGGGCCTTGATGGGCCATAGTGGAAGAGAGGAGGAGGCGGCCAGGTGTGGCGCGCGTCCCCCCTAGGCCCAATCCGAATTGGGGTAGGGTTTGGGGGGCGGGCCCCCTTTTCCTTCTCTCCCTCTTCCCTTCCTTCCCCCTCCTAGTTGGACTAGGAAAGGGGGGAAATCGACTCCTAGTAGGAGTAGGAATCCCCCCTTGGGGCGCGCCCTAGGAGGCCGGCCCTCCCCTCCTCCACTCCTTTATATACGGGGGAGGGGGCACCCCATAGACACACAAGTTGATTCTTAGCCGTGTGCGGTGCCCCCCTCCATAGGTTTCCACCTCGGTCATATTGTCGTAGTGCTTAGGCGAAGCCCTGCGTCGGTAACTTCATCATCACCGTCAACACGCAGTCGTGCTGACGGAACTCTCCCTCGACCTCAGCTGGATCTAGAGTTCGTGGGACGTCATCGAGCTGAACGTGTGCAGATCACGGAGGTGTCGTGCGTTCGTTACTTGATCGGTTCGATCGCGAAGACGTTCGACTACATCTACCGCGTTTCTTAACGCTTCCGCTTTCGGTCTATGAGGGTACGTGGACACACTCTCCCCGCTCGTTGCTATGCTTCTCCTAGATAGATCTTGCGTGATCGTAGGAAAATTTTTGAAATACTACGTTCCCCAACAGGATCCTCCTTAGTTAGCTTGAGTCTAGGGTAGCTGGGGAGGAAACTGAGAGGGGTTAAAGGTAGATTCCGGCAGTGGCCACCGGAAGAAGTCGAAACCCTAGGTTTTTTCACCTAGGGGGAAAAGTTTTTTATGAGTAGAGAGTGCTCCTTAATTAGTGATTTCGCGAGATGGGAGCTGTGAAATATAGAGAGATAGAAGTTTGGTGGGCCTCCCAGTGCATCAGTTTGGCGACGGATCCATGACCCATCTTGTATCTCTATGAAGGCCAGGACTAGGCGCCGGTCGACCGGCCCAAATTTTGGCTGGTCGACGCACAGCCACCCGATTCACCCGCTGGCCCACGCCCACGTTGACTTCGTCTTCCATCACCGTGAGATTTCCCCAAATCCTTCCCCTCTGCAAGTCGTTTCCCGCACCGTGTGCCACCCCCAGCCGGTCGCTGACCTCGCAGCAGCTCGCACCTTGCCCCCCCCCCCCACAGATTGCAGCTAGTCACCTTTGCCATCATCGGTCGTGGTAGCAACCTCATGTCGCGGCCACGGGCATGCTCGCCATTACCACCAGTGTCGCAAACAACCAAGAAGCCAGTTACAACAAAAAATCATGTTGGTTCCAGCTAATTTGTTTGCCGGTTCCAGCAATTATCCATGCCCCTCCGTCGTCTCCAGCAAAGACGTGGTTGTGGATGTTGGAACTAGCAAGATGATTATCTGGAACCGCCACTTAAATTTACTAGAACCAGTGTCACATGGTTGGAATCGACCCCGTCGTCTCCAACAAAAATGCAGCCAAGGATTTTGGAACCAGCGACATGATGTGTTGCAACCGGCACTCTTGTTTGCTAGAACCAGCGGTCAGATTTGCTGGAACCGGCCGCGGTGACTGCCGAGCCCAGTTGCTCCGCTGACGGGAGCTTGCAGCTTCTCCGTGCCATGGTTCCAACATTTGCACACCACACTTGCAGCAAGCTCCCCATCGGCCTTGGCACCAAGGAAGCTTGTGTGTGTCCGTCGGTGGTTCGTTGTAGCAAAACGAGAGACTGGTTGTAGCACAATAGCAACGTCGTTGCATCTCCCCACCGTCAATGTCCCAGCACGCGGCCTCCCACAGTCACCGTCGACGCAGCATCCCCTCGTCAGAGCACCGCAGCTCGTCGTCGTGGGGTGTGGCATGTGCAGCTATAGTAGAGAGTTTGAGGTGTGGGTAGCGCTGCCTAGAGATATGTCTGCGACGGCGCCATGCGGTAGCAAGAGATTCAACGGTGTGGGATGGGCTGACGGGGAAGTGTGGGTGAAGTGGCGCCGCCACCGCCGGTGGAAGCAAAGAAATCTATCGGGTGTGTGGATGGATAGCAAAGACGAAGGAGGGGAAAAAATGCCCAACAGCAGATAGGGGCGACAGAGACGTTGGTGGTGCGTGGGGCCACGCTGGCAGGTGGGCAAGCGCGTGCGACCAGCCCAACATTAAGCCGGTCATCCGTTCACAAACGTTTACCTTCTATGAAGGTTTATATGGCACAATTTTATTGTTGGCAAGCCCCTCATAAAAACAGCGTTTTTTCTTTTTCTTTTTGAGAGGGTTCGATGGATCTTTCCTGAAACCCTCTCAAAGCCCACTAGTCCGAGGACATTTGGTCCCACGGCTCGCGAGCAATTTCCCCTCTCCTTCGCCGTTCCACTCCACTCCACTGACCACTCCACTCCACAGAGAGCACGCGCTGCTCAAAACCCTCGTCCCCGCCGCGGCGCTTCCGGCGACGGCCATGGACACCGGGGTGCCCGCCTTTTCCATGAATCCGGTGATGGCGGAGATCTTCCGGCAGCTAGGCCTTGACCCGGATCAGGTGGGAGGCTTCTTCGCCCGCTCCCTCTCCCACACCCACCACGCCCTCCCGGACCCGCCCGTGACGGCCGACGCCCGCCTCTTCGCCCTCCTCCCCGACGACCCAGTAGACCGCGTCAGCCGCCTCCCCGACGCGCTCCTCGGCAACATCGTCTCCTGCCTCCCCGTCAAGGACGGCGCGCGCACCGCCGCGCTCTCCCGGCGCTGGCGCGGGGTCTGGCGCTCCGCCCCGCTCGTCCTCGTCGACTCCCACGTCCACCCCGCGGGCACCGCGTACGCGCAGGGCGTCGCCTCCGCCGTCTCCCGCGTCCTCGCCGCGCACCCGGGCCCCTTCCGCTGCGTCCACCTCACCGAGTCCCCCCTGCTCGCGGCCTGGCTCCAGATCGTCGCCGGCAAGGGCGTCCAGGAGCTCACCCTCGTCCACCACCCGTGGCCGCTCGAGATCTTTCTCCCCTCCACCTTCTTCTTAGGCATGGAGACCCTCACCCGCCTCTACCTCGGGCTCGGGCTCTGCGACGTCGTCATGAAGACCGGGGATTTGGACTTCATCCTCGACAGGAGCCCCGTGCTGGAGACGCTGTCTCTGGAAGGGGAGATGCTCGAGCGTTGCCTCGGCCTTGTCAGCCAAAGCCTCCGGCGCGTGCAGATCATCGGGTGCTCGGTTGGAGAAATCTTCGTGGTGGACGCGCCATGCCTTGAGCGACTCATCCAGTCGGGAGGCTGGTGCCCTGAAGACACTGATGGCAACTGCACCAAGGTGAAGATCGGCCATGCCCCCAGGTTGCACATGTTGGGATACTTGGAGTTGGACCCAAGAAACGTCCTAGAGGTCGGCAACACCGTCATCAAGGTGCCTCACCTTTCCATTCGTGCAATGTAAACAACAAATTCCTAAGCGGTCGATGTGAATTTGGCATCTTCCTTCTCTGAATTGGGTGCATCTGTGAATTGTGATTGCAATCGCAGGCTGGGACAAGGGTGAGCCCGAGAACCATGGTACCAAGCGTGGGAGTCATGGCTTTGGAGGTGCGTTTCGGTGTCCGCAACGATGCCAAGATGGTTCCCAGTGTCCCCAGGTGCTTTCCGAACGTCGAGACGCTCCACATCAAGGTGAAGTCCCTGACGCTTCTGTTGTCTTCCATCTGCGCCATGTTCTGCATTTGACTGATCGAATTTTCAGTCTGCAAAAACCGATCGATCCACTGGCAAGCTGAACCTGAAGTTCTGGCATGAGTGTGGTGTCATAGAGTTCGTCCGGTCGCGCATCAAGCTGCTGGTTTTCCATGATTTCCGAGGCGGCCGAGGCG